>NC_056728.1:1530385875-1530600875 GCF_019279795.1 Protopterus annectens | reverse complement strand
ATACACACATATAATGACCTAATATTAAATTGCATACTTAATTCCAACCAATACTTTTACCGTATTTTTATAAGTATTTTACTTTTGCTTTGCTTCCCCTTATCCTGGAAAACTTCTCCCTAATATTTGTGCACTATATCAAAGTTTGACTATTCTAAGATGAAGAAAGGTGATATTAAATGCTGGTACCATTGAAGAGTTATCTATGAACATGTGACACTGATATCTATTATGGTTGCATATGTTACCACAATGTGAAATGCCCTAATGGTGTAAAATCCCAGTCTTGCAGAGATACTTAAGATGTTTCCTGTGCATTAGAGACTGGGTGGTAGGACATCTGCTCCCTTAGCTGTATACAGAATTTGGAATAATAATACAAGTCCCATCATGCAGTAAGCTTGGTATAGTTTTAGGCTTGCTCAGTATGGTAGTCCTACCATTTATATGAGAGACCTTGGTTGCTGTTGATGGTATTGGCCTTCATTGAGCAGGTTCTGTACTAAGACCTGTGTTTTCAGTACCCTCAGTGAATTTATTGCCCAGGTTTATGTCACAGCCTCTGGCTAGCTGGTATAAGTAATCACTTATTATTACACATAGCTCACAGCACCAGTGTGTCACCCAACAACAGCCTCTATAGCAAGACAACGTACCCAACACTTTAGTCATAGGTGACTCTATAGTCAGGCACACTGATGCCCCACTCACCAGGCTGAACAAGGAAAAAATTACAGTTAGCTGCCTGTCGGGTGCCAGGATCCGCCGCATAATGCATGCACTCAAGTCAATCCACAACAAGTACAAATACGACTCTGTCATTGTCAATGTCGGAGTGAATGACTTGAGACTACTTCCCTGGACTACATGAAAAGAGATATGGAAGAGCTCTCAGATCACGTGGCCCAAGCAGGTATGACCCTAGCCCTAAGTGGTATCCTGCCTTTGCCCAGAATGATACTACAGTATAAGAACAAAATGATTGACTTCAACAATTGGCTAAGCTTCTGGAGTCATTCAAAGGGGGTCCAGTATCTGTTTACCTGGGATGACATGATTGACAAACCACGATGCTTTGCCAGAGATGGTCTGCACCAGTCACCACTGGGATTCAAATTACTGGCTAAAGCTTTTGCTGCCCCTATAGTGCCTTTTTTAGGCAAGGTTAAAAGGACAAAACCACCACCGTAACAGATACAAGCATGCAAAATCTGAAGGTAATGCTACTCAGTGCTAGAAGTCTAAACCTCAAAATGAACTCTCTCGAGGAACTCCTAAAAATGGAAAACATCGATATCTGTGCAGTAACTGAGACCTGATTCAAGGCTCCAGAGAGGACCCCTGCAATCCCAGGCTACAACTCTTACCACACTTTTTGGCCACCAAACCAAGACCGAAACACTAAAGGTGGAGGAGTGTCCATATTCACCAAGGATATTCACACCACCAGACTAGTTGCCCAACACAATGCATCTAAAATTCTCCAGGTGCAACTAACACTAGGTAAGACTGCAATCCAAACTGTAGCTTGCTGCAGATCCCCCACCATGCCCCAAGATTCTCACTACACCTTTCTAAACATACTGGAAAGTATTAAGATACAACAAAACACCCTAAAACTGGGTGATTTCAACTACCCTGCCATTAACTGGGAAAACTACTCGGGTACCAACACCTTTTCCCAACGGTTCTTGGAATTCATAAATTCCAATGCCCTGGAACAACTAATCCATTGTCCCACCTGGGGCTCCAATATCCTAGACCTGGTCATTACCAACATGGGAGATAGATGCTCCACATCAGTGGTCATCCCTCATTGGTCAGGTCTGACCATAAGCAAATCACCCTTGACATCCACATCCCACCTCCACCCCCCAGTAAGGAAACCTCAGTAAAAAACTTCTCCAAAGCCAACTTCATGCTACTTAAGTCTGAAATGACAAACTTCATGACACCCATGCAGATGGGAGCTGAAAGTTTGACTGCTGAATCCTACACTAAGGCACTTTACTAGCACATCCACTCGTGCATGAATTGTGCCATCCCAAATAGAAGCAAAATGCTCTCCTCCAAAAAAGAAAGCCATTCTGGTGGTCCCCTGACATAAACAAACTATACAACAGAAGAAAAAAACTGTTGTAGAAAAGAAGAAAATCCCAGGATGCAAAATCTCCCTTACCAGCCTCAGTATGAAGCTGAGATCCCTCATAAAATCCTCCAAAGCTAGTTACGAAAATAAAATTGCCGAAGATTCCAAAGGCAACCATAAGGCATTCTATGGTTATGTCAAGAATCTAAATGGCAATGTTCAGATATGCACTGAGCTACAACAGAATGGCATTAAATATACTGATCCCAAGGATCTTGCCAATATCCTGGCAAATCAATTTAGTGCCAACTTCAACCCCTCTCACCCCCTAAGGGGCCATCTCAATATCAAAAGATTGCCACATTCCAGTAATCACAGCCACACAGGTAAAAACCGCACTCTCCAAAGCTAAGAATACAGCATCCATGGGACCAGATGGCATCCGGGGCTGTGTACTACATGAACAACAAAATGAACTGGCACCTCAACTAAGTGTTATGTTTAATCATAGCCTCACCTCAGGCTCCATGCCCACTGAGTGGCGCACAGCTACAGTTATCCCACTCCACAAGGGGGGAATCCACCATGGATCCCATGAACTACCGTCCCATCAGTCTGACGAGCCTGATCTGCAAGGGCATGGAGCGCATTATCATGGAACTTATAAACAAATACATTGGCAACCTTCAAACACTGGACCTCACCCAGTTTGGGTTCATGAAGGGTCGATCTTGTCTCCTGAACCTGACTGACTTCTTCAAATCAGTCTCCAGAGCTGTGGCAAGGGTAAGGTGGTCCACACAGCCTGTCTGGACCTCGCCAAGGCCTTTGACACCATCCCCCACTCTGGAATCATAGATAAATTTACTATCTGGGCATAAATCCCTACGTCACTTGATGGATTGCCAACTGGCTTACTGACAGAACCCAGACTGTAAAAGTAGCCGACTCCAAATCCAGCTCCAGACAAGTGACAAGTGGAGTACCTCAGGGTTCAGTCCTAGGACCGCTCTTGTTTGGCATCTACTTATCTAAAGTACAGGCCAACACTAAGGGACTCTGGCTAACAAAGTTCACAGATGACTGCAAACTGGGAGCCATTATTGAATCACCAAATTATGTGGATATTCTACAAAAGGGACTTACAGAAACAGATGCTTGTTGCCAGAGCCATGGGCTCAAGCTTAATGCCAAGAAATGTATAGTTATCCCCTTTGGGAAAAAACATGTACCAATGAATTACCACATAGGTGGGAGTACACTAAACATCGAAAGTGTGATGAGAGACTTAGGGACACAGGTGGACAGTGGTCTCACCTTCAATAACCACATCCCCACAACAGTTAGGAAATCCTTCTATGTGGCACACCTCATCACTAAGGGCTTTTCATCCAGAAAAAAGGAGGTCATTGTCCCACTGTACTCATCCCTCATTAGACCCATTATAGAGTATAATGCCCCATTTGGTATGTACCTCACAAGACATCTGAAACACCTGGAAAAGCCGCAGAAATACTTCACTAAAAGAATCACAGGCCTAAAGCAGATGACCTATGCTGACCGTCTAAAAAAACTCCAGCTATACTCTGTGGAATATCGTCTACTCAGAGGTGATCTCTGCTTAACATACAAGGTCATGTCAAACCCTGAGCTGTTGGACATGCTCCACTTAAAGAAATCCCAATCCCTCAGAGCCACATGCTCCAGGGATCTAAACCTTGTTATCGCAATGAACAAAACATGCTGGAGGGATAGGTTCCTGACCCAGAGACTCCCCATACTCCGGAATTGACTGCTCATACATGTCAAGCAGACTACCTCCTAGGCCCTCTTCAAAAGGAACCTTGACAATTGCATGGAAGATAGGAAGTTCACCCCGGGATCACATCAGTCACCCTGCTAGACAGGGGTCCAGGGAAGTAAATATTGTGGGAAGAAATATCCAGGGAATTGTTATAGCTAGGCTTTTATAGGCCTTTGAACCTTTGAACTTGATCTGGTGATCAGCTGGTTCATTTCAACATGTAGTTATGGAGTTCCCATAAATGAGACTTTGCAGTTCTAAACTGTTGTCATTCAGAAAAAAAAAATCTATATTTTATTAAGGGACCTGTAATAAGAAAAAGGTAAGCACTTGATTCCTTCAGTCTATTCCTCGTACACTCTTTACGTATAAAAGCACGGGAACACTGGTTTTTAACATTGATATCTCCGATAACAGAAGGGTGGGGAAAAGGCTCTGGAGATATTAAAGTTGGTCTCACTTGCTTGAAGTCAAACTTAACATTTATACAACATTGCCCCTTACCGGCAAGAGATTTCACATAAGATAGTGGTATGGCATAAGTCATGAAAGGTTGACAGGACTTTTGCTGAAGAAGGAAAATATGGAGTCGGGCTATGGGAAGGAAACACAACAGAGGCACTCTGACATACTCATCAGACTGTTCATCTTCACACACAGGCATCCTCATAACCACTGAAATTAAATAATAAAATGACTCTGACAAATATTTTGCATAAAACTATCCCAGTGCATTTATTTTCTAGTGATGCAGCCATCACCACACTTGGTTATCTTCTGCATTGCACTCATCCTCTTATATCCCATCATGCATTCTGTTCTGCCATTTGTATAGAAGTAAGTACATGCTATCATGAAGTTCTCCTGATACAAACTTGGTATAAGCATGGCACAGATGTTAAAGTTGTAAAAAACATGTTTGCTACAATTACATCGGTTCATCTCTACCTTAATTATCATCTTTTTCTTTCATTCATGTAGTGTCTTTTTCAATGAACAGTAATCCTCTCAAACTGAGTATACAAAGATGATGACAGCTCCATCATTTCACAACCAGCCATCTCTGCTATCTTGCCATCTTATTTCTGCCTATTTTCTTTATAATATAGCATTTCATAATATGGTTTCCTCTCTCCTTTTTTCTCTCTGTGTCCTAGCACTTCTGATTTCATTTCTGTTAGCAACAAGAGAGTTATGGACCACTCAGCACCACATTACAGAGTTTATTGTTTGATCCCTCCATTATAACCATTGTGTTATTTTTCTGTGAGAACATCTACCAATGAAATGTCCTCAAAATGAAAACTGTCTGTACTACACTGTTCAAAACATATATATATATATATATATATATATATATATATATATATATATATATATAGCTTACATTTGACTAATGGGCGGGTCATAAGAGTTTGCACTATACTGCACACAAGCTTACATTGACCGGTGATGTAAAAACACACACCTTTGATTAACATTGTAATATTTCTATTTATTATTAAGAAATGTTACCTAGGATTCACTTGAGTCTTATGGATTCATAACTCAGCACCACAAAGTCTCTGTCATATAAAGAAGATATTAGTTATCTCATGCTTCAATTCAGAAACTGTCATTTCCTGTGGCTGCTTGTGAGCTCAGGTTTCTGTATGGTAAGATGTTAAATACTCCAAACTCTGATTTCACAATTTAATTTTTAGCTTAAGATTTTAAAGGCTCAGTCTCAAATTCGCTTTTAGCCTCATGGCTCAGCATAGAAAAAGTCAGTTTTCACACTTTTCAGATTTTTTTTTCTCTTCTGCGAATTATTGTCTTTCATCATTAAATGTAGTTGAAAAGTTTGCCATTGATGCCTCTGTTTACTGTTACTAAGCCTTTCAGTAATATCAGAATCTATTTTTATACTTCACTCATGAATAGAGTTTTATTGTTTTGCAGTCTAGAGGACTGATGTTCACATGTAATTGTTACATGCTTTTTGATATAACCTCGGCTGTAATAACAAAATGGCATTTTTTCTCCAACAAAGCTTAGAGTGTACTATACTGCTATTATTCACAAATAACATACATCTCCCTTTATCTTTGAGCTTGCAATATAACATATTGTAACTATCATCCATTTTGTCTGAACCGCTTTGTAACAAATTAAAATGTGTAGAGATTTGCCTAGGGACAACATTTAGCATATGCTAATTTTGACATCTTTTTTTGCTAGGATTTATTATGTGCCAAGTTGTTAGATGATTATTCTCATGTAGATTATTTAGTCTGAGTGCGCGGTGTTGAAAAATTCCTGTTCCATTGTTACCTTCCTTGCCTTTCTGTTTTGACTGTGGCACGGAAACTCAAAGAAGTGAATACAAAGCGTGAACACACAAAGCCTTTGTAGGTAAACATATTTTTTTATTTATGTCTTATTTACACTTCTTATTTATTTATTTTTTAAGATTAGGACATGTCAATACATAACTTATTGACAGGATCTAAACAAATATTTTCCTATTCTTAGTTATTTCAGGCCTCTTTCATTAAAGGTCAGCATCAGTTGCTACTATTATTTTCTGCAAAATACTGTAATACATTTGCCAGCATCACATATGAGCAAAATTGACACAGCAGACAGGGAGTTTAAACATACGATTCCAATGTATTGACAAATTATAGGCTGTGATTCTGAAACAAACAGAGAAATGTGTTATGCAAAATTGTCTAGTATGTGGTGCAGGTCAAAGTGAGGACAATTCCAGGACACAGGTAGCACAGTCACACTACCTGAGAAAATAGCGTGGTTAGCATCACATGCAAATGACCATGCAATGACGCATTTTGGTACTGAGAACAAATGCAAATGCAAATTGGGATAAACAACAAGGTGGAGTGTTCAAAAACATATAAAACTATGCAATGAGTCACATCTTTAAATTACTAGTCTCCCATCAGGACATAAGGGCTCATCAGCAGTTGAATTCTGCTCACTGCACACTCTGGCAACTCTGCAGTCCATGGCTACCACCCCACCCATGCAGTCTAGGAAGGAATCAGTACTGCAAAACTAAACCAAAGATATACCCTTTGAGCTTGAGGAGCAGGCACACTCGGGCAACTTTGGAGTAATTCAGGTCCTTCCTATTTTCTGTGATTAAATCTTAACCCTCAAGCAGCCCTTTCAGTGCTGTCTGCCATAGTTTTGTATCACCTGAGCCCCACCTGTTTATTTGCATCTGTATACATTCCCCTTCATTGCTAATGTATCTCCCTACTCTAATCTGTGCATAAACTGTCTACTAATAAGCAAGTTAGTGTGAAGACACACTCACAGCCTTAACACATTTTGCTGTCTATTCTCTCCTTCACTTTACAAATAGAGTTTGTATTACTACTCACCTCCTCTGAGGCCTTCACTCATAGTTTTCCACTGCTTGCCTCTCTGGTTTGTCTGGTTTCTTTGCAATGCACTTGGTTCACACCCTTTTTGCTACCCCCCCCCCCCAATACTACATCTATATTAGATTCCTGCTGTTTATGGAGCCATCTTTAAATTACTAGTCTCCCATCAGGACACAAGTGGTTTAAGCCCCGCTCTGTTCACTAGTGCTCTGCACGGGCTCACTTCACGCCTCACCCTACCCTCTAATCCCACCCACCCCCACTACATCTAGAATTATTCTAGGCACTAACCCCTCTAAATAACCAGCAACCATTACGAACAATACTAGTAACCTATCAACTCTGCCACCCACAGTACCCCACCCACTTCTAATCTAACTGCTCACCTGACATAGTCATGCTACTACCTAATGTGCTTACGCTCCTTATGTGCAGTCTTCTTGCACACCTTACATTCTACCACAACTCCATAATAGACAAACCCCACCACTCTCACTGCACCCTTACTCTTACATCTATCCCATCACCCACCTACTAATTACACTTGTCATATAATCACAATCTCCACCCACCATGCTACCAGTCACCTGTTACATTCAAACAAAAAATATCCCTAAAATATGACAGGTTAATTACCAGCTTTATAAAACTTATGTTTACTGCCCTATCTAAATTAGCCCCCAGTGGTGATATCCACCCTAACCCTGGTCCTACCATTACCAACTCCTCACCGAAAAATCTGCCTGATAGCTGCTTCTTCTCACAACTAACATCCAACAGAAAGCCATCTGACCTCCTGTTCATGTCTCTAAATATAAGAAGTATAACTAATAAAACCCATAACCTAAATGCCAACATAGCCTTATACTCTCCTGATATTATCATCCTGATTGAAACCTGGCTCAAACCTCACATCAAAAGTGAGGAAATACTCCCAAAAGGTTATAACATTCTTCGAGTAGCTAGACAATCTTAAGAAAGGGGGTGGTGTGGCTATAATGTTTAAACACTACCTCAACATCCAGATCCTAAACACATCTGTCCCCCACAATGGAAATTAAGAAATCCTAAATGCCAATCTCAAACTAAACCCAAATAAAACAATCAATGTCATAGGATGCTACGTCTCACCTGGCCAAAACATCCCACCACTGGAAAACCTCCTGAACTGGGCTAACTATTCCCTACCCCAGGAAACCATAATCCTAGGTGATTTTAAGATCAACTGGCTATCTTGTAGTAACAATCATCCAGCCCAGCACCTAAACCTTCATGGTTTCTCTCAACTAAAACAGTCACCTACCCAGATAAATAAAAACTCTTAACAAACATATTGCTCTCGACTGGATAGTAGTCAATAAAGACCCTCACTCATACTTAGCTGGCTGTTTACCAGACAGCCTCAGTGACCAAACTCTAACATTCCTTCTGATTCACCACTTAAATTGTGCTAGACCCATTACCTATAGGCACATCTGAAATAGGGTAAACTTTAACCCTCTCTCCTTTAACTCATCCCTTCAAAAATGTGATTGGACACCACTAAAGTACCTCAGTCTGGATGAAGCCATCCACTTCTTCAACAGCACCTTCCTAAACATCCTAAACACACATGTCCCCATAAGAAATGCCAGAATCAAAACACAGTACTCCCCTTGGCTATAAAAAAACACCAGGGCACTAATGGAAATCAGAGAAAAGGCCTGGGAGCACTGGCACTTAACAAAACCCCCCTCCTCTAGACAGTCATTCCTAGAGTTGCGCAACAAGATCAAAAAGCAAATAAAAGAAGATAAAACCCAATATTATCAGTCTGCCCTAAACTCCTGCCATTACAACCCTAAGCAGTTCTGGTCCACAATAAACTCCATCTTCCACCCAAGTAAAGCAGGCACCCTCCACCTAGCACTTCCCCTTCCTCCAGCAGTATTGCTGACTCATTCAATAAACACTTTACTGAAACCATTCTGTCTCTAACTAAACAACACAACCCTCTACCCACCCTCCCTACATCAAAACCAAATACTCTGCCCACAATCTTTTCTTTTTCATCAGTGCCTTCCTCCTATATAAAAAAACTTCTATTGAAACTTAAGCCTACAAAACTTGTAGCTGACAATCTCCCCTCTGAATACCTAAAAATAGCATCAGAAGCCCTAGCTTATCCAGTCTCTATCTTAATTAATCGGTCCTTATCAGAAAGCTATGTCCCCACATTGTGGAGACTATCCCACATCATTTCCCTCCATAAAGGTGACTCCTCCTCTGAACTTTCCAATTACAGCCCCATAGCCATCCTTTCTCCACTTTCCAAGATACCTGAGAAATGCATCCATTCTCAAGTCTTAGACTACCTCTTAGCTAATAACCTCCTCTCTAGCACCCAGCATGGCTTCAGGCCATACCACAGCAGTACTACCGCATTGTGCTCTTTCACTAATGCTATCCTTCATCATAAAGATAATGGCCTGTTCTCCTCTGCTATATTTCTGTATCTATCGAAGGCTTTTGACATGGTCTCACAAAAACTACTAATCTCTGTTTTCACTAACCTATCCTTTTCCCAGTCAGCCACTGATTCATTTCACAGCTATCTAACTGGCCACCAACAATCAGTTGTATGGCATAGTGACCGATCTCCTCGACTTCCTGTAACACTCGGTGCTCCACAAGGCTCCATCCTTGGTTCCCTACTATTCTCACTCTTCATCAATGATCTATTCACAGCCACCAAGCATGCTTCTCTTATACAGTATGCAGATGACTCCACACTCATCTCATCTGCTCAGCCCCAACTATACCTGAACTTCACTAGATCACACAAGAAGCTTTTTCATCTGTAGAAAACTGGCTAGCTAATGCCCAGTTATTACTCAACCAGAGCAAGACTAAACTCCTTATCTTCCAACCCACTAAATATAACCAATTATCCCCCACTTTAATATTCTAACCAAAGACAATACTGTCATCTCCATAACAGAACACTCCAAACTACTTGGTGCTGAGATTGATAACAATCTCAGATTCGACACTCACATTTTTCTTACCATAAAAAAGGTTCACAGAAAGGTAGGTGCATTGTACAAAAAACAAACAATTCCTCACCATGACAGCCATACATCCTACCTTTACTCCTAGCATTTAGCTAGATATTGGTATGTCATTATATGTTTCATATTGTATGTATAGCTAATGTTTGCTGCAGTATGTATTATTTGCTATTGTATGTATAGTTAATTGTTCTTCCTGTACTCTGCTGCTCATTTATTGTTCTGTAGAGCTTTTCTCCCCCGGCCTCCACTGAAAAAGGACCTGTGTCCAACTGGAATTTCCCGATAAACAAATGTAAATAAATGAATGAATAAATAAATAAATAGTCTGAGCAGGGTGCACTTGGCATGCTACCACCTGGATCTGTGCATCTTAAAATTTGCAACCAGGTGTGCCATTTAAGCCTATCTTTCTCAGGATTGTGCACTTCCATTTGTTCAGAGGGGTTATTTATGCTTAGTTTTGTTGCCCCTTGAATTCACACTGTTAGTCACTTGTATCCTATGCCACTGTCCTAAACATAGATGACCAGTTACCTGCTATCAAATCAGTCCTCGTAGTGCACATAGTTTTGTAGCACATGTGTGACAGCCCTGTATTTCACTTGTGTTTTGCCATGGCATAACTGCATGTCCTCCTTCATTGTCTACCTTAGCACAGCCTACTAATAATTGCTTTTGTCTTTTTTCTCCTTATTGCTGTCATCTTCATTTTATTACTGGTCCTTTGTTTTGTTTTTTTTTCTCCCCATTTACATTTGTATTTTACACAGTGTCTGCTGTGAAACTGGATGAGGTGTGGCAGCACCCACCCTACAGTGCACCTGACTCACCACCACCTTTGCACTCTCCAGGACTGTCTCTTAGTATGATGATATAGAGATAAATCTAAAGCTCAGTTATCCCTCTGGTGCTGTTTCTTAAGTGTGTGTGTGTGTGTGTGTGTGGGGTGTAGGCTGCCTATTTGAAAGTGCCACTTTCAGGTTACACTGGTGGGAGGTGGAACAGCATTTGGGCATCCAGATGGGCTTCTTGGAGTACTTTTTTGTGTGACTTGCAGAGCTACACAGGTGCATGGCACTGATCTCTGGCTGGGCCCAGATGTCAAAATTGTTACAGAGGTGACCAACTCCTGACTGAGAGCCACATTGTCCAGTCTGGCAGTCAGCCTTTACCTCACCCCCCTCCCATAACACAGTGTTTCATTTATTTCTGTGTTACTTCCTCATTCCCAAGTTTTATTTCATTACTCCCTATCAATAAATGTCTTCCCACTGTCTGTCTGTCTGTCTGTCTGACTGTCTCCTTTGTGGTCCCCTGTTTGTGTCAAAACCTTCCCATTAGTCATTGCTTGTCTTCTGTGTTGATTTGTCTGACTCTGCTGCCATCGCTATATCCTCTTTCTTACCCACATCTTCCCCATGCTACCTCTCAATCTCCAAAATAAATAAATTAACAAACAAATAAACTTGAGCACAGCCCCCTCAAAATAACTAACTAACTAACTAAATATATAAATAAATACAAAATACCCTTCCTTATCCTCCCAACATAATTCACCCTCTCTTCTTGTCCTTCTGTGTGTTCCTCTGCTTGCTTTTATAAACCCGCTTCCTTCCCATTTACAACATATACAATGTTAGGGACTATGCTGAGCAGATTTTGCTTGTGCTCTCAGCTGTGCTCATTGCAGTGCATCACTGTGAATATGCATTGTCACAAAAATAATCTACATGCATGTTAGTGAGCTCTGGTGGTCACACTTTCCAAATCTTTGCACAACTACTTCTTCTTTCACAGGCAATTTGCTTACTTATTACATCACAGTCACATGACATTGCTCCTATTTCCTGCTTAATCGTTTTTGGGTGCATTGGTCATCTTTGTCTCCACAATTTTCGGTATGCAGCCATGATAGTGATTTTTCAGAATCCCAGACAGTGTTATCAGGAGAATGCTAGTAATTCTGCAATTACTAAACAAACTATGAAGAACATGTAAGAAATAATTTTAAGAATTTCAAAGTAAGTTTTTTGAATAAGGTAAAACACCTACAGAAAGGTGAATAATTCATACCAAACAATGTTGAAAAATTATGATAAAATCTGATAATGACTTAACACATTTTATTAGCTCTATTAGGCACAACTTCTTCCTGAAATGAAGAATTTGGGTATGGAAATGTACCCACAGGCTATTTTTACTCCAAAAAAGCTACCATTGTCCCCTGAGGTGACTTCTCCCTGGTGCTGGAGATGTTGTGCTTCACTAATTCCTTCTATCAGGGAGCACATAGTCTGAGGTTGTGATAAAATGCAGCCTTTTTGGTTGTGTTTCTGGGACAAGGTTAGTGATATATGCGTTGTTGAAAAATCCAGCAAGAAATCTTTGATATTATATGACACTTCCTTACATTCTCAACAGGTGAAGCTTATTCATATTATCTGGGGATAAAAAGTATATCAGGAGAAATCAGAAATATTCTAGCCCCTGACAATAAATGAGTGGTAGAGCATTTTGCAAGCAAGGCATAGTGATGACTGAGTAGTCACATGATGGAGATGGACAGAGGCTAGATACGTTTGAGTGTTAGTAGCTTACAGGAACTGTGTATAGAATGCTCAACCCAATCTAAGCATAATTGGGTTAAATGTACACATGACTGTTTATCTCAAGTTATGTGCCAACAAAGAAGGGATTTTTTTCTTCTGTTTAGTATATACTGTCTCTGCCTCTAACTACTTTCCCCTCTCTGGATGAGATAGCCAACTTACTTAATAGTTAGCAGCATCGTTTGTTTCTTTTTTCTTTATTTTCCTTTTCTTTATTCTAGTGGCTGTCATTCCATTTTGCCCTTTATAATAATGTAGTGCTCATAGCTTGTTGTTTGTATGCATCATGCTATTAAGTCTAGGTCCACTGGCATTTTAAAATGTTAAGCAGTTTTTAGCATATTTCTTTAGCATAGTTAATACTATATAGTCTATAGTTGTTTCTTTCAGTAATCAATCTGTTAATTAAACCACAGCTTCATAGATTCATAGAGTATTACTAGGCTAACGACCCAGGCTGGGGGATGTTTCTAAGCCTAGCCAAGTTTTCCTGAAAGAATAATGATGCCCTGTATCCAAATAGGACATTGAGAGCCAGGCATTTATAAGCTACCTCTGTCCATAAGCGACATACCTGCCAGTCCAATTTGTAAATTTCCTAGTCCCCATCCACTGGTCTAGGTTACACTTAAACTGGAAATAGATGAACTCAGCTTCACATGGATGGGAAGCCTGTTCCATAGGAGGGGCAGTCTCTAGGACACACATCTGTCTCTCCAGCTTGTTCCATTCTAAGTCACAAACAACATTTAGGTCCCCAAACCTTGTAATTTTGGTACTCTTTGACTTACAAATATGAAGGAGATGCATAAGTGTGGATTTACAGATGCCTTGTAAGCCAGGGGTAGATCACTCTCCAGCAGTCTATAGGAGACTAAGTAGAGGGGAAAGGGCTTTAAGGTGCACTGCATAAGGCAGGTTTGTTACGCCTTGCATTCTTTTTGTAAGGAGACTTTCAGGTCACTCTATTTGCTGTATATGCCTGGTCAGGTACATGCTAAAGGGAGCATTGTACTCTATGACTGGTTTGATAAGGGCAGGATACAGTGGGATATTGACATCTTTGGATGTGGATGCCATGGCCTTACATATAAGTTATGCAATATGAAAGGATTTCTACACCACTGCGCCATGTGGTGGTCAAAGTTAAGTCTGCTGTCTATATGCATACTCAGATCCCTGACCTTAGGGTTGACTCTTAGGGGTGTATTATCAATATGATAATTAGCCAGGATGGTTGACTTCCCAAAGGGTACACTTACGCATTCCTTAGTATTGAATTTAAGACCATGGCTTTGGCACCATGTGTTATCAGAGATAGAACTTTTTGAAGAATGCTACTGTCTGCAAGGAAGTTGATGATATCTCCCAGCTTGGAATCATCTGCAAGCTTTGCCAACCATAAACCTTCAGCATTTGCTTCCATTTCAAATATATGCAATGTCATGGAATGTTTTATTGCTTATGTTTTGCATTTATGGAAAATTAGAAATAAAAATATAAAAATAATGTTTGCTAAGTGTAGTAGCAAATTCCTATATGACAACAGAAATAAAAGCCTACGAGATGCCAGTATGATTTAGTAACAGTCATAGCTGCAACCAGAAAAAAATGTAAGGTAGGGGAAATGGGCAATAATGTAATAAAGACAGCAACAGAAGATCATGGGTAGCAATCAGTGAAAACAAGAATATCTAAGCAGAGGACTGGACAATGTCTGTGTCACTTTTATTCAGAAACAGAATGGAGGTATTCCCCTAACATTTTATGACCTTTATTTTATTAGTTCTGCTTTTAGTCTTTGTACTTGATGTATATGCTCTCATTTACCTGTTTTCCTTGTGTAGGGCTTAGGTTCAAGCATATAAACTTGAACATAACTACCTGAAGAATATTGGGGATACCACAACAGCATCAGTAGATAAATGTGATTCTGAAGTAGCTGTGATAAAACCAATCTTATGCCAGTGATATGATTGCAAGACTAGCAATCCACTCCCATGCATGTATAGGATCATGCATGTTGATATGTGCATATATGTCAAACAGGGAAAGGATAATAATCAGGATGGTATGGTTTAGGTGGCATGACAGCAGTACCCATCTATGAGCAGCAGTATATGTTACACGTCATGCAGTGGTGAAAAAAATAAGCAAGCTGCCTATCTATGTATCGGACAGACCACACACCGAACAAAGGATAAATCCAAAAACAACCACAGATGAAAACCAAATAATTTATTTAACTTTCCAACCCTCTATTGACTTGGCAAGAAGCCTTTAAGGAGTAAACACACAGAACAAAAAACAGACAATACATATATATATATATATATATATATATATATATATATATATATATATATATATATATATATATATATATATTCTAAAACTAATGAAGCAATCTATCCAAATTAATTATTCAATTAGTTAATTAAATATTTCCAGTTGCACTCATTATTCATTCCAGTTGGTGCTAATGTATTATATTTTTAAATATACATAGATTCCTTATACAACAGCATTGATGGGGAATTGGTTATAAAGCCTTCTGATGAGGGTAATAAAATTGTTGTTATGAAATACAAGCAACATGCAAAAATGTGTGATGTCCTTTTAAATAATGCTCATGTTTATGAGAGATGTAGTATTGATAAATATATGGAGGCACTTCAACAATATCAGCTGTTATTAAATAAAGGGTTTAGATTAGGTTATTTTGTTAAGTACGATACTGAGAGAAGGTTTCCTGTTTAAGAATGTAATTTAGCTTTATTTTTTCCTACCAAAAAATTAAGTGTTTGGATAATCTAGTTGGTCACCTTATTGCATCTGCCTCCAAATACTTTTTGCATAATATTGGTGTGTTTTTACATGAATATTTATTTCCCCATGTTCAAAAAATTCCCTCCTATATTAGAGATACTCATGATTTTTTGGACAAAACTATACGCTAAAATGAAATAAGAATATCTACTGGATGATGGTGAATGTTCATAGTTTATATACAAACATTAGACACTGTCATGGTTTAGAATCCTTACAGTATGTTTTATGGGATAGCCAACTTTCTAATTATATTATAGAACTTGTGAAATTTAGTCTTGAAAATAACTTTGTTTATTTTTAACAATGAAATGTTTTATCAATTAAAGGGGATGGCCATGGGGGCACCCTTTCCCTAATGTATTCCAGTTAAACAATGGCTTTGTTTGAGATGGAAAATATATATCAAAACAACTTTTTTAAAGAAATATATAGTTGATTATTACAGATTTATAGATGATTGAATTTTTATTTGTGAAGATGGTATTAATGAGGCTTATGATTTTGTTCACTATTTACAAATTAATAGAGTTAAATTTAAATTTGATGTTTTTCAACTGAGAAAAGAGGTAAGTTTTTTATATTTAAATTTCAAAGGACCTGAAGATGGTAGAATTATTACATCAATACATGGAAAAATGATTCCCCTTAAGAATAAATTGTTGGATAATGAATATATACATATTTTAAAATATAATACAGTAGTGCCAACTGGACTGAATACTGAGTGCAATTGGAAATGTTTAATTAATTAATTGAATAATTGATGTGGATAGTTTGCTTGATTAATTTTAGAATATGTATTGCCTGTTTTTTGTACTACGTGTTTACTACTTGAAGGCTTCTTGCCGAGGTACTAGAAGATTGGAAAGTTAAATAAACTGTTTTTTATCGACAACCCATCTATGTATGTTTATTTCTTTATGTGGTTAAATATGTTATGTCTTATATAACATATGTTGTGAACTGTGAATGCAAAACGGTACAGGACATAATGAAATCCTTGCTATACAATGCATCCTTCATGTTGCAACTTTGCTTGGCTATAGAGGATATGTGCATGCAATATATTACCTTTACAGACAGATAATTCTTCAGTTTAGGAATGATATAAAGATGTGTAATAATCCTACTTATTCCATGACATTTCACTATGGACAAATAAACTTCAACAAGATGAAACACACCTTTTGAACCTTCAACTTGACAAAAGGAGAAACAAGAAACAGCTTATAAAAAACATGTTTCCTTACTCCATAATCACATTACACAACTGCACTGACAGGAAAATAGCATAACCTGAAACATCTGTTGATTCACAAAAAAGAACTGCACTTGTAGTGATGTCCTGTGGAAAACAGACATAAATGGGATACATATGGAAGAATTGTCCTCAGCAAGTTGAAACCTGTACAACTGTAGTTTCAACACAATTGCAGCAGCACAACTAAAAATACACACATCCCATTGACTAGAGCATACATCTACTTATATGACCCTTGCAGCCTGGTAGTTGTCACTGGTGCTCTTGGTAAGAGAATGAATGGTATTCTCACCCCTGCCTCAATTAGTTTCTGTACGTTTTATGTTTTTCTAATTACTTGACTGTTTGGTGTTACTTTTTTGCTGATTGGCACTTTTCCCCTTAAGCAGGTGTTTTCCATATATATATATATATAAGGAGTTAGCTGCATGGGCTAGCACTGTATATAGTGCTGAGCCTGATGGAGTCCCGCTCTGCTAACTATATGTTATCTATATTTTGCCATTTTATTCACTTGGGATTGGAGCTTCTGGCCTAATAGGATTTTGTTATTATCTGTCTTTGTTTCAGCGGGATGGGGAAGGCAGCAGATGAATGACTTGGGGTCAACATATAGGTCTGTTTTCTATGGATGCTCTTCATGGTGGTAAGCAGTGGTTCCATCACTACCTGCTTAATTTGGTTGCTATTAGTTCTAAGTTATACTAAATTACAATTTGTCTGTTGATCACTTGATGCTGACTGGTGATTTTCATCTTTAGATGAGCTTTTTTCTAATATATTAAAAAAGCACATCCAATACAAGACAAAAGCCAACAAGTAAGAGATGGCACTAAATGCAACACCGACTTAAATCACAGATCTTGATTGAACATAAACTTAATGCTTTCATTCTGTCTTTACAAAGGACTTCACCAGAATTAATTTACAGGAAATTACATCACACTTTAAAAAAATTCTACCAATCACATCAAGTCACCTACTGAGTAATCAATTCATAGCACTGGATCAAGAAGTTCTATAAACACTTAAAAACATTTAGAATCCAAAAGTTGATGTTTAAATTATGAATTACATTTCATTTAAAAATGATTACCTCATAACATCTCTTATTTCCAATGAATTATCAAAGTCTGCTCATCTTTCAGCTGTGTTTAAATGCTTGTAAAAAACTGGCTTAAATAAAAATACTTCTGTCAACAGAATGTTAAAAAAGATAGGGTTAATAAAATTTGATTTGTTATTCGAGTAGTAAATTATTATTATAAATGTTTTAAGTAAATATTTAAATAAAGTAGGATAAATATAGTTTACTTTCCTTTTATGAATGCTACACTTGCCTGCATACTAGCTAACATTATCCCATCCTTAATCAAATCTAACCACCAGATTGTCATAATGTCTGTCAGAATTAGTACCAATTTGCTCACAGTTACAACTGAATTCAAGATATACTCCAAGGCCAACATAATATCCTTATATGAGGGGCTTAAAAATTGCAAATGTGCTTTATCCCCTGCTGACCCAATCTCTCAAGCCACCACATTTACCCATGAATGATATACCCATTTCAACCAATGCACAGATAAATCATTATCTGTTAGACATAACTATCGTGAAAAATTCAGATGTAAACCCAAATGGTGACACTGTCACAAACATATATTTTATAGCAGGAGGAGAAAGTCATATGGTTCAAATAAATAATTTTCAAGATCAGTCAACAAGAGAATTACAAGAAGGCCTGCAAGGATCTTAAAAACATAATTAAGAAGAGTAAGGTTGAATATAGACTGAAAGAAGTTAACTCTTTGAGGATAATCACAAGGCTTTTTTTACTTGCATCAGCAGAATAAAAAGTAATACCAATATGGCACTGAGCTCAAAGTGAATACCACTACCATTTTTGGTTTCAAAATCATATAAAATGTACTGCCTGGCATATTTAGATGTAATAATTTCCCCTCTATCACACACCATTGCCCCTCACTTGAAAATGTTATCACTACTCCTCCAAGTATCATTATATACCCCATCCTGGAAGCAAGTACCTAAACTAGAAAACTCATCTCATGGGCCTGGAATGTTTACTATTATTTCGCTGAATTAAACAATGGTGGATTGCTACTAATTCGAAACAAAAACACAAAATTTATAATGTTGAACACAAAGTCAAACTCCAAAGTGATGAATGTTTGAATCCGACATAATTCGAACATTCACCACACTTTCATGAACAAGTATTACTGTGACTTAACTAGTTGAGTCACTTACTCTTACTAAATGCTGCGTTCCTTTTCTCTGGTGGGGAAAATACCTGATTTTTTTTATTCTTTTTAAGAAGTCGATATTGAAAAAGGAAGGATTGTGTATTTGTTTTTCTGCCCCTGCCATTGCTTGCTGCAGCCTGCTAGAAATCGACTTGTGCAAACAAGGAAGTGTTTAACACCAGGGAATTCAGGCATGTTCAGTGCATGAGAGGATCAGTCTGTGTCATTGTCATGTGACACAGCTAGAGTTTTCCGCTGCTTTGTCAGTGAAACTGGTAGTAGGTGGTCTGGAGCCGCACTGACCCTCATTGTACAGTGGATTAAGTGACCAACTATCTGCACTGTTTAAGAATCTGAAAGTGTCTGAACAATTACTGTAATATATGCAGGCTGGTCGTCAGTGTGATTAGAAAGGAGGAGGATTCTGCCTAAACTAAGGAACTGAAACTCTCCTCTCCCTGTGATACAGTCTCTCAAGGAAATTAAAACAAATAAAAGAAAGTATGTCTATTTCAAACTACTGTCAACAGAAATATATTGTTTAATAGTCCATGCTTTAATTTACACTCCCAAGCCAGGACGGCCAGCAGCTAAACCCTTTCTTTTTCCCCAAATAGCCTACCTTCCCTCCTTGTACCCTCTGTAAGTAACTGCTATCCTTCCCTCTTCATATTCTAGACCTGCTACCTCCATTAAACATTGTCCCTGCTATACTGCCTTTGGCCACAAGGTAGCATAATTTTCTCAGATCTATCCTACTGTCTTAGAATATAACTCCCAGCGTTCCAGCTTTTTCATAGCTTGCCTAAGTTGCAGTCCCACTCTATTCCTCTATTTATTACTTTACATCACTTTACTTCACTGCCTACTACCCCTATTATCTAGGATCTTACCTCCTACCCTTTCCCTACCCACACTTACCTTCACAATCTGCTCTACACTGATTGTTCTTCTTGGATTTACTCCTTTAGTGGCTCTACCCATTCCGTTCGCCCTGCAGGCTCACTCCGCTCCCCTACCCTGCCCCCAATTTCCACCTGCCCCCAGTGCTACTAGATTTATACACCCTAGCCACACCTCCAACTATACAACCAATCACATGGTCCAACCCCTTAAAGAAATAATACCCACTTCCCACTAGTCATCACCTTAATTAACCATCTCGACTTCTCCCTGTATATTAACATATATTAAATTCTTCCACAATGCCATCCACAACTACCCTAACACATCACAAACCCTTACTCTTATTATCACTCATAACTAACTATACCTTACCTACTTACTTTCTATGAACACCTTAACTTACTAGGATCTCACAACCTCACAAAGCAAACCTCTACACCAACAATATTGATCCCTCATAACCATACTTACACATCCTACTCACCAATGTATTTATCAGCTATATTTCATAGACTCAGTCACATTACATACTACAGCCCAAAAAACAAGAAATTCCTGGAACTAATATGTAAATTCTTAAAACACACTTTGAGAATACAATCCCACTCCCAAATAGATGGTGATATACATCCCAATCCTGGCCCAAACTCAATCACAACCCCTGAGCCAAACACACCAACTCTTAATAATACAAACTTGCTTACCAGAGCCCCCAATTCCCTCCTAATAGCTCATCTCAATATTCGCAGCATAAATAGTAAAGTTGCCAACCTACACGCACTCATGGATGTACATTCATTTGACATCCTCTGTCTCACTGAAACTTGGCTGAAGCCATCAACTCAAGACAATGTGGTTATTCCCCCTGGCTATAATATCCTGAGAGTAGACTGGAATTCTAAAAAGGGTGGCGGAGTAGCCATACTATACAAATCTGGATTACAAGTGACCACTATAGACTCCATACCTCCACTGACTAGTAATGCAGAAATTCGTATTTCCAAAGTTCAGCTTAACAAATGCAAATCTATATATATCATCTGTATCTGCCTCCACCCAGGCAATAATACTAGTACCTTAGAGGCTATTCTAAGTTGGCTTTCCACCAACTACCCACACAAAACTATAGTACTAGGTGACTTTAATATTAACTGGAAAGGCTTTACATCTGATCAGCCTGCTACTCATATAAAGCTTTATGGTTTTACTCAAACCATCACATCCCCCACCAGAAATAATAAACATAGTAACAACGAAAGTACCCTTGACTGGATTTTCACTAATACTATTCACCAAAATTACAAAGTAGGTACCCTCCCTGAAGATATAAGCGACCACTCACGCACCTTCTTAATAAGGTATAAGACTGATATTCCAAATCAAACCATTTATAAGACGATAAGGACTATTAAAAATTTTAACCCCGACAGTTTTCAAAAATAACTTGTATCTTGTGACTGGTCACCCCTGAAACACCTACCATTAGATGATGCAGTCATATACTTTAATTCTAAATTCTTAGCCATTCTAGATCACCATGCCCCAACGAGCAAAGTCAGAATTAGGACTAAACCAGCCCCATGGCTTTCCAAAACTACCAAACAAAAAATACTCCAAAGAAATAAACTCTGGGCTAGCTGGCTTACAACAAAATGTCCTTTAGATCAATTATAGTTCAGACAGCTAAGAAACAAAACAAAGAGAGGCATATTGTCAGAAAAAACAAACTTCTACTGCCAGCTTCAACAAACACACCAAAATAAACCTCAAAAATTCTGGTCAGGCATCAATAAACTCTTACACTCAGGTCATTCAGTCACTCCTACTCCCTCAGATTCTGACCACAACAATCCCAACCAAATAGCCAATTCTTTTAACACTTTTTTCACTGAGACCATACAATCTCTTGCTAATCAGCTATCCACTGACACCAGATCTTCCTCATCAGATATCTCCAACAGCCCACCACTATTTCATTTTAAACCTGTTCCTACATCCCTTGTCTATACCCTCATACAGAAACTTAAACCCACCACCCTCTCTGCAGATCTACTCCCTACAGAATACCTGCAAAAAGCTGAAAAAGCTATAGCCTATCCCATATCCATCCTCATTAATAGAAATATTTCTGAAGGCACCATCCCATCACTCTGGAAAATTTCTCATATTATCCCCTGCATAAAGGTGGTAATTCCAAAGATTTATCTAACTATAAGCCTATAGCCATATGATCCCCACTGGCAGAAATCATGGAAAAATGAATTCATAAGCAACTTTTAAACTACCTAATAGAAAACAACTTACTAGCCACCTGCCAACACGGCTTCAGACCATTTCATAGCACCACCTATGCTCTCTTATCCTTTACTGATTGCATTAATAGAAATCGAAATAGTAAAACTCTATCCTCAGCCCTCTTCATTTATCTGTCAAAAACCTTTGACATGGTTAACCACAACTTCCTCATAAACATTCTCAAAAACTTGTCATTGGTTGCACTTGCCATACAGTGGTTCCAATCCTACTTGAATAACAGGAAACAGGCTGTACTATGGGAAAATAACCTGTCCTCCCACCTCCCAGTTGCCCTTGGTGTCCCACAAGGCTCCATACTGGGTCCTCTCCTCCTCTCCATCTTTACAAATGACCTATTTTCTGTAATACCACAAGCTACCTGTATCCAATATGCAGACGACTCCACACTAATATGCTCAGCCACTTCTCCATCCGAAATTCAGTCCCTAACCCAAAACAGTCTTTAGCATAGTAGAATATTGGCTTCTACGCCGTTGCCTCATCCTGAACCCTAAAATAACAAAAATGCTACTATTCACTCCCACCCGTAGGGCCACCCAACTAAACTTTACTGTTACATCTAGCAATGGAACTATCATATCTCCTGATCCTACCACAAAACTACTAGGGGTACTAACTGATAATAACCTCACCTTTGAGCCTCACATCAACAACACTATAAAAACAGTAAACAAAAAGTTAGGCTTCCTCTACAGGATCAAACCCTTTCTGACTCCACTAGCCAGGATTGCTATTGCCCGTACCTATTTAATGTCAACATATGCTTCCCCTATTTACACTAAACTAGGTAAAAGCAATCTGAAAAAAAATGGTTATTTCCTACAACAATATTGCCAGATTTGCAACTGGGTCAACCTATAGAACCCATGATTGTAACAATCTTAAGCAACTAGACTGGTTAGAGTTGTCAAATCTAATACCTTTGAACCGACTAATAGTTACCCATAAGATACTGTATCAACCAGCAAATACATCTGTACTCACTAACCTTATCACTCCCTATAACAATCTCAAGACACTACGCTCATCAAACTATTAGTACGAATAGCTAAGACCAATAATGCAGCTGGTGATTCATTGTTTTCCAATACAGTGGGTAGAACCTGGAACACCCTCCCTGATCACCTAACCTCCCTATCCTCAGTTACCCTGTTTAAAAGCAAACTGAAACCTTACCTTAAATCACATTGGTTATGACCCTGTGCTAACCCAGACTAGCTTCCTACCCTGCCCCTGAACTCTAATCTTCCTACCTGTTTAAGCCTGCTTACTTAACTACTAATAGTATTATGTCTCTGAATTTAGAGCTTAATAGTGTCATTGAATATACTTTGTGTGCATATCCATAGCTGATATGTACTATAATTATTATTTTATTTTTTTACCTGATTAAGATATCATATGCAATGATATGTAATGACTGAAAAAAATTTGCATTGTACCTGTGTTTTTGTAAATATTGCTCTGTCTGTGGAGCTTTTGTCCCCAGGCCTCTACTGAAAATGGACATATATCCAGTTGGACTAGCCTGGTTAACAAATGTAAAATAAATAAATAAATAATAAAAAACATCGTTGTAGGGGGCAGGTCCCCCTGCACCCCCACACCCCCTGCTACTTAAATATAAAAACTTCAGGATTGCACTATAGTGAGGGAAAGGGTACATTTCCCGATCCCCACTATAGTGCGATCTGCATCACAATGTCGAACCTTACAACAGCAAATGCTGTATTGCATTCGCTGTTGTAAGTTTCAGCATTGTGGCATTCATTTTTTTGTTGTGCAAAACGGCACTTTCTCATAAATGTAAATCACACAAAGTGCGATCGACAAAATGATGTACAGCCAGCCTGGAAAATAGTAGGCTGCCTGGTTGTTAGCCAGCAGTTTTAGCACTTTTCATAAGGGTGGTACTGTAACTGACCTTGTAAATTATTTGCCATTTATTCTCACTTGCATTCCCTGTAAAATATATAGTGGATCTTTCTCAGTCTCATTAAGAGTGAAAATAGCAATTCATAAACACTTGATCCCAATCAGTACAGTTTTGTGAGGGCAAGTCTTTCTTAATTTTTTAACTCAAGCCATGGATGGCGTTATTCTATTCATGTGACTTATCTTGACCTTGCTTCATAGGTTCATAGAACTCTTCCTATCTATCATAGATTCATAGATTAATACTAGGAAAACTGCTCTTGTGGGCTATTTTAAGTCTAGCCAATTACCCCATGTGAGGAATAGAACTCTGCACTTTGTATCTATAAGGTAAACACATTAATCATTATGGTAACCGCCTAACCTTCAAAAAGTAAGTAAGATGCTTCTTCTCTAAAAAGGTTAAGTTCATAGACTAGTACTAGGCTAACTTGCCCTTGCTGTTTTAAGGTTAGCCAGTTATCCCATGTGAGACTCAAACCCTGTATCTCGTGTCTGTAATATAAACATCTTGCCCATTATGCCAACCTATGATAAGGCATTTTATGTGATTAACCATGTGCTATTTTTGATAAATTTACCAGCTTTACTAGTTTCCTTATATTATTGGATGTATTGCAAGCTGGTTTTACAATCATAAATACTGGATGTGATTCAGTGTTACCTCCTAATATAGTAGATTAGCTAGCAAATAAATCTCTTGGCATTGTGTTCTGGGTCATTTTCCCTTTTAAGAATGTCTCTGATGTGAAGCCAGATGTTCATGGTTTGTGGATGACTATAATTGTAGATTACTGCAAATCAGATGCCATTATTGGCTCCTCCCACAAACTCATATTTTCCAAGAATGGAGTGATAGTCAACACCTGATGTTCTAACTTTAGCTATCTAGTTAAATTAACAAGTCTTTAATGTTTCCCATCTTGGACAGACTGCTAAGTGGAGATCTTTGTATTTTCTTTTTGTGAGTGATGGACCTAGTTTACTAGATCTTCCTTACCTCAGAAACACTGGTAATATTAGAAGCAGTCATTCCAGATCAAAAGTAACATTATATAAATTGCTGGGATAGGTTAATTACCAAAAAGGTTCACTAATGTGGAACAAATTCCATGTTAAATGATGTAACATCTTTGTCTCCTTCAAGTTAGGTGTTGATGACTGGATGGTCAACATAAATGTTCTAAATTTTTAGTAATGCAGTTCTTATCAATAAGTGAGATAAACTTTTTTCTGATACTTACTAGGGTGTATGTTAGGCTATGCATGGTTGGTCTCACTACCTGCATAGTACTAACTTATGAAATTATATACTAGGGTTATGAATGAAATGGAAACTTTTACACATCTACATCAAAGTGGGACATACAAGTGTAGTCCTGACTTTACCACAAGCTTGAAAAACAAATAGTAAGGCTGAACTTATGAAAGCTGTGGCATGTTTAGAAGGAATGCATGTATTAGATCATGCGCCATACCATTAGGAACATTACATGCAAGATAAAAGTCACATTTCGTTGCAGTAATGCAATGGAATCGGTCCTATAACTGTAAAACATGCAGAGAGAACAAGGACATTATATCATAACACATGTAGTTGATGACTGCAGAGCACCCAGCACTGAATGGCATTCTACGTTACAGAAAATGTGATGAAAGGTCAGATGAATTACATGATTCGCATGATATAAATGAAATATTCCAAGCATCTTATGTGGTAATCCACCTGACAGACTATCATTATGATGCTTGATAAAATATATGTTTGTCACATATGGACAATCTTAAATTGTATAAAATCACAGCAGTTCCCTTGAGAGGTGGCAAGATCAAATTCCTGTAGATGAAACAACAGGAAATAATAATCTTATTCAGGACACTGGAAGCAAAAATACAAAGCAGGATTCTTTTTTGAGTATAAATATCATTTTTTTTTGGAATTATTTATTTCTTCTGTAGACACTGACATCAGGTTCCTCTGTTCCCAGCTCTCATATTTTCACATTTATGACTGCCTGCATGTAGCTTCTCCCTGGTGTGACCCTTACTTGGAACAATTACCTACTAGATGAACCCAACTGATATGGGTCCCCAATCTCCATGTGTGGATTCCTACATTTGCAAGCCTGACAATCAGCATGTGTGGGAAAGGATAAGTGAGAAGCTATTATACTGTAGCTCACATGATTTGTATTTTAAGCCATGCCTCCCTAATGTGCTAGGCAACATCATATAAATGGGCATACAGCAATGCTTTGAGGAAAGCATCCCAACCCAATTGGTTGCATACACCTCTATTTGCCTTTCTACCTGTTGCAGCACCAGCATTGTTATTACCACACAGGTATCACCGCAGGAGCTTGTGAATCATATGTACCCTCAATATATTCCCTCCTCTCCCCCCAAAAGAGTTGAGCAGACAATGCCTTGTCATTGCTCTTCCTCCTGGCCAGATTCAGCAGGTGGCCAAGGTGCTAATTATGCTCAGTGTGCTTGGATTGTTGTCAGGGCTTTATCTCTTCACAATACTTGAGTGGCCATGGCAAGTTCAAAAGAATAAAAAAAAAAACACAATTTATTCTAGAAGTCACATAGCCTTCCTACTAGATTAATGGTAGAAAAATACCAAACTGACAAACCCAAGAAGCTTTCTTCAAGCTTGATTCATGATTCATACAGTAGAATACAGGGGAATATTTTAGCCTATGGAAACAAATTAAATGATACTAATGTATACTTCATTTGTCATACATCCTGGTTCTACATGCTGGATTTACCAGATCAGCTAATCTAAGGTTAACTCTCAAACATTCTTGACCAATCAGAATGTGTTTTAAATACAGGCAATATTTCTACCACAGACTAAATTCAGTCACCTTTCAAAAAGTACTTATTTCCCTGATTATTGGATCAGAGGCATATTAACAACAGACATACTGTGGTACTTCCGGGTCAAGGAGAAATTTTAACACATCTTTAATATTTTTTTTAGGGTTTTGCACTGGTCATCTGAAATATCACTTCAAGTTTTTTTCTTTTGTTGTTTTGGTCAAAATAGAGTTAATTCCTCACATTATAAACCATACTGTGCAAGCGTATCTTTATTCTGTTTTTTGCATCAGTGTAAGAAATTCATTTTAATATCACAACATTTTAAAGTTTATAAGCAATGTTTGACTATGTATGGAAACCAAATATTTCTCCTTATCAGCTTCATCTAAATCATTTCCTAAAATAACATATTTTAAAATGATCTTGTTTCTGAACTTTAAACACTCTTTCTTTTAGCTGCAATGCACCATAATGGGAGGGGGGTATTATCATCATCAGCTAAAAACGCATGTGCCCTTGACACATAAACTGGTATTCTTCTCCCAAGTATCAATTATTCTGAGGAAAATATATCAATTAAGTAATTGGTATTCACAGAGCTTAGTAAAAATTCACTAAACTACTTCTCAAGCATTTCAAAGCACAGCTGCATTGCTGTGACAGCAGAGGGAATATTAAATATTCAGCTCAACACATGTAGTGCATATGATCTGCTCTGTGCACATCAGGGTATGAAAAAGTGGATCAAGCCATATAGTGAAACTGTAGCAGTAACCAAAGCCATGCAATGAAATATATGAACAAAAGCACAGGACCCAGTCCATGGAGCAGTCACACATTATGTGACCTAGACAGAATAGAAAACATGAACTCATTTGATATGTCTTGGTATAAAGCAACATCTGTAGCAGTTTGTCTGCACATTACTTCATCTTTCAGTAGGACACAACACAGTGCTATACAGAATTTGCAGCTGCGCTGCTATGGTGTCCACATATGTGAACACCTGCTTGACACATAAGAAAGAAGGAAGGGATGTACAGGAAACCAAGAAAAGGAAAGAGAAAGCAGATCATTATATAAAAACACAGTATGTAAGAGTATGCATCATGGGTGGAAGAAGGTCAAATGTTTTTCTGGGCTAGGACTCCATTTTATCTTTATATATAATGAACATGGTAAATGGTGAAAAGGAAGGCAGGGAAGGAATGAAGATTAGGGGAATGTGCAGTGTCAGACAAAAAGAAAATAAACAACACTAAACAGCTCAAGGAAACAGGGAAAGAAATGCACACACTATTATGTAGAAACACGGGATAGACAAAGACAAGGCAAAGGGCATGGTGCAGGGCACAAGATGAAGGGAGCACATATGCTAAAAATGGAGCAAGTTATAAGAGGCCAGTGTGACATGTATTATCCAGACTCAGAATGACCTTGCAGAGATCCCTCACTATTTGTGATGGATCCAGGTGGCGGATGATATGGGATATACTCTCATCTTGGGATCTGATAGTAGGCAATGATTTTTTTTTCTGCTGAATATCTGAGTTATTTGGCTAGCTGCTATTTAGCTATGTCAACTGTATTACTAGGTGAGTTAAGTACAAACTTGCAGAGTTAAAGATAGTACTGCATTTTATTTTTCTGTTTATTTATTTGTTTTACTGAATATTGTGGTCTCTCTGTCTCTCTACAGTTAGTGGGGGTTATTGTTTTCACTTCACAGATATTTGGTGTTGAACTCTTAGCCTAGTGAGCTTCTCTATGCATATAAGTGTTAGTCACTTATCTGTGAATTTATTTCTGCTGAATATCTGAGCTGTTTGGCTAACTGCTATATACCCACATCAACTGTATTACAAGCAGAGTTAAGTACAAACTTGCCATGTTAAAGTTAGTACTGCATTTTATTTTTCTCTTTATTCATTTGTTTCACTGAATATTGTGGTCTCTCTGTCTCTCTGCATTTAGTGAGGGGTATTGTTTTCACTTCAGTGATATTCGGTGTTGAACTCTTAGCCTAGAGGGTTTCTCTGTGCTTATAAGTGTTATTCACTTATCTGTGAATTTATTTATGCTGAATATCGGAACTGTTTAGCTGGCTGTTATATACCTACGACAACTGTATCACAAGCTGAGATAAGTACAAACTTGTCATGTTAAAGATAGGACTGCATTTTATTTTTCTGTTTATTTGTTTCATTGAATATTGTGTTAAAGATAGTACAGCATGTTATTTTTCTCTTTATTTATTTGTTTCACTGAATATTGTGGTCTCTCTGTCTCTCTGCAGTTAGTGGGGGTTATTGTTTTCACTTCATTGATATTCAGTGTTGAGCTCTTAGCCTAGAGGGTTTCTCTGTGCTTATAAATGTTAGTCACTTATCTGCAAATTTATTTCTGCTGGACATCTGAGCTGTTTGGCTGGCTGCTATCTACAGCAACTGCATTACAAGCTGAGTAAAGTACAAACTTGATGAGTTAAAGATAGTACTGCATTTTATTTTTCTGTTTATTTATTTGTTTCATTGATTATTGTATTAAAGGTAGTACTGCATTTTATTTTGCTGTTTATTTATTTGTTTCTCTGAATACTGTGGTCTCTCTGCCTCTCTGTAGTTAGTTTCCCACCCTCCCTCTTCTTGTTGTGGTGTTAATCTTGGCGGCTTTGGAATTTCCTGCCTCTCCTGTAAATTCGTGTTTGAACACTCCTCCTTGGTCCATCTCGTTTGCTCATTCAACCGAGTACAGTGAGATCATATTTTGATTTCAGTCTCTTCTACCAGTCCCATCTGTTCAGCTCTATCCCAGCTCTATCCTAGTCTAATGTCATTAGCTCATTCTACCTAATACAGAGAGAACACTTGAGAAGACCAACCCACATAGGCCTTAACCTTGAATTATCTTCTATCTCTCCTTTCTCCCTTTCAACTTTACTAAAAAAAAAAAAAAAAAAAAAAAACTTTGTTAAAATCTCCTTGTGTTCTGACTGAGTGTGTTTCTCAGCTGATAAGTATATTTTTTGGCACTTTTTAACTGTTCAGAGTTGAATAAAACAATAATTGAATTCAGTTCAGAATACAGTTTGAATAAATTGCATTTATTTAAACCGTACTTGCTTTAATACTGCTACACACTCAAGTGTACTAGCTTGCACTGCACCTGAATTGTTTTTAGTGCTGTTTTAGCTGCTTTTCTGTAAAAATATTCTAAGCTTGTTTCCTGTCTTTCCTGTAACTAGTCTAGTACACATACAGATTTGCTATATCCAGGACTGTTTGTAAGCTTCGGAGACCCCCCCCAAGCATTTCTGTGTTGGAGGGAAGCCTTCTAACTTGTTAGTGGGATTGGTAAGCACTAGGTAGCCTACTTACCACAAGAGTGGTTTATGGCCCAGAAATTGTAGTTTATTGGCCATTTGGGCAGTTTTTCTATCTTTTTCAACTTTCTGGTCTAAAAGCCCACATTTGCACTTATCCCCCCTTTCCTGTAACTAGTCTAGTCCAGATACAGATTTGCTGTATCCAGGACTGTATGTAAGCTTCCAAGCCCTCCAAGCCTTTCTGTGTTGGAGGGAAGCCTTTTAGCTTGTCATTGGAAGTGGTAAGCACTAGTTAGCCTATTTACCACAAGAGGAGTGGTTTCTTGCCCAGACTTTGTAGTTTATTGGCCGTTTGGGCAGTTTTTCAATTTCTTTCAACTTTAAAGTTTAAAAGCCATGTTTGCGCTTGTTTTCCACCTTTCCTGTAACTAGTCTAGTCCAAATACAGATTTGCTGTATCCAGGACTGTTTGTAAGATTCTGAGAGGTGCCAAAGTCTGCTCTTCAATTTTTCCCTTAGATCTGCTAGTTCTCTCCTCTCCTGCACTTTTACTAGCTTATTAGTCTAGTACTTTACCATACCAGACTTCTTGTAGCAATTATTGTTGCACACAAAAGTGCTACCAGCTATAAACGTTCTACAAGGAAACAGCTCCAGCACTTATTATTAATACCCACCCCTCCAGGCATGTCTAAAGGTCATTTCCCTGTGCTTTCTCCTATTAACCTGGTGAATTTGGGCATCCTGAAGCAATATAGCATCTGCCTCACATACAACAACAATCCTCTCCTGTTACCTCCCAATATTCAGACATGCGAGAGATGCACTTATATATCCAAATTGGAAGCCATGCACTCTCCAGCCAAGACTGGAATAGCTGGTCAAGAGTTGAAAGTCAACACTTGCTCCACATCACATGGAACACAAAGCCCTCCAAAACACACTCCAGCACTGCCTTCACAAAAAAAACACAAACCACACACTCACCTTCATGGAGGCTCTCAATAAAAATCTACCCAAACAGCAGAGACCTCCAAGGCAGAAAAACACTCGACCACCACAACACAACACTAATCACGAGACACATAACTCTCCTAAACAGTGTGCCACTCAACCAAAACCCCTAAGGCAAAACAACATGCCCAGCACACTAGTCATAGGTGACTCGATAGTGAGGCACACTGATGTCCCACTCACTATGTTGAATAAGGAGAAAGTAACAGTCAGCTGCATGTCAGGTGCCAGGATCCACCACATAACATACGCACTCAGGCCCTTCAACAACAGGTACAAATATGACTCTGTCATTGTACATGTGGGTGTGAATGACCTGAGACATACTTCCCTGGACTACATGAAAAGAGACAAGGAGGAGCTATCAGATTATGTAGACCAGGCAGGTATGACCTTAGCCCTGTGCAGCATCCTACCATCAACCAGAATGATACCACAGTACAAGCAGAAAATGATTGATTTTAACAATTGGGCTAAGTGTCTGGTGTCATTCTAAGGGGAACCAGCATCTGTCTGCCTGGGATAACATGATTGACAGATCTCAATGCTTTGCCAGAGAAGGCCTGCATCTGTCACCACTGGGCTTCCAGATACTGGCCAAGGCTCTTGCCACCCCTATAGTGCCTTTTTTAGGCGGTGTTCCAAAGACCAAATTATCACTGTAACAGCTACAAACAAATGCAATCTGAGGGTCATGCTGATCAATGCTAGAAGTCTAAATCTCAAAATGCACTAGTTCAAAGCACTCCTTAAAATGGATAACATTGACATTTGTGTTGTAACAGAGAACTGGTTCAAGGCAGCAGAAAGCACCCCTTCATTAGCAGGCTATAACTCATTCCACATCTTTTGGCTCAAGAACTTGAACTGAAGCTCCAAAGGTGGTGGTGTTTCCATTTTCATAAAGGATGTATACACCTCAAGACTATTAGCCCAACATAATGCATAAGAGATACCTCAGGTGCAGCTAACATTGGTTAGGACAGCAGTTCAGGTCGTAGCCTGTTATAGGTCCCCAACCATGTCCCAAGACTCACACTCAACATTCCTATGTACCCTAGAGAATATTAGGGTCCAAACGAACACTCTCATACTGGGCAACTTCAACTATCCCTCCATTAACTGGGAAAACTACTCATGTACTAATACACTTGCCGAACTTTTCCTGGAATTCATTAATTCCAATGCCCTGGACCAGCTTGTTCTTACCCCTACTAGAGGTAGCAACATCCTTGACCTGGTCATTACTAACATGGGTGACCGTTGCTCTACACCAATAGTCAACTCCTCCCTGGTTAGATATGACTACAAACTAATCACCTTGGAAATCCATATCCCTCCCACCCCCGCAAAAGTAACTGAATATGAAAACCTCTCCAAAGTTAACTTTGGGTTCCTGAAAACAGAGGTGGCTAACTTCACAGCACCCATGCAAATGAAGAATAGTTGCATGACTGCTGAATCATACACCAATGCACTGTACGAACATGTACACAAATGCATGGATTTTGCCATACTCAACAGAACCAAGACACCCTCCTCCAAAAAAAGGAAGCCAATCTGGTGGTCCCCTGCCATAAACAAACTCTACAACAGAAGGAGGAAACTAATGTGGAATAAGGTGAAGTCCCAGGACTGGAAAAACTCCCTTATCAGTCTCAACAAAAAGTTAGATCCCTCATCAAATCCTCTAAAGCTAGCTATGAAAAGAGAATTGCATCAGATAGTAAAGATAACCACAAGGCCTTCTATAGTTATGTAAAGAATCTCCACGGCAATACCCAGATTTTCTCTCAGCTACTGCACAATGGTACCTCCTATACTGAACCAACAGATATTGCCAATATACTGGCTGACAGATTCAGTGCCAACTTTATCCCCCCCCCCCGCCCAAAGGACCAATCACAATACCAGCAGATTGCCAGGCACCCAGTATTACTGCCACACAGGTTAAAACAACACTGTCCAAGGCCAAGAATACAGCTTCTATGGGACCTGACAATATCCCTGGCTGTGTTCTACATGAACTACAAAGTGAACTGGCAACTCACCTGTATGTCCTGTTCAATCACAGCCTAACCTCAGGCTTTGTCCTTACCAAATGGTGCACTGCTACAGTCATCCCACTCCACAAAGGAGGAATGACTACAGTCCCTGGGAACTATCGCCTCATTAGCCTGACAAGTCTGATATGCAAAGCTATGGAACACATCATCATGGACCTAATAATCAAGGATATATGGAATCTCCAAACTCTGGGTCCCACAGAGTTTGGTTTTGTGAAGGGTAGATCATGCCTGCTCAACTTGGTCGACTTCTTTGAGTCAGTCACCAGAGCTGTGGATGAAGGCAATGTGGTTCATACAGCCTACTTTGATTTGGCCAAGGCCTTTGATACCATTGCCCACTCAGGAATCATAGAAAAACACACTAAGCTAGGCATCAACCCCTATATCACTAGGTGGGCTGCAAACTGGCTCCCAGATAGAACCCACAGTGTGAAAGTAGCTGACTCCAAGACAGACTCCTGACCAGTCACAAGTGGAGTCCCATAGGGATCGGTCCTGGGTCCTCTCCTGTTTGGCATCTACTTCTCAAAAGTCCAGGCCAACATGAAGGGACTCTGGATGACAAAGTTTGCAGACAATTGCAAGTTGGGAGCCATTATTAACTACTCAAGTGACGTTGACATCCTACAAAAAGGCCTCACTGAGACCAACGACTGGTGTCAGAACCATGGCCTTAAGCTCAATGCCAAAAAATGTGTCATCATCCCCTTTGGGAAAAAAGCCAGCTCCCATGAATTACCACATTGATGGTAGTTTACTGAACACAGAAGGCATTATAAGAGCTCTGGGAACACAGGTTGACAGCAACCTCTCTTTTGACCACTACATTGCCACGGTGGTCAGAAAGTCCTTCTATGTGGCACATCTCATTACTAAGGGTTTTGCATCCAGGAATAAAGAGGTCATTGTTTGCCTCTACTCTTCCTTCATTAGGCCAATCATTGAGTACAATGCCCCATTTGGCTTGTACCTCACTAGACACCTGCAACAACTGGAGAAGCCACAAAAGTACCTCACAAAGAGGATCCTAGGCCTTAAACACTTGTCCTGTATGGACAGACTCAAACAACTCCAACTATTCTCTGTCTCATATCGCCTACTTAGAGGTGGTCTCTGCTTGATTTACAAAGCCATGTCTGACCCAGCTCTGTTAGAAATGCTACATCTAAAGAAATCCCAATCCCTATGCACCACACTCTCCAGAGACCTCAACCTCATTACCGCAATCAACATTATGTGCTGGAGGGACAGGTTCATAACCCTGAGACTGCCCATGCTATGGAATAGACTTCCCATACATGTCAAACAGAGCACCTCACTGGCCCTCTTCAAGAGAAATCTTGATGAGTGAATGGGAAATTGAAAATTCACCCCGGGGATCACTCCAGTGGCTCTACTCAACAGAGGCACTGGGAACTAAGGTCGGGTGGCATGATGCCAGGGTAATCCTATGAGCTAGGCTTGTAAAGGCTCCAGGGCCATTAGCCTAGTACACACCTATGAACCTATGGCCAGTTGAGTGAGCCTGCACTCTATTCCAGGAGCTTCTGTTTCTAGGTGACATATCATTTCCAACGCCAACTCCACTATAGCACCTAACACCTAATCTAGGTGCAGCTGCACCTCATTTACATGCATCTGGACCATCTTGGGGAAATCAGGTGGGTTACCTGCTGACAAGATGCTAGAATCTCCCACCAATGAGGCATTTCCGGCTTCATAAGCCCTCATCCACCTCAGTCACACTCTTAGCGAGGGCATACTCCAGTAGAGGCACTTGGTGAACAAATCATTCAAAACTGCAGTGAGGACAGAAATGGGAAGTGGCCATCAGTTAAGCTAGGTTGGCACTACACTGACTATATTTATTATATGTGTCAACATTTGTATGGAGAAGTAACCATGGCTGGTGCAAGTACCTCCTGACTCCTGCAGAAAGTGATAGTATTTCTGCTAATCTCTACTCATGCTGAAAGACAATGGGCATGTAAGGGAGACATGATAACTGTAATGTAAGATGGAAGATTTACTGTAGTCTATTGTTCATTTAGAATATGCTGCATGCAAGTGGATGTCTTTTTTAAGATATGTAAGGAGAATATGTCACAAATATATATATACAGACACATCAGGTAGTATACAGTCATGCTGAGATGGGGCAATATAACCCAACACTAAAACAGGGCCCTGCAAATACCAACACAGAATGCAGTAGGCATATTTATTTTAATGCCACCATCACCTCAACCTGACAGTAAAACATATTTAATTCCAAAGGTGATGTTGACAAATACTGGCTAATAGCAAATGTCTCAAATGCAAAACAATAAACAATAAAAATATATAAGTATATTTTAAAAATGGAGTCCACTTGCTGTACCATTTGGACATGGTCACCCAACCTGTTCTTTCCATGCATGGACATCATCAGAGGTTACTGCACTGTATGTCATCATAACTATGCGTGATAGCTTTTTCCATTATGGCATTATGGCAATGACAATGTTTGAGGAAAATTCCTCACCTAGGTCATACTAGGTATCCACTTTTTAAAATCTGCAGCGGTACAGCAATAGCATTGTCACCTTACAGCAAGAGGTTCTCCAGTTCGATTCTTGGCTGGAGTGCCTTCTGTGAGGAGTCTGCATGTCCTTCCAGCGGTAATGTGGGTTTTCTCCTGGTACTCCAGTTTCCTCCCACGTTACAAAGACATGCATCTGGAGCATTTCTCCCCAGTCTTCTGCTGAAAATTGGCTTTGCTCCAAGTCAGACTTTCCCAGTAAAAAAATGTTAAATAAAATAATAGGCCCATTATGTTCTCTCTAAAAGGAGGTAAAGCATAATTTGCTCTACTTCATGCACTATGAAGGAGCTCTCCAGTGGGCACCAAAGGAAGCCATCATGCTGCCAAATATTCTCCAAATAATAGCATTGCTTTCATGGCACAAGAATAGTAGCAAGTGAATCATGCATAGGGTGTGATTCTTGAATCACAACCACAGACAAATAAATGCAATATATGCATCCACTCAAGTCTCTACCACAAGCTCCCTGTTATGAGCTGTCAGAGGTTATCAGAAGCAGTAGATTGTGCCTTTTGACACAGTTTGAGGCACCAAAATAAAGCAGTTCATAAACATTTACAGGTACTGGCCTAATTTGCCAGTGTTCCACACAAATAGGTACAAACCTGTGCAGTCTTAGAGGTTTGCTGACATTTTTTGTAGTTAAGTTTTATATCACTTTGAAGCTATCCATCATATTTGGGACACTATTAGAAGGAATAGCAGCATTATTTGGGTCTGTTGGCAGTCTGATGGGACAGACAGTACCTGAGGGTGTATGGTAAGCCTTTTTTTTCTGCCTTCCTAAAAATGTACAGCCTTCCACTGTAATTCAAATTTAAAAACCTAGCAGCAACAATACATGTCCCTGAATGTGTTACAGGTTTGTAGGTGTAGCTAGCAACATAAAGAAGAAAAAATATGAGTTTATACTCTTCATCTGATTGTTGTTGTGATCTTAAGACCTGTCTAATATATATGTTGGATTATGGTTGTGAGTTCAGCAGTCCTATTCTTGTACACAGTCCCCTACCAGAATGCTTTGAAAGGGTCATGTCTCCAGCAGTTACCAAGGTGACTCCAACTGTCTGCAGATAGGATGACTACCTTACCCTACACGTATTTATTGGGTATGATGACAGACCAATTGAGGCACCTGATATAGAGCTAATGATCACAGTATCATAGGAGGTTACTAGCTTAATGGGCCCAGGGCCCTTACAAGCCTAGTCAAGTTCAACATGTGTTCCCAAGGGTGTCTGGTTCAAGCAGACACTAAAATCAGCACCTATTGCCCCTGTCCAAGAGGGGCACAGGTGAAACTCCCAGGGTGAATTTCCAGTTACCCATTCATAGGTTCATAGGTTCATAGGTTCATAGGTTCATACTAGGCTATCTGCCCTAGGGCATTTATAAGCCTAGCCAGAATGTGTTTGGCTTTCACCACCCATTTTAAATTTATTTTGCTATGCCCTTTTTCGAGGTTAGTATACTGTGCCTCTGTCTAACAGTGACACAGAAGTGATACCCGGGGTAAACCTACGATCTCCCATCCACTCATCAAGATTCCTCTTGAAGAGAGTCAATGAGGGACTCTGCCTAACCTGGACTGGGATTTTATTCCAGAGTGAAGGGAGCCTCTGGGTTATGAATCTGTCCCTCCAGCATGTCCTATTTATTTCAGTGCTGAGGTTCAAGTCTCTTGAGCGCGTAGCTCGATGGGATTTGGATTTTCTGAGGTGCAGCTTGTCCATTAATTCCGGGATGGACATGGCTTTATACGTCAGGCACAGATCGCCTCTGAAAAGGCGATATGCCACTGAGTAGAGCTGGAGTTTCTTTAACCGGGCAGCATATGGCATCTGTTTGAGCCCTTTGATCCTCTTGGTGAGGTACTTTTGGGGTCTTTCCAGTTGCTGCAGGTGTCTGGTAAGGTACATCCCAAAAGGGGCATTGTACTCAATTATGGGCCTGATGAAGGATGAGTAAAGAGGCACGATGACCTCCCCTGATCTAGATGTGAATCCCTTCATGATTAGGTGGGCTATATAAAATGTTTTTCTAACCACTTTGGCCACGTGGTTGTCAAATGAGAGATTGCTAGCAACTTGGGTCCCCAGGTCCCTAATTACTACTTCTGTACTTAATGGATTACCACCTATGTGGTAATTTGTGGGCACTTTGTTATTGCCAAAGGGGATGACTATACACTTTTTGGCATTTAGCTTGAGGCCATGGCTCTGGCACCAGTTGTCTGTTTCTATGAGGCCCTTTTGGAGGATGCTTGTGTCGGCTGGAGAGTCGATTATGGTGCCCAGTTTGCAGTCATCTGCGAACTTGGTCAGCCACAGTCCTTCTGTGTTGGCCTGTACCTCCAAGAAATATATACCGAACAAGAGAGGTCCCAGGACTGAGCCTTGTGAGACACCACCTGTAACTGGTTTGGACTCTGACATGGCTCCAGCAATTCTAACCATGTGGGTTCTGTCCTTGAGCCAGTTTGCAATCCATCTAGTGACATAGGGGTTTATATTTAAGCTGGTGAGCTTATCTATAATGCCCGAGTGGGGTATTGTATCGAAGGCTTTTGCGAGGTCCAGGTAGGCTCTGTGGACCACCTTCCCCTCGTCAATGGCCTTGGTGACTGTTTCAAAGAAATCAACCAGGTTTAAGAGGCAGGATCTGCCCTTAACAAAGCCGAACTGGGTAGGATCCAGTGTCTGTAGGTCCCCAATATCTTTATTTATGAGGTCCATGATGATCCTTTCCATAGCTTTGCAGACCAAGCTAGTCAGGCTTATGGGGCGATAGTTTCCAGGATCCGTTGAGGCACCACCTTTATGGAGAGGGACCACTGTTGCTGTACGCCACTCTTTGGGCACATATCCTGTAGTAAGGCTGAGATTGAACAGTAGTTTTATGTTTGGGTTTAACTCTTCTTGGAGTTCATGTAGGACGCAGCCCGGGACACCGTCTGGTCCCATTGATGCTGTGTTTTTTGCTTTGGAGAGGGCGTCGCTTACCTGAGCATCTGAGATATCAGGGGGGCAGCACTCTGCTGGGATAGATATTTGCCCTTTTGGTGGGGAGGGGGGGGGAGAAGTTTGCGCTGAACCTGTCAGCTAGGATGTTGGCAATGTCTGTGGGTTCGGTGTATTTTTTGTCATTTTGGACTAATTCTGAGCATATCTGGGAATTACCATCCAGGTTCCTAACATAACTAAAGAAAGCCTTGTGATTATCCTTAGTGTCCTGTGCAATTTTTCTCTCAAAGCTGGCCTTGGACAATTTTATGAGTGCCCATAGTTTTTTGCTAATACTGATCAGTGATGCCTTCCTTTTTTGGGATTTTGCTCTATCATTTAGTAGCTTCCTCCTTCTATTGTATAGTTTGTTTATGGCTGGGGTCTACCAGACAGGACGTCTGCCTTTGGAGGATTGGGTCTTGATTTTATTTGGGATCGCATGATCCATGCATTCCTGAAGGTGTTCATAGAATGCGTTTATAAAGGATTCTGCGGTCTGGGCCGTATTTTCCACAGGCCCGGGGGCTTTGAAGGATTCCACCTCAGTTTTGAGGAGTGTGCAATTTGCTTTAGAGAAGTTTTTCACTGTGGTTTTCTGGGCAGGGGGTGGGGTCGGGATGTGAATATCCAGTGAGATTAGTTTATGGTCTGATCTTACCAGTGAGGGATACACTTCTGGTCTGGAGCATAGAGTCCCCATGTTGGTGATGATCAGGTCCAGTATGTTTTCCCCTCTTGTGGGAGAGGTAACAAGTTGTTCCATAGCATTTGAGTTTATAAATTCTAGGAAACTTTGGGCTAGGGTGTTGGAGCTAGAGTAATGCTCCCAGTCTATGTTTGGGTAGTTGAAGTCGCCCAATATAATGGTGTTTGGAGAGACCTTCATATTTTCCAGTGTTCTCAGGAAGGCGGAGTGGGGTTCCTGGGTTTGGGAGGGTGGTCTGTAGCAGGCTATAAACTGGAAGGCAGTTTGACCCACTGTTAGTTGCACATGGATAGTCTCTGATGCTTCGTGCTTTGCCACCAACCTGGAGGTGTGGGTATCTTTGATGAATATCGATACTCCCTCTTCTTTTGTGGTTCGGTCCAAGTTTTGGGGCCGAAAAGCATGGTATGAGGTATAACCTGGTAGTGCTGGGGTGCTCTCGGGAGCCCTGAACCAGGTTTCTGTTACTGCACAGATATCGATGTTCTCCATGCTAAGGAGAGTTTCGAGTGCGTGCATCTTGAGGTTTAGACTTCTGGCATTGAGTAGCATTACTCTTAGTTTCTTATCCCTTGTGATACCTATGGAGGTGGGTTTGTCTTTTGAGCCTTGCCTAAAAAATTCACTATGGGGGTAGCAAGAGCCTTTGCCAATATCCGAAAGCCCAGGGGTGACAGGTGCAAGCCGTCCCTAGCGAAGCATCGTGGCTTGTCGAGCATATCATCCCAAGCTGACAGGCATTGGATCCCTTTTGAATGACACCAGTACTTAAGCCAATTGTTGAAATTGATCATCTTGTCTTCATATTGTGGCATCATTCTTGGTGAGGGTAAGATGCTACTCAAGGTCAATCATCCATTCAATCAGCTCATTCAATCATCCAAATTAGGTTTAAAGAGTGCCAGTGAGGGGCTTTGTTTAACATGAACAGGAAGCGTATTCCAAAAGTGGGGCAACCTCTGTGAGACAAATCTGTCTGTCCAGCAAGTTATGTTGATATCACATACCAGGTTATGGTCCTTTGAGTGAGTGACCCATGACCATTTGACTTGCAATTATGCAGTATTTCCATTAAAGCTGGGTCAGAGATTGCTCTGAATGCATAGCATAGGTCGCATATGAGCAGTCTGTACAACACAGAGTAAATAGACAATGATTTCAATCTGTCCACATATGACAGATGTTGAAGACCCTAAATTTCCTTTATAAGGAACCTTTTTGATCTCTCCAATTGCTGCAGGTGTTTGGAAAGGAACATACCAAAGGGAGCACTATACTCTGTTATTGGATAGATGAGGGAAGAGTACAGAGGGTCATAACCTGTTTTTTTCTTTAGGCAATGTCCTTACTTATGAGATTAGCAATATGAATTGCCCTTCTTATCTCTTTGGAGACATGGTGATCAAAGTTAATGTTGGTGTCAACCTGTTTGCCCATATCTGTCACCACTGACTATATGTTTAGGTTATTGCTATTGATGGGGTAGTTTGCAGGAATGTCACCCTTGCTGAAGTGGATTATAATGCATTTTTTTGCATTATGCTTAAGACAATGCCTTTAGCACCAGTCATTAGTCTGTTGTAAGACCTTCTTGTAGGATATTGGCATTGCTAGGCGTTTCAATGATCATTCCCAGTTTGCAGTCATCAGCAGACTTTATCAACGACAGTCCTTTAGTTTTAGTCTGTACTTCAGAGAAGTAGATTCCAAACAGTAGGGGTCCCAGGGTTACAGGTATGCTGGAGGAGGTGGATCCCCCTATTTTGACTGTGTGAGTTCTATCAGTGAGACAGTTTGCAATCCACCTGATAATATATGGGTTGATATCCAGCTGGGTGAGTTTATCAATGATGCCCAACTGTGGTATTGTGTCAAATGCCTTGGATAAGTCTAGGTAGGCCATATGCACAGATTTTCCCTCATCAAGGGCCTTGGTGACTGTCTCGAAGAAGTCCACCAATTTTAACAGGCATGATGTCCCTCTGACAAAGCCAAACTGGGTGGTGTCGAGAATTTGGATATTTCCTATATCTTTGTTAATAAGGTCCATGATGATTCATTCCATGGCCTTGCAGATAAGGTTTGTCAGGTTAATAGGTCTATAGTTCCCAGGGTCCATGGCTGCACCCCCTGTGTACAAAGGGATGATGGTAGCTGATTTTCATTCTGCTGGGATGAAGCCAGTGCTTAGGCTGTGATTGAAAAGCTTGCCAAATGCTGATACTAATTCCTGTTTTAAACCATGTAGACTACAGCCCGGGATGTTGTCTGGTTCCATAAAAGCTGTGTTTTTGGCCTTGGAGAGGGCATTTAAGACCTGCTCCTCGGAGATGCTAGGTGGGAAACAAGTGTTAGGAATGCTTTGCGGTATATGTTGCAGTGACAGGGAGTGAAGTTTTCACTGAACCTGTTAGCCAGCAGGTTTGATATATCCACAGGTTCTATATAAATGCAGTACCATTAACTATGAGTTCAGAGCATATCTGGGCCTTATTGAGGTTATGGATGTAACTAAACAATGCCTTGTAGTTATCCTTAGTTATGGAAGCTAATTTGGATTTGTAGTTAGCTTTGGACAACTTCACTAGGAGTCTTATTTTCTTGTTTAAGTTGAGGGGGGAGTGTTTCCAGTTTTGAGACCATTCCTTCCTACTTTTAGACAGTAATTTCTTTCTCCTGTTGTATAGCTTGTTAATAGCAGTTGTCCACCAGGCAGATTTGTTTTTCCTTGAATATCTTGTTTTGGTTCTATCAGGTTTGGCAGAGTCAATGTATTTGTACAGATGCTTGTATAAAGCACTGTTGTATAACTCAGCATACGTGTCTGTTCCATCAATGGGGGGAGGAGCCATGAAGCTATTTATGCCATCATGTAACATGTTGTAATTGGCCTTGGAGAAGTTTTTTAGTCTAGTTGTTGCTGGGGGGGGGGGGGTTGTGTTATATTTACTTCTAGCGAGATTGATTTGTGGTCATATCTCACCAGGGATGGCCACACACTGGGGGTGGGGTGGTGCAGCAGTCCCCCATAATGGTGAGCACCAGGTCCAGGATACTTGAGCCCCTTATGGGTGGGTCAACCAGCTGGTCCTGGTCACTGGAGTGAACAAAGTCCAGGAACCTTTGGGCAAGTGAGTTAGAACAAGTATAATTTAGTTTATGGACTGGTAATTAAGGTCACCCAAAACCAGGGTGTTTGGTTGTATCTTGATTGACTCAAGTAGAGCCACGTAGACTGAGTGAATGTTCTGATTCATGGAGGGCATCCTACAGCTGGCAATAACCTGAAGAGGGGTCTTAACTACAGTAAATTGCACATGAAGTAATTCATGGGAATCGTGCTGTTTAACCAATGTAAAGGTGTATTTATCTTTAATGAATATTGATGCACCACCTCCTTTAGTTCTCACGCCTTCAATTTGTAATCTGAACGTGTGAAAATAAATGTAATCTGGTATAGTTGGGGTGCTCTCTGCTGCCTTTAACCAGGTCTCAGTGACTGCATAAATGTCAGCATCTTCCAGGATTAGGACTGCTTCCAGTGAGTGCAATTTATAGTTTAGACTCCTAGCATTTTGCAGCATATCCTTGAAGTTATTTTCAGAGTGTATGTTTACGTCAGGAATTTTGTTCTTGTGACATTGCCTAAAAAAGGCACTATAGGGGTGGCAAGAGCCTTAGTCAGTAACAAAATTCCAGGGATGATAGATGAAGATCATCTCTGACAAAGCACTGAGGTCTGACGACCATGTCATCTCAGGCTGACAAATACTGGATCCCCTTTGAATAACACCAGAAACTAAGCCAATTGTTGAAGTCAATCATTTATTTATTTTTTTTACTGAGGTATCATCCTAGGCGAAGGTAATATTCTGATTAAGACTAGGGACATATCTGCCTGAGGCACATAATCAGAGAGCTCACTCATGTCTCTCTTTATATAGTACAGTGAAGTATATCTCAAGTTATTTACATCAGCATTGGCTATGATGATGGTGGTGGTGAAGATAAAACACAGACATGTATGTTGCAGTCTGATGACACAGTAGTACAGTTTATCTCTATGATGTATGAGTAATCACCTGTAATACAGGCTGAAGCTGTGGCATCAGCCATTCAGTAATATGATGCTGTATAATGTGGTACCAGAACCCCCACTCCAACATGTTTCCAATCAGCAGTGATGCTCCATCTGTGGCTGCAGTAGCAGTGGATGTGAACATTGTATTTGAGAAAGGTATACCTACCATTTTACATCCTCAGACAAGTCACATGTTCATTCCTGACATCTGTGATGCACTTGGGATCAGTCAGCAAATGCAGTCCAATATCACTTAGACAAAATCTTCTGTAACCCCATCCAGTGTGGACATTGCTGCTTGGTAATGTGGTATGAAACCCTGAGTTATGGGATGAAACTGAGTATAGATAAGAAAGCTGTAATGTCAGAAAATGGGGAAGTCAAAAGAAGCTGAATATTGAGATAGAAGGGAAATAGTGGAATAGGTTAACAGCTTCAAGTATTTGGTTAGTGGTAGAGGAGAATAGGAGTCTGAATGAAGAAGTCAAAGGTAGAATCAGATAGGCGGCAGCCAACTGGCACAGAGTGTCAGGGATTTTGAATGACTGAAGAATGCCAAAGAAGCTGAAAAGTAAGGTGTACAAAACAGTGGTGTGACCAGTACTACAGTATGGTACAGAAACCTGGGCAGTAAAGGCAGAAGAGTTGAGAAAGCTAGATGTGATGGAGATGAAGTGTCAGAGACAGGTGGTATGATGCCCATTGTGAGGCAAGACCCTTGTTTCAGTTTCAGTGCCTGTAATATGTCCTGCATGCTGTGTGTATAGAGTATAACCAGATGTGTGTCATTGTGTCCCTGGTCACTTATATACATGAAGATGACTGTGATCAACTTCACCCTTCCTCTTATGCAATAAATGTTGGAATGTCTGATACAGAATGTAGCCCAACCAAGTACTGTGCAACTGATCCTGGTATTTACACTGCATGCATCATGTTTGATCTATGCGATTGTGATACAACCTGCCACTGTCTGCTTGTCTGGACTTATAGTTCTGGACTAGATGTTGTCACTTCAACTGCATTGCACTGAACAACACCCCTCATGGTCTGAGGGAGTAGGTGTGAATTGGCAAGCTGTTGGTGTTCCATCACTCTAGTATTGATATGCCTCATTTGCTGGCTATATTTGGTCATCATGTATCTGTAAAAGTATGCGAGGCTTGCCCAGCTTGTCTCCTTATTGCCATTTTATAGAGCATGCAAGATGACAGAAACACCCACAAGGATTTGACAGGGTTAGAGTGGAGTGTCAGAAGAACTGAAGTTGGCTTTCAACTAAACACACACTTTGTGATATGTGTGTGTGTGTGTGTGTGTGTGTGTGTGTGTGTGTGTGTGTGTGTGTGTGTGTGTGTGTGTGTGTGTTTGTGTGTGTGTGTGTGTGAGTGTGGTATTATGTTGGAGTTAGGGATATCTAAGATCTGTGCATGTATCATAAGCCAGGGCTACTGCAGGTTTCCAGCCTCACCAGTATTGGAGTATGATTTTGTCTGTGTCTGTATGTGTGGTTAGCATAGTTGGACATGATAAAAATATAAATGTATACCCTGCTTGGACTTGCTACCTGGATGGCCCTGTGGAATTTCTCTACACAAGAACAGTCATTAAGCTGAGATTTACACCAGATATATTAATCATGAGAATGCTTGGATTCAGTGCAGGCATACTGCTTATGATCCCACACATTACACACATATAGCCCTGCCTATTTATAAGTCTCTGTGCTTGTGAGACAAATGGGGATTTTACTGTTACATGTGTGGAATCTTTGTTTTCTGGGCCACAGGGAGGAGAGCAATATCATAGAAGGTGTGCTTGGCATTGCTTCAGTCCTGTGTAATGGTAGGAAATCATATATTGCCCTCCATATGTAGAAGCATTATGCTGGGTGAGCATTCCGGAGTGGGACCCTGTGAAATAACCAGTGTATCCCCAATTTACCTCTAAGTGATGTAGCTAATATGGGAAGAGCAGTGATATGGAAGGACGATGCATTCCTACTGATTCCATGTCTGAGTGCATCTCATGTCAGACAAAACCAGTACAATGTCCCTACCAACTCTAAAGTAAGCACTAAACTCTTGACTCATGAAATTATGGTGGCACCAATTTGTGGTGCCACTTACATTAGCAACAGATGACATTTTTTGCATATTAATGGGAACCAGCAGTGCTATGCATTGTGGTATGCTGTTACATAGTAGCTGCTGTGACCCCAAATGTCATTGTATGCAGCTATGTCAGTTGGTGGGGGTTGCCCTTATGTAGTCTGGCACACAATGCTGAACTATTTCCTTTATGCCCTGCCATGAATCATGACTATTTTCATGTTGCTTGCTTTTGAACAAATGTTTGTTCATACATTACACATCCTTACTCCCTCTTTTTTGCTTACTTCCTTAATTCAATCAATTTCTTTCCGCTAACATTCTGTCTAAATATGCCAGAACTATTTTTTCTCTCAGTTTACATTGCAATTCCTGTTTGTATTATACAAGCTTACCTTTAATTTATCTAAACTGGATAAAGTTTGGGCCAGATTCAGGAAGGCTTACACGGAGTTCAAGAGTAGTGTAAGCCTCCGTGTAAGCCTCCTGATTCAGCAACAGCCCAAATCTCCGTGTAAGAGACAGCTAACACGTCTCTTACACGGAGTGGGCGTGGAAATGCTCAATACCTCATTTGCAGCTCCAAGATATGCAAATGAGGTATGTGAGCGATCCACGAAGCCCAAACCAGTCCGTGTAACGGACGTGTTAGCTGCAGAAATGTACTCAGCTGACAACTGAGTACATTTCTGCAAAATTAAAAACGGAGCTATGTCAGCTCCAAATAAAGGGTGCATTTGTTATATTAAGCATGCCAATGGCCAAATATGTGGCCATTGGCATGAAAGTGTTGCAAAAAAGTTATATAACTTTTTTTTTTTCACGGATTTATGTGTTTAACTGTAGCACACCAGCAAACAGGGTGCGCTACCTAAAACTGAAAACCGAAGCTTATAAGCCCACAATTGTGGGATTTATGTATTACATGAAATGTCAATGGAGGGACTTGCAGAGCAAAAACAATATGGCCTCCATTTAGTGGTTGTCAAGGGGGGGAAGCTCCGTGTAAGATATGTAACTAAGCATTACTAGGCAATCCTATGTAAATGAGGCTTACAATACTGAATCACACTGCCACATAAGTAATGAGCACTTTCTGAGTCGTGTAAGAGTTAGAGAAGGGGGAGGAACAGAGTAAGAGGTAGGTGACATCATGGGGGGGAAGGATAGAAAGAAATGTACCAGATTGGAGGGCAATGTAAGGTAAGAGATGACAGACAGACATCAGGGAGGGAGGTGTGTCCCAACAGAACACTGGGAATGTCAAGAAATTGAGGGCATACGCTATCCCTACACTCTAAGTTTCTTGATATACGTGCATGCGCGCGTGTGCGCGCGTGTGAGGCAGGTTCTACCTGTGGGAGCGTGTTGCAAACTGTTTACAACGGTTTGCGCGGGCGTGCACGTGTGTAAGGCAGTGTGCGCGCGTTTTAGCATGAATCAGCCTAGCTAACACCGTGTAAGGATGTGTGTGCATGTGTAACACCGTGTAGGGATGTGTACACGCGTTTAAGTTACTGTGAGCATGTTTAAGCCGGTGTGCACATTGCTCCCCCTCAGGAAACAGAGAGGAAATAGGAAACAACCAAAATACAGGGAAACTGCCAGAAGATACTACTACAGTTAATTGGTGGAAACAATTAGAAGCAGGCAATTACACAGGCAGACTAGAAGCCCAACCCAGCACTTAAAACACAACAAAGAGCAGTGCAGGCTGTTTCTCACAAGAGATACTGCCAGAAACTAAGCTATCAGAGTTGAAACCTGAAAAAGCTGAACTCAGAGCAGAAATGCTAGGGGCTGCCATAGCTGTTATAATCAGACATAGGCGAATTGCCGAGGGTGGTGATAATGCAGATGCTGACAGACAACCCAGAGTGAGGAGAAGGAGAAGAGTATACAGGCCTAGGGTCACCTACCATGGGTTACATGAGCTGGAGATAGTAGAGCGCTATAGAGTGGACAGAGAGCTCCTGCAGCAGATTGTTGAGCTGTGCAGGCCACGCCTCACACACAGAACCAACAGAGGGGAACCCATCCCAGTGGAAACCAAGGTATGTGTTGGCCTAAGAATACTAGCAACAGGTACCTTTCAGAGACCAACTGGTGATATGATGGGGATATCACAGGCATCAGCCTCCAGGGTACTGCACCAGTTCCTGGATGCCATGTCACCACATGTCAGTGATCATATATATGTCCCTAGTGACCGTGAGGTTGTGTCCAGCAATATCGTCTCTTCCAGCAAATAGCGGGATACCCTGAGGTGCTGGGTGCAATAGACTGCACGCATACGCATCAAGGCACCAGCCGGTGAGCGGGTAGAGTCTACATTAACCGCAAGGGATACCCCTCCATCAACTGCCAGGTCGTGTGTGATGCCCAGGGCATAATAATGAATGTGTGTGCTGGCTGCCCTGGGAGCTACCACGATTCCCACATCTGGCATCTGACGCAGCTGTACCAATCATTTGCCAATGGGGACTTCCCACACGGACACCTAGTGGGGGATGCTGGTTATGCACTTGAGCCGTGGCTGATGACACCCATCAGAAATGCACACACACCCGAACAGGAACGCCATAATGAGGCACACGCACAAACACGTAATATCATAGAGCGTGTGTTTGGGCTGCTCAAGTCACGGTTCCGGTGTCTGGACACGTCTGGTGGAGCTTTGCAGTACACACCAACTGCATGTACCCAAATGATCATATGTGCCATGCTACATAATATGATCCTGCGGAAACAGCTGCAGCAGGACCAGCACAGGGCTGGGCCAAACATCCCCCCACCATTGCCAAGGCCACCACAGGCAGGGGGTGACTTGGAGGAGGAACACCCTGACCTTGTCCCAGTAGGCAGAAGGAGGCGTGCCCAGTATGCCCTGGCCTTGGCAAAGAGGCAACGCATAGCACATATGCTTGGTCAGTAGGAACACTGGGACCGATACCCACTCTGACTCACTCATACAGTAACAGGGATGCCTAACATGACACAACCTGCTTCCAAATGTACAGGGAGTGTAGTATGTGCATCCGACAGAGGCAGCCCTGCAGCACCACCCGAGGCATGAATGCCATGTGTTAAGTAATGTAATACCATGTATCATATGCACACCTGAGGACCATGACTAACATCCACCCTCACCAATCATAAACCACAAAACACAAACCCACCTCATAGCTATCACAAGGGATAGGAACCTAGATGTAATGCTACCCAATGGCAAAGGTATAAACAGCAAGATGTGTGCAGTGTAAATGCACACAGTATAGGGAATGCACATATCAGTGCTGTAATAGAAAACAGGGTCAAAGCGCACATCAGCACCCTGACACTACCAGGGTCACACCTCATACAGTGATGTACATGTGCAAAAACATGGAACAAGATACAAAATGAGGGTGACTACCAATAAATGGCATGGATAACCACACACCCCTGTTGTTACCACAACAAGAAGCAACATGCATTAGCCATGGTCAAACACCAATGGCTAAAACTGACTACTACTATATAGCTTGCTGCAGACCACTGTCCTAATAGCAGCAACTGCCCCAGGCCTATGTTCACAGGTTCACAGGTTCATACTAGGCTATCTGCCCTAGGGCATTTATAAGCCTAGACCAGAGTTCCGTGGAGTCTGCCACACCTTCACTCTGACGGATAATTTGCCCATTATATTGCTGTGCCTCTGACAAGCAGTGATACTGAGGTTATCCCTGGGGCATACCTGCAATCTCCCATCCATTGATTAAGATCTCACTTGAACAAAGCCAGTGAGGTACTCAGCCTCACATGTACCAGGATGTTGTTCCACAGCATAGGGACTCTCTGGTTGAAGAATCTGTCCCTCCAGCACATCCCATTAATATCTGTGTTGAGGTTTAAATCTCCTGCCACTGTAGTTCTGATGGATGTAGAGGTCTTGAGGTGAAGCGTGTACATTAACTCAGGTTTGGACATGGCCTTGGATGTCAGGCACAGGTCACCTCTGAGCAGACGGTAAGTCACGGAATCAAGCTGGAATTCCTCCAGTCGGGCAGCATAAGAAATATGTTTGAGACCCTTTCTCCTCCTGTCGAGGAATTTGTGGGCCCATCGGGTCATATACATGCTGAATGGGGCATTGCACTCAATCAATGGTCCGATGAGTGAAGAGTACAGGGGAACAATGACCTCCCTGGATCTAGATGTGAATCCCTGCATGATGAGGTGGGCAATGTAGAAGTTCTACCTAACTACCCTGGCAGCGTGAGTGTCAAACAAAGGTTACTCTCAACCTGGGTGCCCAGGTCCCTGATAACCTCCTGTGTGCTTAGAGGATTGCCACCTACATGGGAACTAGTGGTAACCTTGTTCTTCCCAAAGGGTATGGCTATGCATTGTTTAGTGTGTAATGTAAGGCCATGGCTCTGGCACCAGTTATCCGTGACTATGACACCCTTCTGAAGGATGTCTGTGTCAGATGGGTGTCCAACTATGGTTCCCAGTCTGCAGTCATCTTCAAACTTTGTCAGCCATAATCCTGCTGTGTTTGCTTGTACTTCTGAAAAGTAGATGCTGAGCAATAGTGGGCCCAGGACTGAGCCCTGTGGGACACCACTTGTGACAGTTGTGGAGTGTGACATGGCACCAGCAAGTCTGAACCTGTCTGTTCTGTCATGTAGCCGGTTTGCAACCCATCCTGTGATGTATGGGTTCACATTTAAGCTGGTGATGTTTTCAATGATACCCAAGTGGGGTATTGTGTTGAAAGCCTTTGCCAGGTCAAGGTAGGCTGTGTGGAGTGCCTTGCCCTTGTCAATCACCTTGGTGTCTGTTATGAAACAGTCAACCAAGTTTAAAAGGCATGATCTGCCCTCAACAAAGCCTAACTGGGTCGGATCTAATGTCTGCAAGTCCCCTATGTCCTCATCTATGACTTCCATTATGATCTTCTCCATAGCTTAGCAGACCCTGCTTGTCAAGCTGATGGGATGGTAGTTTCCGTGGTCGGTGGAGGCACCCCCATGTGAAGTGGGTCCACCATTGACATATGCCACTCCTTGGGAACATATCCTGAGTTGAGGCCAAGATCATACAGCTGCCCTGACTGCGGGTTTAATTCTTGAGTGAGTTCATGGAGCACAAAACCAGGGACACCATCTGGTCCCATGGATGCTGCGTCCTTTCCCTTGGATAGAGCAGTTCCCACCTGAGCATTTGAGATGTTTGGGGGGCTACAATCCTCTTTCATACATATCTCTCCAGTTGTGGTGGAGGGTGGGTGGAGAAATCTGCACTGAACCTGTCAGCCAGTATGTTGGCAATGTCTGTAGGTTCAGTGATATTTACAGCATTCTGAGCCTATTCTGAGCATATCTGGGAGTTTCCTCCCAGGTGTGTAACGTATCTATAAAAGGCCTCATTGTTGTCCCGTGAGCCCTTAGTGGGTTTACTCCCAATATTCGCCTTGGATGATTTCATGGTGGAACTCAGTGTTTCACCTATATTGAGCAGGGTGTCCACCCTTCCACGGATATCGCTCTATCTTGTAGTACCTCCTTCCTTGTGTTGTAGTGCTTGTTTATGGCTGAGGTCCACCACACTGGACGCTTGCCTCTGGTACAACAAGTCTGTGTTTTGTTTGGGATTGCCTCATCCATGCAGTCTTGAAGGTGCTGGTAGAAGGCAGTTGTAAGTGACACAGTGGCTTGGGTAATGGTGTCTGCTGGCTTGGGGGCTTTGAAAGAGACCACAACAGTCATTAGAAGTGTGTAGTTGGCTTCTGAGAGGTTCTGCACTGTGGTCTTTTCTATCTGGGGTGGAGGTGGGATGTGGACTTCCACTGAGAGTAGGTCATGATCTGATCTCACCAATGATGGGTATACCTCTGGTGTTGAACATTGTGAGCCCATGTTTGTGATGATGAGATCTACTATGTTGTCTCCTCTTGTGGGGATGGTGACTAGTTCTTCCATGGCATGTGAATGTATGAACTCTAGGAACCTGTGGGCTAGAGTGTTGTGGCTGTAGTACTGATCCCAGTCTATAGTTGGATAGTTGGGATCACCCAGTGTGATGGTGTTTGCAGGTACATGTATCCCCGCCACTGTTTTCATGAAAGCTCTGTGAGGTACCTGAGTTTCCGAGGATGGCCTGTAACATGCTACAAACTTCTGAGCAGTCTTGCCTATGGTTAATTGCACCCGGATGGTGTACAATGCATCGTGTGTTGCCACCAACCATGAGGTGAGGGTGTCCTTGATGAATATTGCTATTGCCACCCCTCATAGTGGTAATATGTGTACTGCATAGATACGAAATATTGTGCCTCTGACTTAGTAGTGACACATTATGACCACCTTACATAATTGAATAATGTGACTATGCCTCTGTCCAGTCTGTGCCCCTGTCCACATGCAGCTGTCCAGATGTCTCTTGAAGAGAGTCAGTGAGGTACTCTGTCTAACATGAACTGGGATACTCTGCTAGAGTTTGAGATGCCTCTGAGTTATGACTCTGTCCCTTCAGCATGTCCTATACATGTATGTGCTGAGGTTCAAATCTTTAGCTCCCATGTTTCTGGTGGATGTGGATTGCTTGCAGTGGAGCATGTCTACCAAATCCTGATCGGACATGGTCTTGTATGTCAGGCATAGGTCACCTGTACGTATGTGGTATGACACTGCAAAAAGCTTGTTTTTAGTTATTCTGGAAGTATATGACATGTGTTGTAGATCCCTGATCGTCATGGTAAGGTACTTGTGGGGTCTCTGCAGCTGCTGCAAGTGCTGGTTGAGGTACATACCAAATGGGGCGTTGTATTCAAGCATGGGCCTGATAAGGAGAAGTATAGTGGTACAATGACCTCCTATGGTCTGGATGGAATACCCTCCATGATAAGGTGGCCAAGATAGAAAGTCTGTCAAACAACTTTGGCAACATGGGTGTCAAATGAGATGTCACTATCCACATGTGTCCCCAGCTGTCTGATTTGTTTCCTGTACTCATTGGGTTGCTGTCTATGTACAGATCTGTGGGTACTGTGTTCCTCCCAAAGGGGATGGCTACACATCAGTCGCAGTCAGTTTTAGGCCATGAGTCCAGCACCAGCTATCTGTCAGTGTGACGGCAGTCTGTAGGATGTGTGTGCTGGCTGATGTATTCACTATGGTGCCCAGGTTGCAGTCATCTGTAAACTTTGTCGGCCACAACCCTCCTATGTTTGCTTTCACATCTGAAAAGTGAATACCAAATAAGAGAGGTCCCAGGACACAACCTTGTGGGACACCACTTGTGACTGGCTTCGAACCTGACAAGGCACCTGCAATGTTGACATTATGGGTTCTGTTTCTGAGCCATTTTGCAACCTATGCTGTGACATATGGTGTTATATTTCAGCTGTTGAGCTTGTCTATGATGCCTGAGTGGGGTATTGTGTCAAAGGCCTTAGCCAAGCGCAGGTAGGTTGTGTGGACTGTGTAGCCCTCATCAACGGCTCTACTGACAGTTTCAAAGTAGTCAACTTGGTGCAAAACGCAGGATCTGCACTGTACAAAGCTGAATTGGGTGTGATCAAGGGTCTGTAGGACACCAATGTCTCTGTGTGGAAGCTCCATAATGACCCTTCACAAAGCTTTGCAGACAAGGCTGTTTAAGCTTGTGTGGTGGTAGCTGCCAGGGTCTGTAGAGGCATCTCCTTTGTGGAGTGGGACCACTGTTGCCGTACGCCAGTGTTCAGGTACAGATCCTGTAGCAAGGCTAAGGTTAAATAGGATCTGCATATACAGGTTTATCTCCATCTGTAGTTCACATAACATGCAACTGGGGATACCATCAGGTCCCATTGATGCTGTGTACTCGTCTTTGCTGACTGCGGCTCTCACATGGACATCCAGGATGACAGTGAGGTTACATACAGCTGTGATAACTATCATGTCTTGGGGGTGAGGGAGGGGGTACATTGCACTGAACTGGTCTGCCAGGGTGTCAGTAATATCTGTCAGGTCCCTGGGATATAAGTTGTTGTGTACCAAATCTGAGCATATATGAGGGTTCCCACCCAGGCGTCAGACATAACTGAAGAAAGCAGTGTGGTTACCTTCATCGTCTGTGGTGATTTATGTCCCCAAGTTGAACTTGGGTGTCTTTATGTGAGAATGTAGCTTTCTACTACTGCTCATCACAGCTGCCTTACATTCTGGAGATGTAGCTCTGTCTTGCATTAGTATCCTTCATCTGTTATACAGTTTGTTTATGGCTGGGGTCCACCAGACAGGCCACTTTTCCTTGGTGGTGAAGGTGTCATTCTCATTTGTGATTGCATGGTCCATGCTTACTCGGAGATGTCCGTAGAAAGTGTCTGTGCAGGAGTCACCATTGTGTGTTGTGGTTTCCACTGGCCCAGTGGGCTTAATGGATACCATCTCAGTCCGAAGAAGTGTGAAGTCAGCTTCTGAGCTGTTTGTCACTATACCCCTGGTATCATACTAGCACTGACACAGGTGTAAACAATTCCCCAGAATCCATCAAACAAAATGGACATGCAGGCTTACAGATGCCCTAGGGGTAGCCTAGTATGAACCCATTATGATACAGATTGTACAGGACACTACAGATAACCCCAAGGCTGTTGCAAATGATGGTAGTAAGCATGTTGTTGATTCCTGGATATGCTCGGATCACACCGATATTACAAAGAACATACCAGACACACACAGGTATGGCCAACATACATCCTGACATGTGCAGTGCAAACCCCCATAATGCCAAATACCTTCCCCAGCAGACTGCCGCCTCCCTGACATTATGTCACCCTTACCACAGGGTGCACCCAAAGAGCAGTGTACAACAACAGTGGGTGTTCTCAACAAAGGTGTCTCCTGAATGGATAGGAAAAACAACCACCACAGAATCATGAGAGGTTTGGTCTGCACAGCTATGGAAAGGACCAGCATGTACCACAGACATAATGATATTGTGGATCTATTGAAACCGACCCTACCCAGTGTGGGTTTACAAAGTGCAGACCCCACCCCTAAACATGTGTGACTCAGTTGAAACAGTACTTGAAGTCAGTGATGAGGGCAATGTGGTCCACCCAGTGTAGGCGGACCTTGCAAAGCCTTCTGTACAATACCCTATGTGTTCCGTATAGATTTGCTCACCAGCTGATATATACACCCCAATGTCATGGGAGGGGTTGCAAACCAGACCAACGACAGAACTGACATGGTCAGACATGCAGCAGCCATGTCAGACTACAAACCACATATAACAGGCATCCCACAAAGCTTGGTCCTGGGACCTTCACCATCTGGTATATATGCCCCATAGGTACAGGCCAACAAGTAAGGACTGTGCTGGAACATGTTTGTAGAGGACAACAAGCCGCCTGACATATCTGATACACCAGCTGACACAAGCATCCCATAAAAGGGCCACATAGAAACAGACAGCTGGTGCCATAGCCATGTCAGCATGTTAAATGGTGAAAACAGTATAGTCAGCCTCTGTGGATAATCCAGTAAGTGACCACCAATTCCCACATAGGTGTCGACCCATGACATTCCTAACATGTAATGCCAGAATGGGGACACAAGGTGATAGATATCCTGCATTGGACAAAAATGTGGCTGTAGGGTTAACAGCAACAATCCATATACCAACCTAATCATGAGGGTTATGACATCTAGCTAAGGGGAGGTCATTGTGGTTTTGCAGTTATCTTTCAGCAGCATTACAAATGACCACAACAGCGCCTGTGTGGTGTACCTCAGCAGATAGATTCAGCAACTGTAAAGTCCACAACAGTACCTCACCAGGAGTATCAAAGAGCTGGAACACATGTAATGTGTCGCCTGATTAAACAGAATGCAGTTACACACACTGCCATGCTGGCCACCCAGACACAAGCTGTGCCTGATGTAGAAAGCCATGTCCAAGCTGTCAGCAATGCACATGCCGTACCTTGTACAATGTGAATGGCAGGGAGATATGCACATGAGGGACCTGAACCCCAGCACTGACATATATAGGACAGGCTGTACTGCATTATCCAAAACACAGAGGCCACCCCACATGAGTAAACTAACACTACAGGTTGTCCATAAAGACACTGGTTGAGTCCCCTCAACAGGAATCCTAATGAGTGGATGGGAGATGGGAGGTTTACCCTGGGTATCAATGTTATGTCACAGGTAGACAGAGGCACAGTATACTAAACAAGACATATGACATGTCAAACAACGCTTACAATGTGTTGATGGACAAACACATTCTCCGACTAGCATTAGGTCAAGATACCTCTTGAACACAGCCAGCAAGGTGCTCTGCCTCAAATGGACCAGGATTGTATTCCACAGCATAGGGAGTCTCCGGTGATAACTCCATCCCTACAACATGTCCAACATACATCCCTGCTAAGGTGTCAGTCACCTGCACTAGTGGTTCAGGTGGATCTTCTGAGTCTGAGGTGGAGCATGTCCATTAATCTCTGTTTGGACATGGCCTCGCATGTCAGGCACATGTCACCTCTAAGCAGACGGTATGTGAGTGAATAGAGTGTGAGTGTCTTCAATCTGGCAGCATGTGACAGCTGTTGTGGTTCCTTGATCCTTTAGGTGGGGACAGTCAGGGTGTCTCCAATTGCTGCAGATGTTGGGTGAGATACAGCCAGAATAGGGCATTTGACTTGATCACCGGTCTGATAACTGAAGAGTACAGGGAACAATGACCCACTAGATCTGGATGTGAATCCCATCCTTATCAGGTGGGCAATGTAGAAGGTCTTCCTAGCCACTTTAGCAATGTGAGTCTGAGAAGAATGGCGACTGTCAACCTGGGTCCCCAGGTCCGTGATAACCTCCTCTGTGCTTAGAGGATTGCCACCAATATGGTAGCTTGGGGTCACCTTGCTTTTCCTGAAGGGTATGTCTACACATGTTGTGCACTCTGACTTCAGGCCATGGCCCTGGCACCAGCTATCAGTTACTGTGAGTCCCTTCTGAAGGATATCTGTGTGTGATGCACTGTCCACTATGGTGCCCAGTGTGCACTCATCTGCTAACATTGTCATCCAAAGTCCTCCCATGTTGGCCTGTTCTCATGGGAAGTACATGACAAACAATGGTGGCCAAGGACTGAGCCCTGTGTGACACCACCTGTGACCAGCCTGGAGTCTAACATAGTGCCAGCAACTCTAACCCTGTGGGTCCCGTCCTTAAGCCAGTTTGCAACCCATCTTGTGACATATGGGTTTACATTTCAGTTGTGAGGTCTTTCCACAATACCTGAGTGGGGTATTGTGTTGAAAGTGTTAGCAAGGCCAAGGTAGGTTGTATGGACTGCCTTTCCCCAACAATGGCCTAAGTGACCAATTTGAAGATGTCAACCCAGTACAAAAGGCATGATCTGCCCTGACCAAGCCAAAATGGGATGGGTACAATGTCTGCATGTCCCCTATATCTTTGTTTATGAGCTCAATTATGATCCTCTCCATAGATTTGCAGACTACACTTGTTAAGCTTATGGGGCAGCAATTAACAGGGTCTGTAGAGGCACTGCCTTTGTGCAGATGTGCACAACTGGACCTTAACCAGCCTGTTGTGCACACTATGGAAATGTAAATCAGTGATAGGACTGAAGCCCAGGATACTGACCACCACAGTGAAAGTACTGAAACACTACACTAGACAGTGCTACAGTGTTAGGTCAGTATGAACGGATGTTGACAATTGTGTGCAAAGTATCCCATGCAAAACCTGCAGGCACAGTATACTCCCAGTTTTGTTCACACAAAAGCATTCGGACAGTAACTACACAACATGGCACAGAACACACAACCATAAACTGGAGGTATTTGTTGAAGGTCACACTCATCCACAAATGTGATGGGCTGCAGAGTTCAACATATGTAAAGCCCACACTGGGCATGCTCACACACTTAGATAAATGAGACATCTTTCACACAACATGCCACAGGAAGGCTGAACTGGGCATGCTCACACACTTGGTCCAAATGTTACCCCTAGCAAATGTGAAAACACACCAGAGGATGGTCGTCCCCCTTTCTAGACACTGATCATGTAAGCACCCTATAAGTATATTGGAGAAAAGGATTCTCTCAGTAATCCGAATAGCGCGCCGTGCTAATGCGTCCGTCTCTAGTGTCATAACATAGTTAGGTAGGGGTTTGAATCCAGCAGGTGGCAAGTGTGTGTGAAGAAAGGTAAGTGTGTGTGTGTGTATGAAAGAAACATCCCTTTTGGCAACTGGGAAAACACACCACAGGATGATCATTCCACTTTCTAAACTCTGATGATGTCAGCACCCTATAAGTATATCAGGGGAAAGGACTTTCCCCAGTAATGCGAATAGCGCGCTGTGCTAATGCGTCCGTCTCTAGTGTCTTAACATAGTTAGGTAGGGGTTTGAATCCAGCAGATGACAAGTGTGTGTGAAGGGGGTAAGTGTGTGGGTATGAAAGAAACATCCCTTTTGGCAACTGGGAAAACACACCACAGGATGATCATTCCACTTTCTAAACTCCGATGATGTCAGCACCCTATAAGTATATCAGGGGAAAGGACTTTCCCCAGTAATGCGAATAGCGCGCTGTGCTAATGCGTCCGTCTCTAGTGTCTTAACATAGTTAGGTAGGGGTTTGAATCCAGCAGATGACAAGTGTGTGGGTATGAAAGAAACATCCCTTTTGGCAACTGGGAAAACACACCACAGGATGATCATTCCACTTTCTAAACTCCGATGATGTCAGCACCCTATAAGTATATCAGGGGAAAAGACTTTCCCCAGTAATGCGAATAGCGCGCTGTGCTAATGCGTCCGTCTCTAGTGTCTTAACATAGTTAGGTAGGGGTTTGAATCCGGCACATGACAAGTGTGTGTGTAGGGGGGTAAGTGTGTATGATTGATATATCCCTTTTGGCAACTGGGAAAACACACTACAGGATGCACATACCCATTTCTAAACGATATCACAATTATGTATGGCTTTTGATTACAGACATGCCATGTGTGTTGTGCACACACAGAATGCCCATGTATGTGGGTTGTCCCTCACAATAATGCATGACATTGATTACACGGTTATGGCAATGAACACATGATGTATGTGTGTGCCAAATACACATATGTACCTGTGACTTTCAATAGTTACCATGTGTGATGCCTGCCACATGTGAATACATGGTATTTGCACAGGGTAACATTATGACCGTGGTCTTCTGTGCAGATGCTGCATGTGGGATGTGTATATACAGTGTGAGATGTAGATGCTATCAGCCTAGTAGTGAGGGATGCACACCTGGTCTGGGGCATAAGGTCTACATGTTGTTAATGTACAGGAGCTGCATGTTTTCACCTGTTGTGGGAGTGGTAAGACAGTATTCCATAGCAATGCAGTGACTGCATGCTAAGAACCATTCAGCTAGGGTGTTGTAGATACACTTATTCATTAGCATTCAGTAATTTGTCGGAATCCCTGGTGAGGGTCTGATGCCAACCAAGGTCAGGGGTCTACCAGCCTGTGTCACTTGCTCAGTGATCCCTTCCATGTTCCCTATCACGTATCCCAGTGAGCGACATCCCACATCAGCTGTGGTGGCATGGACAATGACTGAGTCATATGTGTCCATGCATCTGACTGACTTGTATGTTGTTGTTACAGTTTGGCCATGTGTTTCCATCTCATACATGTGATGTACATCAATGGGTAGGGATAGGGTTGACTGTGTACATGTGGCAGCTGTGACATTACTACATGACACACATATTCCACAACTGTACCATAGAGGTGACTGACAACTGACCTTTGCACATGCTACCAGAGTATTGAGATTACATTGGTGATTGACAGCACATAGGGCCAATGGTGAAAAGAGTCATAGGTCCATAGGTTCGTACAGGGATATCTGCCCAGGGCATGTATCCACCTAGCCAGAATGTGCGTGCCTTTCAACATGCATTGTGAATCTGTCTTGCTATGCCCTTTTCCAAGGTTAGTATACTGTGCCTCTTTCTCACAGTGACACATAAGTGATACCCAGGGTAACCCTACAATGTCACATCCAGTCATTAATATCGCTCTTGAGGATAGTCACTGAGTCAGTCCGCCTAACCTCTATTGGGATAATAATCAGGAATGAAGGGTGCCTCTGAGTTGTGAATGTGCCCCTCCACCATGTCCTATGTATATCACTCCTGAAGTTCATGTATTTCCAGTGTGTATCCTGGTGGGATCTGGATATTCTGAGATGCAGCATGGCCATTACGTGAGGGTATGACCTGGCCTTCTATGTAAGGCACAGATTGCCTATGAAGAGGCAGTATGTCACTGAGTAGAGCTGCTGCTACTTTAACCAGTCAGTATGTGGCATCTGTTTGAGCACTTTGATCACCTTGTCGAGGTACATATGTGGTAGCCCCAGTTGCTGCAGGTGTCTGGTAAGGTGCATGCCGACAGGTTCATCATAGTCAATTATGGGCATGATGAGGGATGAGTAAAGGGGCACAATGTCCTCCCTGGCCAACATGTGAATCCCATGATTATGTGTCCCATATCACATGCTTACCTAACCACTTTGTTCATGTTGTTGTCAAATGGTAGGATGCTATCAATCTCGTACCCCAAGGTCCATAATTCCTAGGTCTGCACTTACTGGATTAACACATATGTGGTACATTGTGGTCATTTACTGTTTGACAAAGGGATGACTATACTCTTTCTGTCATTCATGTTGAGGCCATGGCTGTGGCACAAGTCGTGTGTTTGCAAGAGTCCCTTTTGGAGGATGCGTGTGTTAGCTGTTGAGTTGATTATGGTGTTCGGTCTGCAGTCACCTGTGGCGTGCTGAGCCACAGTACTTCCATGTTGGCCTGTACCTATGACAAATATATAATGAACATGACAGCCCCTAGGGCTTTGCCTTGTGGGACACCACTTGTACCAGGTTGGAGGCTGACATGGCTCCAGCAATTCTACCATGTGTGTTCTGCCCTTGAGCCACTGTGCAATACCCATAGTGACATAGGGGTTAATATGTACACTGGTGGGCTTCCCTAGAATGCACAAGTGGGGTATTGTATCCAAGGCTTATGCAAGGTCCAGGTAGGCTGTGTGGACCTCCTACCCCTTGACAGTGGCCTTGGTGACTGTTTCAAACAAAGCAAACAGGTTTGATAGGCAGGATTTGCCATTGACAAAGCCAAACTGTGTATGGTGACATGTCTGTAGGTCCACAATATCTAGATATGTGAGGTTCTTGATGATTCTTGCCATAGCTTTGCAGACAAAGCTAGTCAGACATATGGGCGAGTAGTGTCCAGGATCCGTGACGGCACCACCTGCATGTTGAGGGACCACTGTTGCTGTATGCCACTCTCTGGTCACATATCATGTATTAAGGCTGGGATTGAACAGTGGTGTTATGTCTGGGTGTAGCTCTTCTTGTGGTTCATGTAGGACACAGCCTGGGACACTGTCTGGTCCCATTGATGCAGTGTTTACTGCTTTGGGAAGGGCATCTCTTACCTGAGCATCTGTGATGTCAGGGGGGGGAAGCACTGTGATGCGAGACATATGTTCCCTTTTGGTGTGGTGCGGAGAGAAGGCAGCATTGAACCTGTCCACTAGGATGATGGCAATGTCTGTGTGTTTTATATTTTGTGTGACATATTGTATTACCTCTGAGCATATCTGGGTAGTACCACCCAGGTTACTAACATAACTACAGGCAGCCTTGTGATTATCCTCAGTGGCTTGTGGAATCCTCTCTCAAAGATGGCCTTAGACAATCATATGGGTGCCTGTAGTTGTCTTCCAATACTCATCAGTGGTGCCTTCACATTTTGGGAGGTTGTTGTATCATGTAGTGGCGCCATCCTTCTATTGTATAGTGTGTTTATGGCTGGTGTCCGGTGCCCAGGACATCTGTCTTTGGAGAATTGGGTCATGCTTTCATATGTGGCTTCATGATCCATGCATTCCTGAATGTGTCCACAGAATGCCTCTATACAGGTATCTGCAGTCTGGTCCATAGTTTCAACAGGCCTTGGGCCTTTGAAGGCTTCCACATCATTTATGAGGGGTGTGCACTTGCTTGACATGAGCTGTTGACAGTCGTGCCGCACTCCAGACAGAGCAAGGGAGGGTCACAGTCAGCTACCTGTTGGGACGTACCTCCCTGGACCACATGGAAAGAGACACAGAGGAGCTCTTACAGCACCCTCTCAAACTCAGGTCTCCCACACAGCCTTCATGCTGACACAGGAGAGTTTAGATTACTCTGCAAACACCATCATACTGGGTGATGCCAGCTACCCAAACATAGACTGTATACATTACACAGGCCACAATACCCAAGCTCTAAGATTCCCATTGATCAGACATTCTTTGGCTATGGAACAGGTAACCAACCTTCCCACAAGAGGGGCAGATATACTAGAGCTGATCTTTACAAACATGAGTAAAACTAATCACCACTGGGAGTATATCCCTCATTGTTGCAATCAAGCCATATACTAATCACACAGGTGTTCTGGATCGCCCACATATGCAAACCTCCAACACATCGATGTGTGTGTGTGGGAAATGTCCCTATTAGCAACCGTGACAGTATCGTACAGGATGCAGATCCCCCTTTTGAAATAGTGATGATGTCAGGACTGTATAACTATATCACCTGTAGTAAAGTCCTCCAGTAATTTGCATAGCACGCTCTGCTAATGTGTCTTTCTTCAGTGTCATAACGTACTTAGGTGGGGGTTTGAATCCTGCAAAGGGAATGTATGAGTGTGGTTTATGTGTGTGCACTATGCTGGGAGGGTTAATTGCCTTTTGCCAACTGGGAGAACACACTACAGGGTGCACATCCCTCCTCCTACACACAGATGATGTCAGCACCCTCTAAGTACAGCATTAGTAAACGTTTCTCCAACTACTGCAAATAGCACACTCTGCTAATGTGTCTGTTTCTACTGTCATTGCACAGTTAGGTGTGGGTTTGAACCTTGCAAATGGAAAGTATGTGTTTTACTGTTGGTGGGGTTAGGGTGTGTGCACAATGATGGGGTGGGATGTGGCTTTTGCCACATGGGGCTATGCACTGCAGGGTGGTCATTACCCTTAACAAGCAGTGATGTTGATAGCACCCTATACAAACAAAACTACAAAACAGAAGGTGTTGGTACTGATAACACATGTAAGGTAACACTTGTTCAAGTAATGTCCACAAAACGGAGTAGGATAATAAAACATTTCTTTTATTCTATACAGACAACATGACTACAGACAACTAAGTGCCAGTACTCAGTATAGTGTTACATGCTACTTGAACATGCACATGTACCCGAATATACCTAGATAGTGTTCTGAAGCCTGAATGTGGCGAGTGTGTGGATGTGGGATGTGTCTGTGTGTGCATTTCCGTATGGGAAGCATGTTTGCTGTGGCAATCAGGGTACTACAGTACCTGATGCACATTACATCTTCCAACTGATGAGGTTGCCTGCACCCTGTGAGTACAGGTAGAGAAGGGGATGCCAGTAGTAAACAACATAGTGCACTTCTGAAATGTGTACCTGTCATGTATCAACAGCTACTCATGTAGGGTGATAAATAATGGGAATGGCAGGTGGGCGTGTGCATGTGTGTGGGTAGCAGGGTGTGTATAAATGCATGTGTGACAGAACAGATACATGTAGCTGAATCTACATAACAGCACAAGATGCACATTGCCATAGTCAATGTTAGCATGTGATGGTGTGCAGCAGGTACACTTTGTTAAGTAGTATGGGTGCAGATAACAATTGAGGACATTCATACAGTTACTGCAGCAGGACTGATGGGATATACACACTTTTATACTGCAACACACAACAGTTACCAACATGTTACTACTTATACACATCTATGTAGTCACCCTGTGCATCAGCAACGTGTTTACCTTTACCTGCACCGATGTTGTAGTATGCAGGAGGTGGCACAGTGTCATCATATGCACAGGGTGTGGGTTAGATATGCCCAAGCCGGCCACTGGTAACACCAATTGACATGTGTGTGTATGTGTGTTTGTGAGGGGCAGCAGTACAGGGTGGACCGTTGTTGGTGCAGTGTGTGTGTGTATGTGTTTGCCCTAGGTGTTAGGTTTCTGCATGTGTGTAAGCACGCACACAGTCCCACATAATGGCTGCCATGTACAGGGTTTTGTGGACAGCCACAGACTGCACCTGTCAGGTCATCCAAATCAGTGTCTGTGGGCACGGACACGGTACCTGTGCCTGGCAGGGGTGCTACGGGCCCTATCCGGTACTAACCCAGACTGGGTACTGTCATCGGAAGCAGGGGTGTGTTGACTGGACACAGTTCCCTGTTGGGACTGTCCAGAGCCACGTGCACGTGGTCTCCTGGGGCGTCTGGATGACAGCACAGACCCAGCATTGCTGGGGCTGGTGCTGGCACTTGAGGCGCGCGAGTGGGCCCGTTGTCGTCCGCGGCCACTGCCAGCTGGTGCTCTTGCACCATTGTTATATTGTATAACCATTGCATATTGTATAACAATAGTAGGAGGCTACTGCAGCACAGGGCAGATTCACATGACGGGAAGGCATCTGTTGTCTGCAGTGTTAAGATGCTTCACATTCACCAAATGCACAGATATTGCCAACAATTTTGCAGACAGTTTAGGTGCAGGTACCCCCCCCCCCCATTGTCCTACACACGTGTTATTAGTTATCCCAGATGACTGTAACCTCCCTATCCTCTCACATGTCCAGGTGAGAGCCACCCTCATCATTGCAGAACACATATCATCACTGTTACGGAATGGTATCCCTGGATGTGTGCTACATTCACCCCTGGAGGACATAGCACCACAGGACAGACTGATATTAATCCATGGCCATACTACAGGATATGTACCTGAACAGTGCCATACATACACAGTGGTCCCACACCAATGAGGAGGAACCTCTACTGACCCTGGGAACTACTGCATCATATGCACAACTGGCCTTGTGTTCTAAGCTATGGAAGTGTTAGTTATGGCCCACATGTACAACAATTTTACATATGTTTATATTTCATGACTATCTACACACAACCTATCTCATGGACATACCTATTGATAGTGAACTATGATACATTTGGAGGTGTCACAGTATACACAGGATTAACCTGTTACTTTGCATTACCTGTGTTTGTGGCAGCTTTTGGTGAGTCAGTCGTGCTGCTTGTATTTTGCTGCTGTTGCTGCTGCTGCTGCTGCTGTTTTGCTGCTTGCTGTCAGTATATTTTGTTTTCTCTCTGTCTGTCTCTCTCTCTCTCTCTTTCTCATTCGGTTAGTGCAATGACTGTATTGCATGAGTGGAGTGTGGGTACTGAATACTTTTGTAGGTATCTGCATGGATCCATGTGATGGCCTCTGCACCAATTGTAAGGCAGCATTTGCTAATTGCAAGCAGCTGGGTGTGTACTAATTGCATGTCTCACTGTGATTTCAGGACACTGCTATAAAAGGGTATGTGAGATAGGCGTTGCCCTTTCAGATTGTAGGGCGTGGACCATGCTGGTATGCTGTTGACAGTGTTCTGTGAGTGTGAAGGTTAGTACATCTCCCATGCTTCATGCTGTGTTGTAGATTCAGGTTGCTGCATTTATCTTGCCTGTTCCCTGTAGTGAGTGTGTATGCATACTGACACCTACAACTATATGTCATATGTATTGCTGTATGAATATATATATATATATATCTGTGTACATATACATACTTTCATATATGTACATTAGCTGACATTATTGGGTACAAGCTAACAATTAGCAGGGCTGTTTCCATTAACACTACTCTAGTATGGGAATCCAGTAATTGGGACTATAAAAGTCTGCCTGACATGCTTTGGGTAGTAGACATACTATATTGCCTTTATTTTCATTCCTACTATTACATGTTCCACTTATTTAGCACTATATTCCTGTATGAGAGTCATGGCTTAGTGGTAGGTCATACAGACTAGTGTTACAATGGTCTTGTGGTAGGGCCTACTAGTATGCTCATATTCTGCTTTTGGGTTGAGTATAGGGCCTATCAATCACAGTGCTAGAGGCACCTTTAAGCAGTTAAAGGGCTTAGTAGGTCTCACAGGAGCCAGGCTGTGTTGCAGATTCTGGTTGCTGCATATATCTTCACTGTTTCCTGTAGTGAGTGTGTATGGCTAGTGAGACCTACGATTATATTTCATATGTATTAATATATATTTATATATATGTATGTGTTGATATACATACCTTCACATATGTACATTACCTTACATTATTATGTACAAGCTAACAGGTAGCAGGGCTGTTTCTGCTCACACTGAACTAGTATGGGAATCCAGTAATTTGGCCATTAAAACTCTACCAAACATGCTTTGGATAGTACATCTCCTATATTGCCTTTATACTGATTCCTACTATTACATGTTATATTTATTTTAGCAGTGTGCTCTTCCACAGCAGGCATGGCTTAGTGGTAGGTCAAACAGACTAATGTTACCTAGGTCCTGGTTTCAAGACTGACAGTGGGAATTTTTACTTTGCAAACTTTCAAACTGAGTACAGGACCTGTCAATCGAAGTGTTGAGGCCACCTGTAAGCAGTTAGAAGGGTAAGTAGGTCACACAGGGGTCAGGCTGTGTTGCAGATTCAGGTTGCAGCAATTATGTTAACTTTTTCCTGTAGTGAGTGTGTATGGCTACTGAGACCTACGATTATATTTCATATGTATTAATATATATTTATATATATGTATGTGTAGATATACATACCTTCACATATGTACATTACCTTACATTATTATGTACAAGCTAACAGGTAGCAGTGCTGTTTCTGCTCACACTGAACTAGTATGGGAATCCAGTAATTTGGCCATTAAAACTCTACCACACATGCTTTGGATAGTACATCTCCTATATTACCTTTATACTGATTCCTACTATTACATGTTATATTTATTTTAGCAGTTTGTTCTTGTAAAGCAGGCATGGCTTAGTGGTAGGTCATACGGACTAATGTTACCAAGGTCCTGGGTTCGAGACTGACAGTGGGAATTTATTTTTCTTAGCAAACTTTGGAACTGAGTACAGGACCTGTCAATCAAAGTGCCATAAAGGCACTTTTAAGCACTTTAAACCAGGTCTGCTTCGTTTGCGGAGCTCACGACAAGACTGGCGGTGAGCTCCGCTAACACAAGCGCACACCAGCTATTTTCTTTGAAAGAAAAGAAAAGGGGTGACAGGAAAGTGGTGAAAAGGGGTCACAAAGAGGGTAAGACAGTAGGGAAAGAAGCGTGGGATTTGCAGGAAGGGTGTAGGTAAGGCCCATAGATGCCCATGTCTTTTGCAGCAACAGCTGTATATTTCTATGTATTTTGGTGAGACATTTGAAACCTTCCACCTCTGAGAGAGGTGTCAGGACAACATTAATATTTGTTGTACAGCCAATTGTAATTAACAGTTTAGATGTCCAGCGGACATGTCTGCGACATGGACAGCTATGTATGGGGCGTAATATTTTTGTGGGACAGAGTGCCCTTTTTTTTTTTTTTACAGGTGAGAGTGGTATGACAGGTGAAGGAAGTCGGTAAAGCTGGGGAGGTAGGTTGGGTAGGTTAACAGACAAGACAGACAAGACGCATACAGGGACGGTGTATGACACACGTGGGCGGGTTACACAATTGACGGGACGGAGGTTGGGATATCTGAGATGCACGAGCCCACAGATGGCAACAGTGGAACTGATATCCCCACCCATAGGCAGTTGCCACTGTTCCTTCACAGCCCAGGACGGGGCTGTGCTGGGGCTGTGTAGGCGGGGCAACGGCCGGGGCCGTTAGCTGTGCCACACGAGCCTCGAGCTGGCGTAGGGGTCCAAGAACAGTGTCTTGGATCTCCCTACGCACCACAGACCGGACACCGCGGAGGGTGAGTGGACGAACCCCTCCGGCCACACTTGCGGGGGGGGGACGGCCCCCACCCCCTGCAGCGCTCCCACCCGAAGGGGGCACAGGGCCACCGGAGGGGGGTCCGGCCTGGGCACTAGTGCCAGGTGCAGTCACCAGCTGAGGTGGGAGAGGTGGGTCCGCTGGGACCTGCCTTCCCAAGCGTTCTAGGTTTGTGAGTAGTTATGTTAGTTTGGGTTAGTGGCATTTTATTCCATTCAGATTAGTTGTAACAGCATGCATTGGTATTCCCATCAAACAAACACCCAGATATGGACACCATTGAACAAGGGGCATATCAATATCACATGCATTATTTGAACAGCAAAACACAGTCAAACGACATGCAGGGTTGATTAATGGCAACAGGCCATCGTATTTGCAGGTATGAACAGGGCACATGCACGAACAGACATGCATATATGTTTGAACGGACAGATGTCCATGATTAATGAAATGTTCACATACCATTATTTAGTGGATGTTGTTATATGGAATTACAGGGTTGGGTGGGGATAGAAAGTGATGACACATTCATATGTTAAACATTAATTCACATTTATCATAGATACACAATTAAGTTGAGGCTGATGTTTCAAAATAATCTTTATTTGACTGTCATGCTACACCTGTTACACATACATCACTATCCTACTTATTTTGAATTTGATCAGATACATCATCCTGCTACACTTTGATGACAGGACAGGGGACAACTATGGCTGTTTAGTCTGTCAGATAATCATTCATTCTATCTGCAAATTGTTTACTGTTATCACCATATACAGATTTTGAGCTAGACATTCAGATTCAGACACACTGAAATCAGTTTGGGATGTTAATTTGTACTTCCCACATGCATTTAGTTCTGTAAAATCACACTAAGGCTTATATATTCAGGGGTTATTACTACTTTATTTATTCATACCTGAGCATTTCTGTCACTCTCATACATTCTGCAACTTCACAGTTCAGGTTGGTACTTCTAGGCTTTGTTCACATATTAGACCTGTGGTGATTCAAACACTTTCCAACAGCCTCACTTCTGTCATGATTCAGCATTTCAACAGGGGATATATCTGACATGTGACTACCTCAGATTCTGAAGCTGTACTCTTGAGACTATACTGCAGGTTACAGTATATTTAATTAATGATGGGACATCTGTATTACAGCACTGTTTAATCCTATCAATTATATTTCCAGTTACACTTGCATACTGATGAACTTGTTGCAGCCATACCTGCAGACGTTCAATTCCTGCTTGCACATTATATTACTTTTAATCAATACACTGCACTGTTCTGATACATGGTACATAATAATATTTATTTACAAGTACTGGGTGGGGTTACTAACCTGCATGGTGGCAGCCGCACCAGCCTTCTGGCGTGCATCTCGACATTCGCAGAGCGGACACCTGCAGCTGTAATACAAAGGGAATAATATTGGACTACACATCTCCATGGTATCAGCTGGTTGAAATCCTTACATACATGGGTAAAATGTGACTTACTCAGTAGTGGGGCGTTGGGCATTTGCGGGCCTCCTGGATCCAACGGTTCAATTGGTCCTGCTTGCGTCTCTTCAGGTCCGCATGGTGGTGACGGACCTGCTCACCAGTGCGTGGAATGCCAGTAGCACTGGTCAGCTCACGAGCCAACTGGTCCCACGCCTCAGCCCTATATACTCCCCATGAGACCTGGCCCTGCATGAGTTGGGCCTCGTGATTATGGACAAGGAGCCAGACCATGTATCTGGACTCCTCAACGCTAACGCTGTGCTCGAAAGCAACGTCCCTCACCTACTCCACTCATGCTGACTGCAAGTCTGTTCTACAATCAGTTATGCTGTGTATTCCGCCTATGGGGCTTATATATGCCGCTTTTCCGCACATTTCTCTGATTGGCCGTTTTGGAATTGTATCTACTTCACTGAAAATGCTTTCTCATGCTCCATTCTGGGTTTTATCCCATATATATGCTATTTCTGCTTTTCTAGGTATTGCTGTCATGGCTTGGTGGTTTAGTTCCTTGACTCTAGTGCATGGTATCCTGTGTTCGAATCTGGCAACTGCTTTTTGCTTTTCCTGACAGAAATGAGTTGAAGACCTGTCAATCAAACATGCCAAAAGCACTTTTAAGCACTTTAAACCTGTTCTGCGTTTTGCGGAGGTTACGCATGCGCACTGGCAGTTAGCTTGTGGGAGCGGCGCGCAAACGGTGTGCGCTGGGATAAATCTTAATTGGCTAGTGACACACATGTTCAGCTAATTGCACACAGTTTCAGCCTGTTTATCCGCTGCTTGGCAACGGGCACGCAGTTTGCAGCTTTTTAAACACTACTCGGCTACGGGCACTCTGTCTCACGGCAGCTTAGCTATCAGTACATTTCTGACTATTTTTATTCTTATGTTACTTCAAAATATATGCTCTGTTTCATTCCATTTTACAAAAGGGAATACATTTACATTTGTACAATACTGTCTGGGGGCTTTTTAGTGCTTATTTACAAAAATAAAAAAAAGGTTGTTGTAGGGGCTCGAACCCTGCCTACACATAGGGTGGGTACTCTACCACTAAGCTATTATTTTTTGGCTTACTTTGCATATTTAGTTCTTATATCCTTTTCCCCTGACTGCTAACTGTGATTGCGCTAGTAGCACACCCGCACACAGTAGCAAACATTTACGGGGTTTAACAAAAAAAAAAAAGGTTTTCATTTACTTTTATGACATCTCTTCACTTTATACACTGATGGCCAGTCGGGGCATGTGTTGTATAGTGTGTTTATTCACATTTTCATGGCCTTTCTCGTGGCTGTTTACTTTCAGCCATTCTAGTTTTCCGGGGGCGTGTCCACTTGCAGAGCTTAGCCTACAGACACGCCCCCTACTCTCTTACACGGACCGTGTAAGAGTTACTGGTGTCATTCAGCATGCCTCATGCACCTCATGCATATGCATGACATGCTGACATCACACAGTTTAACTGCAGCCTCCGTGTAAGAGTTATAACTCTTACACGGAGGCTTCCTGAATCTGGCCCTTTATCTAAATATTAAATTATTGTCATATAAATTGCATCTATTCTTAACCAATGTTTTCCTATTATGTCTAATTTGTTGTAATTATTTAAACTTTAGATGTTTTGTGTTATTTTTGAAGATTGTAAAATTATTGTTCTTAAAATGTTTTTGAAATACTTTGGAGCTTTACTTTCCATCCCCCAATGAAATTAGTTCCTACCGAGTTGGACATTCCAGGTAATCACATGTTAATAAATAAAATAAATAATGTATAAATAATGCATTGTAAATCTTATTTTATAAACCGTTTTCATTTATTTGTTTTTATGACTTAACTTGCATATATATTCTGCTGTGCATTTGCACTCTCTGTATTGTAACACAATATTGCACTATGAATCTTCACATGGCCAAATCAGACACAAGTGTGCACTGTGCCCTACACAATCTATCTATGAATCCAAGCCATAATTGCAAAAATACTCTATTTTAATTGTCAGTTGAGATCTTCTCAGCAGTTTGCATATATTGACTAGAATGGTCAAAGGATGCATGTTGTCTGCTAGACAAAATGATAATAGTATCCAGTAAATCACCATTCTTGTCTGCCAGATTATCAGTGAAAGCATATAGAGTGAGAAGCTTCTAGTTAAACAGTGTCACTCACTGCTCTTTGTTGAATCAAGTCCATTGATATTCTGTTAGACTCTTTGCTAAGCAGCATTAAGTGCTTATTTTGTCTTCCATGCTTCATCAATACTGCCTATTTTAGGAAAAACAAAAATATTGAACTCTGTGACTGACATTTTCAGACCATATTCCTTCATGATTTACCTCACACAACCAATAAAATAAAATAACATAAAATTGATGGAGGCCTGGAAGTTGGTATAGAGAATTGAGACTCTTGCCCCATATGAAAAGTGCAGAGTTTGAGTATGTGTTTTTGTGAGCAATGTCCTAACTGGGCCATTGTGTACATATACCACACACACACACACACACACACAAAATCATTGTTACTGCAAATTTCCATCCTTTCTCATAATGTTGTTGCCCCTGCAAAACATTCAATCCTGCAGAAAGTTGTGCCTATGTCTACGCCCGCCTGTCTGCCACAAGATTCCAAAGGCTCTCATTTGCTCCACTAGAGCTGACGCATGCAAACCAAGCTGCGCAATAACTTGTTTAGTCAGACACAAACAGGAAAACAATTTCCAGCATTAGGCCTTAGGCAGCTGCTTGGGTTTTGAAGTGCTGATTCTGTCCCTGAATACCTAACAAGTTAGTTATGTCCTTCTCATTAGGAGTTTGTTGGGAGAGAGATTGTTTTTGTTTTGTTTTAATTTGCCCTTGTTACATTTCAGATCCTGGCTCCAGAAAGACAGATGCAATCTTGTTCTTATCCATGTTGCTGAGGGTGGTGTCTATATGCCTGACAATAAAATCATGAGTTACTGAGACATTACTGTGTGTAGATGCAGTCTGAATGGGCTTTAAGGTCTTGTAGTCTGCACCTTTATAACTCTTAGAGATGTGTGTTCTGGTTGTGAGTATGCAGGGATGAAAGTGGAGTGTTGCTGTGTGAACTAATGACAGAGGTCTCTTAGTCCTTAGCCAGTTACCATATCACTTTTTACTTTTTCTGCATCATATCCTTTTTATTCATATTATGTTATGAGTTGTATCAGGGAAACATCTCACCATTTTGCTGCATGCCATACATTTTTGTTTCTTCAGTTTTTCAGAGTATTATAGGTCTTGGGCTACATATTTTTAAAGTTACTGAGCCCCATATTATATAGCTCACCATTCTCTATGCATTTTACTAACTACTGGCTAAATAATCTGTAATATTTTCTTTCCCTTTTCTGTACTACACTACTAACTGGCATAACTGCATTAAAACAGGCCATCTCTTTATCTTCAAAATAGTTTTTAGACAAGAGATAATTGAGTATTATCTAAAATAATTGCATGACAACAATTTCACAAACTCATATAACATTATACAATGACAATTGTTTTCTTTCCTAACTGGGTATAATTCGTCAGTAGATCAGCTAATGAATACCTACCTACCATAAGTCATGCTCCTTTTCCTACAGTCTTGCATCTGACTTAAGATAAGTCTTAGACTTAATGAAGTCATGTCTTCACTAATATGCGTCTGTGTTGGGTGTCAGTAAAGGATATATAAGTATCTGAACTTACACCTTTTTACAGTGTCTGGTAGATTAAGTGCTGCAGTATATATTTCCCCTTATATATTTGAACTATTTTTTTAATAAAAAGCCTGGTAAGCATTCAATTAAACAGTGCCTTAAATTATCATCACCATCATCAAGCCTTTTTTCTAATTTTCTACATTGAATTAGGGTGTGATGTCAACTACTACCATTTCTATTAATTCAGTGCCAGTTTTATACATACATGCCTGACTGTTGCCACTCTTCTCTCACACAATCTATCCATCTCTTTGCTGGATACCCTTGTTTCCTCTTGCCTTCTGCATTTCTGCCACAAATCTTCTTTATCACATTGTCTCTTGCTTTCCTGCACATATGTCTAGACCACCATAATCTGTTCTCTTTGACCTTCTCTGCAATGGTACCTCTGCTGTGATGTCTTCATTTCTTCATCGATTCCACAACATGCATCCTGCCATCCATCACAGGTACTTCATCTCCATCACCTCTAGCTTCCTCAACTGCTCTGCCTTCACTGTTTAGGTTTCAGTACCATACATTAGTACTGGTTACACCACTATTTTGTACATCTTAAACACTTTTGTACAGCTAGTGAACTGCCAACCCCTCTAATTCTAATTTTGACCTCCTCATTTAGACTTACTTTCTCCTCAACCACCCCTCCGAGGTATTAGATGCTTGTAAATTGTGACTCTGTTTTCCTTGCAATGCTAATTTTCAGTGTCCTCTGATTTCCCCCACTTACTGCTACTTGAACTGTCTGATCTGGACACAGTTCTTGTTTAGAGTCTGCCTGTAATACAGCAGCTTTCTTGATCTGTTTCATCTGACCTGTTTACTAATATAGTCCAATACTAGTATCAACACTAGTGAGCTTAGAGAGCTGAACTCTGCTGTACACCCACTCCCACTCACCTTGGGAGCTCTTCTAAAAGTCCAGACATTGTTTATTATTGTGTCATTCTGTCCTTTTACACAGGTTGAACTAAGTCTATTTCTGGGACATCAAGACACCATAGGACTGCCCAAATCAGCTTTCGAGACCTTCTCATATGCTTTCTCCATGTCTAGGAATGCCCAGGTGGATTATTTCCTCATTAGCTCCTTCAAAAGTATATGTCTCACTGCAAACATCAGATCAGTCATGCTGCATGCTGATCTGAATTTGAAATGTTTGTCACTCACCTTATTTTCTACTACTCTCCATATTCATTTATCTCTCCAGAACTTTCATGCAGTTTGACAGGAGTTTGATACCTCTATGCTGCTCACATTTGTGAATGTCCCTTTTCTTTTTGTACAGTGGCCAAGTCATGTAGGATATGCCTTTCTCTCCATACCACTATGAGTGCCATCAGCAGCCATTTCTCCCCTAACTCACCCAACATCTTGATCATATTGGTTGTGACCTCATCTGAGCCTGCTACTTTCCCTAACTTCATTTTCGTTAGTGCCATTTTTAGTTCTTCTAGGGTGAGTTTTTCTTTTTCTAGAGTGAGTTTCTTTTGTTCTTTCCTTGTTGTCTGTGTCTGGGGCAGTACAGCTTCTATGTGGCTTTCTTTATTTAGAAGCTTTTGGAAGTCCTTCATTCATCTACCTTTGATGTCCTGTTGGCTGTTGAGCAGTTTGTTGCTGGCATCACTTATGAAGGGTGTCTGATGACTATCTTTTTTGTATCTTTCTGTCTTGACCTCGCGGTCTGATAGAGTTTCCTTTTGTCATCTACTTTGTCACCTTCCAGAAGCTGGCAGAGTGCCTCTACTCCCATGTTCTTTGTAATTGCAACTTCTTTTTAACCTCTTAGTTATCCAGACAGTATTCATTCTTAGCCTCCTCCATCTTTTCTTTTTCCACTTTTTCCTGCATGCCTTCATTCTTTTGATGACTTCCTGGACTTCTCTGTTGAACCACCAGCTTTCCTTATATACCTTATTTTATATCTGTATATCTGCTCTATTGTTCTTACACATGCTGATTTGACGCATTGCAATTCTTCTTCAACTCCACCTATTTTCTCTTGTTCCTTAGGTGCTAGAGCCCTGAGTATTTCCTTGAACCCTTCTGCTTTCTCCCCAGTCATTTTCCAAGTTTTCAGTCTAGTATCTGTTGACCTTAGAGCCTTCTCTGACCACTACTTGCAACTGATTATGACAACCAGTGGTTTATGTTGTGGACTGACTGCTTCACTGGGGATGACTTTGCAATCACTGATACCCTAATGCTCTTTCCTTTCTAGGAGGAGGTTTTCATGCGTTGCATGTTTGCCAGTCTTGCATATGATTTTATGACTGTCTCTCTTGTTGAACTATGCATTTGCCACCATCAAGGCATTCGCCAGACAGATGTCTAGCATGGCGTCTCCTTTATTCCTGTTGCCCCACCCATGCAGACCTAGGCAGTCCTCATATCCTGTTCTATCTGCCCTAATATGTGCATTCGGATCCACCATTATCAACGCCGAGTCAAGTTGCCCTGCATTATCTAATAGGTCCTCCATCTGTTGCCTGTTTCCACTCTTTTCCTCACTGTCACAACCTTGCTGTGGGCCTAGGTTGAGGTTATGAATACTGACCTATCCTTACACTAGAGTCTGATTGTCATGACTCTATCACTACTTCTGATGGCATCCCTCACTGTTTTCTGAAGCCTCTCCCTCACCACAATTCCCACACCATTTCAATTCTGCCCTCCTCATTAATAGTATAATCTGTATCCCAAGCCATGTGGCTTTGCTGCACTGACCTTCAGTCTTGTCTCCTGGATACAGAGAATGTCCAGACTTCTTCTTACCATCATGCCATCCACTTCTAGTGTCTCACATAATGTGCAGTATCCTTTAGTGAAGCCACTTGAGTAATTATTTTAGGAATGCATTCACAGAGTTCACTTGATACATCCCTAAGCATGCATTGCTGCACATCTCTTAAAATCTGCAGAGACATCCCAGTGCTATGTCTAGAAGGGCTAAATGTTAACTGACATTGGCATGAGAAAATGTATTTTAATGAGGGATATAGTAAAAAGAACAGTCAAGTTTATTAAACATGAATGGGATGAAAATTATGACAATGTATGCACCCCCTGTTATGGTGCAAAATGTAAGTCTTTGAACTGCAACCAGGCACTATAATTGTTAAACCTTGTGAGTTCTGTTCATGCTAAACAAAAGACGCATCCTTCTTCATAAGCAATCTAAGCAGTGCACCAATACAATTACATTCATTAATAAATATAGGCCTATAACTGACAATGCCTAATAGAATTTTTACCTTTAGCATTTGTTAGACATATCATTCCATGAATGGCCTGTATGTCTAATAGGTTAACTGATGTTTATCAGTGTATATAAATCTATATAAACTTGTAGAGCTTTCTTTTCAAATTAATACTTTTCTCAGTTTAATGCTATCCTGTTCTCTTTTAATCTTGTCAGCACTCTTTTCTCTGATTCATCGTGTCCTTCACAATTTCTATATACTACAATACAGTCGCTGGCATATCTAAGATCGCTGTTGATTTGAAACAATTTACCCGCTGCATCATGCAGTGGAAAATCTAAGATAATGAGCTTGCTCTCAGTACTTAAGTCATTAGATCTACACATGTGGGCAATGCTGTAATAGTCCTATTTTTAGGCTTTGCTTTTACTTTGATTTTATGTTCAATTTGCAGAACATGTGATCTACTCAGTTTGATTATTATATCATCTGCAACAGGTGTGAACTGTATTCTTCCTTCTAACACCTCTAATGCCTATGCAAATCTTCACCATACCTAGCTTCTTGGGATTTAGGGGTGCAACTTTTGGAAAGGCCCCGTGGTACTAGACTACATATAATTTCATTAATGTCCATCATTTCTTCCTTTTCAAGTTTCTTTTTAGGTTTCTATCTCAGATGAAAATGGATCTTCTTATATAGTCATACCTTTAGAATTACCATGTTAATATATAATTTCAGTGTATAGTTATAGTTATGTCTTCAGTCTTCCCTTGTGTTTTTTTTTTACCCCCAGATAGGAATTTGGCGACAACAGTATAACCACTGACTGGCGTCACAATTTACTGCAATTACAGCCCTTGCATCCTTAAAAAGCTTGAGAAGATTATATATAAGCAATTTCTATCTGACCTGTACAAATACTATATTCTAAGCCATACCAAACATGGGTTGTGTCACTTGCACTATGAACAATTGACAGGAAATCCTCCAAAAATAAAACCAATCACATACAATCAAGAAAATCCTCTCCTGAATAAAATTTAAATGCATGTTTTTGTCCTTTCCAGTTCCATGTGGGACACTTTACCCCCATGGCACACTCACATAGATATACCAATTCCACAATCTCACAATTACATGCAAAGCAGAGTCACTGTAATAAGACAAATGTAGAATGCAAACAAGCTAGTGTCTTAACAGTTTGATTATTATAATAATAACAGACACTAGAAAGGAAAAGAAACATTAGGGAAGGGTTCAGGGAGTTAATGCTATGCAAACTAGATGTCTACCACATGTACAAAAGGTACATTTTTGTCTCTGTTTAAGTGACATCTCAACATCAATTTTACCTAGGTACTGTATGGATAAAGATATGTAGAAGTCATTCTGAGTTACACTAAAACTGCATTTAGCTGCAAAGATCTTTGTCTCTGTCACTCTATCTCTCAACTGTCTTATATCATCTTCAAAAATAATGTTCTGTCCAGTTTCTCAAAATGTCTATCTAATAGATCAGCTACAGTGCAGTTATGACGTACTTCTCAATATTCCTGTGTCCATATCAGGAGTGTCTCAAGGATCAGTTCCTGGACCTATTCTTTTCTGTCTTTTTTTATTAACCAGCTACCATCTCATCAAAGTAAGCTTAAGATGATCCTATACAGAAATTATTTCTTTCTAGTAAAGAGAAGTTAAAGTACAGTGACATAAAAATCTCTGTTGAATTAGAGTTTGCAAAATAATGCATATGATTTAGTGACTACATGCTTACAGTGAATCCTTCAAAAAAAAAAAAAAAAAACAGGTTAGTGATTTTTGGAGTACCTAAGACTACTAAACTGCTAAACACCACATTGTTTAACATATCTGATACTCAGAGATGCATGATCTCTTCTACTGACTTCATTTTATCCCCACCCTCTCCCTTTTTGGTGCTATTCATAATACTGTGAACAAAGGTGCAGTGATTGCATATGTAAAAAGTGTGTACATAGGTAGACAGTGATTTGCAGATATACATAATTAAAGTGAACTGCTTAGGTATACAGATGGCATAAAGAGCATGAAATCAGCATTCCAAAAAAATATATATCTGCCACTATGGTGGCCCAATATGAAACAATTAATAAAGAAGAAGTGCTCACAGTCTTGTATATTAAAGAGTACGCAGTTTTAAATTTAAAGCCAACAATATCAGATATTACAAATATTACTATAAACATTGTTGTAACATAGGTAGTCTGCCTTTTGCTACAAGACATATAAAAGACTCTACTGAGAATGCATAGAGTATTCATATGCATGGCCAGACACTGGATGTGCTATGCCCACTGTGTCATTCAATGGAAATAGCAAGTGGCAGAGGAAAACCCATACCTCTAGAAACCAGAGGTATAAGTGTCATGACTATACTGTCATCAAGGGGTCCGAATAGAGAGATGATGAGTCCAAATGGAGAGATGATGAGTCCGAATGGAGAGTTGAGAGGTCCAAATGGAGAGATGATAAATCAGTAAGCAAAGAAGAGTAGTTTTGCTGGAAATGAATTCATCCTCAAGTCTTGGTGGGTACCTTCATGAGGTGGAACCTGTTTTTCACAAAATCCCACCAAAATGACACTGATATATAGACTATATTTTATAAAACATGCATAATGGACAGAAGTAGGTAAAAAAGTAAAAAAAAAGATAGCTGGGGTTAAAATTCCCAGGATAAGAAAGTGCCCAATCCTGGTAGGTGCACTGGTGCCATGACTGGAAAAATGACAATGCAGAATCCTCAAGACACAGAAACATTCCTGAAATGGGGCTAGACCAGGCCCAGTGGGAGGATGCCCCCTGTTGTAGAAGGAAGTAGTAGTCCACAAAAATCACAAAAACTGATAGGCCAAAAAAGAGCCATAAAGATAACACAGTGGAATATTAAGGATAAGAAATAAATTATGTATTGTTACTATTATGCAAGAAGCAAATAATTTCCATACAGAATATATACAGAAAGATTAAGAGAGAAATTAGAGGAAAGAAAAATACTTATACAAGAAAAACTGTCAGAGGTTTCAAATAAAAAATTATGTTCATTAATACAACAGATTTATGAAAAACATTATATAGACCAAGAAACCTTGGGCCATTTGGAAAAAGAAGCAACAGAGGAAGTGCAAAAAATATAAAGAACAAAATCTAGAGAATTTTGAAAGGTATAAAAAAGAAATATGGACATGGCAAGGAAAGAAAGATCTGAAATGGTGCAATATTTATGCAAAGGAGAAAGCCAAATTCGTCAATACAAAAAAGCCTCTCCAAAGATATTCGAAGAGAAATATAGGGAAAGGCTTCCGCATATAGAACATTTTACAATTAATAAAATAAAATCACAAAAAGGAATGCAGAAAAAAAGACTGGTAAAGTAGAATTTAAAAAAAAGTAGAAGTTGAAGTTATGGAATACCTGCGAAGATGTGAAATTAAGGATTTAGCATAGAAAGTATAACATAGGTTATATCACAGCATGATGGAACAAAGAGTCCATCAAGTAATGAGAAACATGACGAGCAGGACACGTATGAAGAAGAAATATGGACAAAGAAAGAAAAAGAAATTTAATATGGAGCAATATTTATGCAAAGAGGAAAAGTAGAAAAGATTATTAGTAATGTATAAGATAAAGAAATAGAAAATTAAGTTATGGATTATCTATAAAGTCTAGAAAATCTAACTCTGATAACATCACAGAAGGATAGAGAAAATGATCCCTAAATTAAGGAGAAACCAGTGGAGCGGGAAACATCTGATCAGTTTCCATATGAAGATACTGTACTTTGAAGCCTTCCATAGGAAACCAGTACAAAAGTTCAATTGGAGTTGCACAGAAAGGAGAGGAACAGGAAACTGTCGTAACTCTGACACAGTCAATGTTTTGTAGTGATAGGCCACTGAATTCCCATATGAAAGAGCAACAAATGACACTTGATGAAACTGATCAGAATGCGGTACAGGAAGATATTCTGGTACTTTCTATAGAACACCCACAGGAAATAGATAGAAAAGAATGTGCCCTCAGTTTAGAAGAAAATGATCTAAGAGAAGAGTTTCTCAATTTAATAGAGATGGACATGCATATTAAGATCAATGAAAGAAACAGACTACAGAAAGTCAATAAAACTCAAAAAGTTAGAAGTTTGATAAAACAAATGAACACAGTGATTAGGACTGTTCATAGATATTCATGTGATATAACAGATGTAAATAGGATATATTACTGTGCAGCTCAATTAGTAACAGATAAAGCCTGCCACAAAAGCACAGGGCAGTAAGGGAAATGAAGGGGAGAAATCAAATGCCATCATGGAAGTATTGAATAGAAAAAACTATAAAGCAATTAAGACCAGAAGTGTCACTATTAGAAGAGTAAAGAAGAGGGAACAGATCAACAAAAATACTCAGAAAGATAGACATGATAAAAGCAATGTGCAGTATTATAATGGATCAGGATTTATCATGCACTATCACAAATAATAAACTAAAAATATCAGCATAGGCAGAAAAACTTAAAAGATATGCAGATAAATATAAAGAAAAAGTACAAAATAAGCAATTTATTAATGAATCAAAAAGTTTTATAGAGAACTGGGAAACAAGGCAAAAGGAATTGAAACACCACCAAAAAAAGAAGAAATAGATACATTTTAGAGAAATATTCATGAGGACCCTGTGGAACATAACAAAGATGCTAAATGGATTGAAAAAGTAAAAGAAAGAATAAGAAGTTCAAATGTACAGGGTATGAAATGGAATTAATGGTCAGGGAGACTGAAACAAAGTTAGGAAAAGCTTCTAATTAGAAAACACCAGGCCTAGACTCAATACCTAACTTCTGGCAAAAAGTATTAACATCTTTACATGAAGATTAACCATGAGTAAGAACTATTTATATGAGTACCCCAAACAGACACCAACCTGGTTACCAACAGGGAAAACAATACTTCTACTTAAGAGCAAAACTGCAAGCTATCCTAAAAAGTATAGACCAATAACTTGGCTTCTGATGACATATAAACTATACATGGAATTGATGGCGACAGAATTTATAGTCATATAGTCAGTCATGGTAATAGAACAAAAGGGTAACAAAAGAAAGTAATATGTAGCAAAGGATTATCTGCTGTTAAATAAAGATATAATGGAGAACTGTAAAAAGGAGAAGAACCTAAGTATGGCATGGATTGACTACTAAAGGATTTGACAGTATCACACATTCATGAATAAAAGAGTGCTGAAAAATGTATAAGATGTACCCTACACTGATTGATTACATTACAACAACCACAAAACAGTGGCAAACCACTTTACAGTGAAGACATGATAAAGGACAAATTATTATTTCAGTGATAAAAATTCAGTGTGATATTCCAGGGTGTGTCTTTGTCACTGTTCCTCTTTTGTCTTGAGCTTAAGCCATTGAGGTGTCTACTTAACATGGTCACTGCTACAATTTGACTCCCAGAAAATAACAAAAAGTGTGAAGACTTCTCATCTTCTTCTTGTGAATGATTTAAAACTATAAAGTTCATCAGATGAGAAAATGAAAACACAACAGTAAGTGGTCAAAACTTTTTCAGATGATATAAGAATGACATTTGGTCTTGATAAATGTGCAAAAGCAACCTTTAAAGCAGGAAAGCTGCAGCACTAATAAAGCATCAGTTTGGGACAGGAATGTGATATAAATGAACTTGAACAAGAGAGAGTGTATAAATATTTGGGAAATTATGTAGGATCAACAGCAAAACATGAAGAAATGCAAATACAACTTATTAAGGAATATTTTAGAATACTAAAATTAATCCTGAAAATAGTATTGACATCTAGGAACAAAGTCCAAGCTATAAATCAATTTGCTCTTCCTGTCCTAACTTACAGTTTTGGAGTGACTGACTAGCCCCAAAAGGTGTTGGATCAGTTGGACAGGAAAAGAAGAAGGATGCCTCATGCTCATCAAATGATTTATAAAAATCAGTGCATACTAAGACTATATATTCCCTGTTCTGAAGGAAGTATGGGCCTCCTCCAAACTGATTACATGTATAGATCTGCAATCATAGGCTTTATACATTTCTGCTGACCTCACAAGACTCAAATGTAGTGAAAGTTTTAAAACATGAAGTGAATAAGTCTAATATAACTTCTCTGCTTAGTTTCACAGAAGCATATTGGTGTCAAGTGGGGATAGAAATTAAACCAGAAGTAGATTAAACTCAGGTAGCAACTGAATGTGCCCCCAAAAAGAGAGAATATAAGGTAAAGGATCAGATGAGAAGGCTAGAAATGTTGGAAATGCATTAATATAGTTGCAAGTATAGAAAACGTTTGGAACAATCTCATGTTGATCAGAAATGACTGCAGGAATGGTTAAGGAGAGGTGAATTTAAACCAAAAGACAAAATGTTAATATTGGCGGCCCAAGATAGTACACAACGTACACATTGGTTTACAAAGTCCATTGAACATGTGGGAGAAACAGACAAATGTAGGTTTTGTAAAACCGAATTGGAAACAGTTGCACACCTCATTGGTGGTTGTGATATACTAATGGCAGAAGGACTGTATACTGAAAGGCATAATAATGTGGCAAGGCTGTTGTAGTGGGAATTGTGCAAACATTATTGTTTTGAAGTAGATGAAAAACATTGGTAACATGAGTGACAAAGCATTATAGAAAATGATGAAGTTTATATCATATGGGATCACCCATTACAAACAGTTCAAAAATAGATGTAAGAAAAAAAGATATAGTAGTCCATGAAAAGAAGACAAAAGTAGCATTGATCACTGAAATTGCTACAGCCAGTGACTACAGTGTCTTACATACAGAGAGACACAAAGTCATACAATACCAGAATCTGTAGGCAGAAATAATGGCAATATGGAAGAAGGATACCCAAACAGTTCCTATAGTAGCAGGAGCAACAGGCCTTTTAAAAAAGAATTTACACTCATACTTAGATAGCGTTGTTGCCTCACAGTAAGACGCTGTCCGGTTCAATTCTCAGCTAGAGCGTCTTCTGCGTGGAGACATGCGTGAATGGGCGTACCTTCATTGAAGGTTGTGCGTTAGGGCTGGTGGCTCGGCATGTAAAAATCAACTACCAATCATTAGCGTACCGGAGTTCCGCTGTGGTGACCCCTAACCGGGAAAAGCCGAAAGACACAACAACAACAACTTAGATATGTTACCAATACCTGTAAGTCCATATGAATTGCAGAAGGAGTCATTACTGGGCACATTGCTGGTGCTGCGAAGAGCACTTCTGTCTAGCATCAAAGACTGAAATAAAACTAATTTTGTGAACTTTAATTATACTTTGTCTTAGGAATGGGGTCCATTCCCCTTATGGTATTAGAAACCCAGAAGACTTACAGAAATTAAAAAAAAATCATCAAGAATCTTTCAGAGATCCACATGGATCAACAATGACATATCTCAAGCCTCTGACAGTCACATTCTGCATCTGGTTTTGGATATTGGGATATGTGGATCATTGTAAAATGTTACAAATCCACAAGAAGAGAAAATCATTACAATGTATGGATTCCATACAGTGTAACACCTACCAAGTCTTCTTGGTACAGTGAATGTCCACGCATAATCATAGATAAACAGGATACACCTGATACATTCACATACCTCTAATGACATGTGTTACTCGGCTGCCACTTAGTATGCCACCATGGAGGCTGCAGTATGGATATATCACCACCACGGAGGCTGCAGTATGGATATATCACCACCATGGAGGCTGCAGTATGGATATATCACCATGACAGAGGCTGCAGTATGGATATATCACCACCACGGAGGCTGCAGTATGGATATATCACCACCACGGAGGCTGCAGTATGGATATATCACCACCACGGAGGCTGCAGTATGGATATATCACCACCATTGAGGCTGCAGTATGGATATATCACCACCACGGAGGCTGCAGTATGGATATATCACCACCACAGAGGCTGCAGTATGGATATATCACCACCATAGAGGCTTCAGTGTGGATATATGACCACCACAGAGGCTGTTGTATGGATATATCACCACCACGGAGGCTGCAGTATGGATATTCCCTCTCACAGCCTGGTTGGAAGTCATGATCCAAGTGTTTTGGGCACTGCAGTGTCAAATGCTGTGCATTTCAGGCTGGACATATACCCCATGCATGCCTGTTAGGTAATGCTGGATATCTGCTTGAGTCAGTCATGGGTGCTGATTCCCATATAGTCATGACAGACACATGAGTGGGAGGCTTACAGTCTTGCCATTTTTTGTGGACAGAACATAACTGAATGTTTCTACTTGCACGCAGAGATGCAATTCCTCTATGTGGATAGCTTAGCTTGGATGGCAAATTCTTTTATCGACTAGAGAAGTTAAGCTGTATGCCTGTGGCCTGCTGGATCCTGCACAATATGATGTTTTGGAATCTTCAGACACATCTGCAAAATTACAGTGATGAGGAAGCTGAGGGTGATCCAACACCACCATTCCCACCTTATGACATGAGGCTTAACTGGTAGGGCAACAATGTGTACAGCAGATGTGTGATGCTATCCTTGCACATGTCTTTCAATAGTAGTAAAAGCTTACAGCTGAAGGAAAAATACAGTGTATAAGGAGTAGCTATAGAAAAGGAAGTGCAAATTAAAAAAAAAATGTAATGCAAAGCTGGAATATTAGAAAAGGACAAATATATATGTGTTATCACATTAAAAGCTCAAGGCACATATTGAAGGCTGCAACAGGTCCTATAGGCACATGTAGTTCAGGACCTCAATGATGTGGTAGGAAGGAGAAGGACATAATCTTCAGTCCACACATCCTACTACATACATGTGTTGCCGTAATTTCTGCATGTGCCAGTGAGGTAGAAACACCAGCACACAATGTGAGGCCAGATTATGATATCACCATAACAATGCATCTCCGTGGTGGCTGGGAAGAGGAAGAACACCCCAGCTGGTATACGGCAAGTAAACCCTGACACACCAAAATCTTAGCATGATACTGCCACTGTTTTTCTGTGTGTGTTTGAGACTGAAAAGTCTGTGTCCAGACAATAATAGCTGTAGAACCACATGTAATGATTGCTTAGATTTATGGATTTCCCATCACAGCTTGTAAAGGACATTGGCACAGTGCCTCTACCTCTACCTGCTAAGGTTGCCAGTCTGTACACTAAGGAAGTCATCATGCTTCCAGATAGATCACACATGCAGTAATGTGTAGTCCAGGGTCTGTGATCTTGGAGCTGATCCTGAAAGTGCCTACAGTTGAGCCATTGTAGTTGTGCATGTCATCCCATGAATGTGGTAGCAGCAACATCCTTAGCCATGTCCGTAGGTCACCAACAAGCCAGGTGCAGCTGTGGAAGAAACCAAAACATGTCTGATTTTGTGGGTTGCTGTGATTCTGTTCCCACTATCACACATCTGTCTGATATCACTACCAGACACAGAAGCTCCACTACTCTGTGGGTCAGACAGTTCAGGCCAAGGTGCATCCATCCTTTCTTACATCTAGAGGCTCCCTTCAGTTGTAGGTGTAGCACACTATATGAATTCCAAAGAAGTTACAGTAAGGTACTCACATGTGGGCACTTCCTCCCTTAATTGATATGCCCATGAGAGAACTTATCTTTCCAACCAATACTGGTAACAGGCCTGCTGGTTTTGTCTGTGACATAGAAAGATAACATTTCCCATCCATACATCAGTGTGGAATAATCAGCTATTGAAACAGCTGTAGACACATCAGTCTCTCCTTGTGTTGTCCATTCCATCCAGAGAGCTGGCAGTGAGATTTGGCCATGTATGATCTCAGTGTATTTGGACGTGTTCCATTCTGAATTCATCAAATGCTTTTTGATGATGATATCTGATTTATATTAGAAATTATATATTATCACCTCTGGTCATACTCACTGGTACATTGGATGGCAATCATAAATACGCTGTTGCTGATGTTTTGGGGGTAATGGATTATTTGTAGGAGGTTGTGGCTTTTTATTATACAAATGAGTGCTGTCTGTCCTTTGCAATGTTCTTTTTGTAAGGCAGGTTTAGCAGTAGCCATTACAGTAATCATTGACTTGTATTACATACAAATGTCATGCTTTGCCCATTTGTCCTTAGCATTGCTAACAGACGTCTTTATATAGAATGATATTCTATTTTAAAGCTGTCATTTCATTATTTATTTTATTTATTTATTCATTGACATTTATTAACCGGGTTTGTCCAGCTGGGCCAGAGACCCATTTTCAGTGGAGACCAGAGGAAAAAAGCTCCAGTTACAGACAGCTTACAATACATAAAAGTTTAGTTTACAATACATAGAAATTCACAGTGAATTATACAAAAATAAGTAAGGTACATCAGATCTGGAGATATATACACAACAGTAGTAATTTTTTTTTTTTGTCATGGTACATGTTCAGCAAATACTACTGTCAGAGCAATCTGTAACAGTTTTGAAGTGGTGGAGTAGTGTGTGTGTTAAGGAAGTAGTATTTTGGGAACAGTACAATTGTGAGGTGTGAGAGATGAGAATGCATGTATAAGGTGGAAAGGGTAGTAGGAGGAAGGAGGTAGATTAAGATGCTAAGGCAATATGAGGGAAAATCGGAAGAGATTAGGATAACTATAACTTTTCTCCTTTCAGTCCCCCTCACTATATCCTTTACCTCCCCTGTCCCATTCTCCACACTATTTATCCCCCCCCCCACTTCCTATCAATGTATGTACATTTTCCTTCTTTTGAACAATGATTATCTTTTTGTTTTTACTCTTATATGTAGTAAATTTAGACCACGGCTATCAGTCCAACCCTTAATGTTCATATTTTTTTCTTTTGTTTTTCTCCTTATAATTAATTTTGTATTTGCATTGTTATTTTAAATAGTTTTTGTTCTGTATGTTTATCTTTGCTTATGTTTGCTGGGGCTCTTTCCCCTTGGGTCTCCACTGAAAATGGGTTACTTACTATCAATGCAATGCAAATAGTTAATAACCGTTTCTTTTTTACAATTATTTTGTATTGTGATTGTTATTTAATACATGGGTGCAAGAATCCTAGAGCGAGGGGGCACCCCCCCAACTTTTACAGCTGCAAGACCTGTCGGGAAGAAGTGCATTTTCATTCGTGCATGGTAAAGGAGGACCCATGCATTGCACACTAACATGGAAGTTAAATTAGTCAAATGGAAAAAAGCACAGAGGTTAACTAGCTATACAGGAGTTGTTGTTCTTTTATTCTATGCTGCACACTCGAGTTGTTGCCCAGTGCTGCATCTGCCAGTGAGTGGTGTGTGTGTGTGTGTGTGTGTGTGTGTGTGTGTGTCTGCCAGTGAGTGGGGGTGTGTGTGTCTGCCAGTGAGTGGGGGGGGGAGTCTGCCACTGAGTGTGTGTGTGTGTGTGTGTGTGTGTGTGTGTGTGTGTGTGTGTGTCTGCCAGTGAGTGGGGAGGGTGTCTGCCAATGAGTATGTGTGTCTGTCTGCCAGTGAGTGGGGTGTGTGTGTGTCTGCCAGTGAGTGGTGTATGTGTGTGTGTGTGTCTGCCAGTGAGTGGTGTGTGTGTGTGTATGTGTGTGTGTGTGTGTGTGTGTGTGTGTGTGTGTGTGTGTGTGTGTGTGTGTGCACGTGCCAGTGAATGGGGTGAGTGTGTGGGGGGGTCTGCATCTAACAGTGAGTGGGGTGTGTGTGTGTCTGCCAGTGAGTGGGGGGTGTGTGTGTGTGTCTGCCAGTGAGTGTGGGGGGTGTCTGCCAGTGAGTGTGTGTGTGTGTGTCTGCCAGTGTGTGTGTGTGTGTGTGTGTGTGTGTGTGTGTGTGTGTGTGTGTGTGTGTGTGTGTGTGTGTGTGTGTGTGTGTGTGTGTGTGTGTGTGTGTGTGTGTGTGTGTGTGTGTGTGTGTGTGTGTGTGCGCGTGTGTGTGTGTGTGTGTGTGTATACCTGGTGGTTAGTGTTACTCAGGCTCAAACACTGTACCTTAGGTACAAGAAACAAGGGCCTGAATTCTCTACCCATACCACCACCTGTGATTCAGGGAGCTGAGTCCATAGCTTTTAACTGTCCTGATTTTCACAGAATATTTGGCTCATACTTTTGGTCTGTTCCTCTTAAAATTTGTGGTTTTCTCGCAAGTCAGTGAGAACTGAATTCAGTAAATAATGATAGCCCTTTATGTTTCAGTCTTCCTGTCTTTCAAAAAACACATGGTAACACAAAACACTTTATTTTAGCAACTTTCTAAGATTATGCAAGCAATATTTAAAATGTGTCCCTAGTTTTGGGCCTTGGCCCCCAAATAAATTTTGGCTTTTTCCAGATTTCTTGTGCTGCGAAGTTGAGAGATTTAGTTGAGTGTCAAGTGGATTTTACAAGGAACTGAAAACTTCAGGGGAAGAGAAGTTTAGTACTGCTTATGTTAACTTGTTTGCATTAGCACAACATGTAGTACGCCTGCTTTTGATGCAGAAGGCTGTGGATTCTACTTCCACAGTTTGCAGATGGATTGCTGATACTGTACTGTATTGTACTTTACTTTAAAGGGTGTAGATGCTGCAGTCTTATGAATGTTCTCCTTTGGAGGAGTTACTTAGTAACTATGAACCTGTCATCAGTTTGCCATCCATTCCCCATTTGACCAAAAAAAAAAGAGCAACCGGTATACAAAAGAGGAGGAGAGAAACTGAATAAAATAAAACTGGTAGGCAGAGGGAGCATAAAACAGATTCTTTAATAAAACACACTAAACAAAAAGTGAAAACAAAAGATAAGCGCTTTCACAGCATTCAGGTACTTCATCAGATTCAACTCAAAAACTACAAGCATCAATTTATATACTAATGCTTCAGGTCACATGACCTGAATACTTGTTTAATTGGAATGAAATCGTTTAACCCTGTCCCACTTGTTGCTTGTAGAATATGCATCCATTTGATCTCAATACATTCAGTCTGAGTTCTGACATCACCTCCTCTAAGTCCAGGCTTATAGATCTCTAAAACCATAAACTTAAACCAGTAACTGTTTCCTGCATCTTTAACATGTTTAAAAAGTGCATTCCTCTCATCACTGTTATTGATACTATACAGGTGTTCTCTAATACAATCCCTCAAACATCGGTTGGTTTTACCAATATAGAAGGATTGACATATCTCACAGGATGCACAATATACTAAATTAGAATTACCGCAATCAGCATAAAGATCAATGTTATAAGCACACCCTGTGTCTGGGTGTAGAAGCTGGTCATCCGTATTAATATACCTACACACATTGCAGTGGTGACAAGGGTATGTACCTATCTTACTTATGCTGGTATTTTTGCCAGTTCTCATCAGAGGCTTATAACACAGCATCTTCTTTATAGATGGACATTGTAAAATGAACCTATCTTCAAAGACAAAGGCATTGTGTTCCAAGATAATCTTTAGAAGACTGCAGATCAGATAAATTGTTTCATTACTGTAACCAGAATGTCGACCAAGAAATGCCCTGACATATTCAATACCAGCATTATTGGGAATGCATGTAAAAAGTGAGGACACATCCATAGTCACTAACAGAACATCTTTTGTATATTCTATAGCAGTCCACTCATACAATTTACAGAGAAAGTCTTCAGTATCTCTCATTATACTTCTAACACCATCAAGGTTACATATAAGGGATAGTGACATGTATGAGTCATTCTGTGACCTGACAACAAATTTTTAGATAGAGGTTACAGTAATTCTGAGATTATGGCTGCACAAAATGACACGATTCTTTTGACAGACACTCACACCAGACCATTCTTTGAGAATCGGACTGGGTACGATACCTCATTTGACTCACGGTCTCCTCAACATATACGCATGAGTCTTACCTATTCGAATGATACTAGTTTCATCTGTGATATAGTCAAGAAACATTGGAAAGTACTGATGTCCGATGAGAAATGTAAGGGACTGCTGGGTACCCTCACCTCTTTTTGTTTTAAGAACCGTCCATCTATAAAGAAGATGCTGTGTTATAATCCTCTGATGAGAACTGGCAGAAATACCAGCATAAGTAAGATAGGTACATACCCTTGTCACCACTGCAATGTGTGTAGGTATATTAATACGGATGACCAGTTTCTACACCCAGACACAGGGCGTGCTTATAACATTGATCTTTATGGTAATTGTGGTAGTTCTAATTTAGTATATTGTGCCTCCTGTGACATTGGTAAAACCAACTGATGTTTGAGGGATTGTATTAGAGAACACCTGTATAGTATCAATAACGGTGATGAGAAGAATGCACTTTTTAAACATGTTAAAGATGCAGGAAACAGTCATTGGTTTAAGTTTATGGTTTTAGAGATCTATAAGCCTGGACTTAGAGGAGGTGATGTCAGAACTCAGACTGAATGTATTGAGATCAAATGGATGCATATTCTACAAACAACGAGTGGGATGGGGTTAAATGATTTCCTTCCAATTAAACCAGTACTCAGGTCATGTGACCTGCTGCAGCATTAGTATATAAATTGATGTTTGTAGTTTTTGAGTTGGATCTGATGAAGTATCGGAATGGTATGAAAGCACTTATCTTTTGTTTTTACTTTTTGTTTAGTGTGTTTTATTAAAGAATCGGTTTTATGCTCCCTCTGCCTACCAGTTTTATTTTATTCAGTTTCTCTCATTTTTTAATATAACATAGGCAATTTATTCTTCAATGGCAACAGGCACTTTATTTCTAGATGAAACAATGAAGTAAAGTTGTTTGCTAGCAGCAACCTCTTCCTTAGTTACAGATCCCTTTAATGTGGAATAATTTAGATGACTTTCTTCTGCAGAAATTTTGCATATTCACTGATATTGGTGGATTGTAATGACAGAAGTTTAAGTGACATTTTATGGTTGAAATTTTCTGAAATGAGTAGTTTTGTCATTATTGGTGCATACATTTTGTTTCATTGCTTACTAGAAGACTGTTCAAAACTACAAATTTAAAACACATTCTAACTAGAGGTGCTGTATTATACAAGGAATATAATTTAATACAATCAGGAAGGTGAATCAAAGAATCTATACATGTATGCATGGCCCTAAAAATGTGTAAGGAGCCTATGGTTTGAAAACAGCCCAGAGTTAAGCTTAGTCCTCCACTGGCCAGATGCAAAATGAATGTGGGTTTTCATGCCGTTTCAATGAATGAGAGCTTCAAGGGCAGAGAAGTTTACTGCTCATGCTAAGTATGTTTTCATTACTAGACAGTATTGTTTGCTTAGAAAATGGCTCAGTGTTTGTCTGTTACTCAAGTGTCTATCATTATTTAAGTTTTCCAGTCCTCATAAATTTGCCAGAAAATCACCCATATGAAGAACAGACCATAAATATGACACAGTCGGGGACAGTCAAACATATGCTCTGATCTCTCAACCTCTTAGGGCAAGAATAAGGAGAAAATGTGAAAGGCTTAAAATCATGGGCAAATTATAAGCTTTACTCTTGTCACCAACCTCCAAAGCAATGGATGAAGATAAAAAAAAGTAAAAGGAAATACCAAAGGGCTTTGGCCGACTAAGTTTGAGATGACTGCAAGCTAGGAGCAGTTATTGAATCCCCAAATGACTTAACCATCATGCAGGAAAGTTTGTCCCAAACTATAACTGGTGCCAGAATCATGAATTGAAACTAAACTAAAAAAAAATACATTATCGTATCCTTTAGGAAATGATCTAGTCCAGGGAACTGTGAAATTGACAATGGCCCCTGAGAACTGACCTAGTTGTTTGACATTTGGGAACTTGTGTGTACAGTGACCTAACTTTTGACCAACATGTGCCCCGAGTCCTAAGAATGTATTTCTGTATTGCACAGCTTATAAACAAATTGATTGTGACTAGATCTAGAGATGTTATTGTCCACCTTTACAAAGCCCTCATTAGTTCAATCATTTTGTATAATGCCCACTTTGGCATGTATCTGTCCAGACTCATGCAACAATTGGAGTACCCACAGAGATACCTTACTAAAACAATATAAGGCCTAAACAATAGATCTTGCATGGACAAACTCAAAGATTTATCACTATACTCAGTATCCTACAGAGGACTTAGAGATGACTTGTCTGGCATACAAGGCATCCTCACACCCAATGCTGATGGACCTAATGAACATCAGCAAGTCAAATGGTATCAGAAATACTCAGTCCAGGAATCTAAACTGATTGTTGTGGAGAGATGGATATATATCACAGAGACTACCACTGCTCCAGAACAGAGTATCCATTCAAGTAAAACAAAGCCCATCCCTGTCCATATTCAAATGCAACTTGGATCTAAGGATGGGTAATAGAAATTGTACTCCAGGATTGCACCTTGTGCCACTAATGGATAGAGGCAGTTCCTAAATGGTGCATACCTTATGTGGGTCCCCTCAAAATATCTATGGTATGATCACAGTTATTCTCACTAGGGCTAATATACAATTATCAGCCTTGGAATAGGTAAGACCAATCAAGAAATGTTAATTCAAGCACCAAAAGGGAATTGGCTAAGCTTAAAATGTCCTCAAAGTGAATCCATGTTGTGGTAGTAAATAGTTTTAAAAAACTGTCCTTTTTAGATCACTTAGTGCCCCTCTCGCACTCCTCCCCCCAGTCTTCAACAACTTCCAGTGCCTATGATTTAATATTTATATATTGCCACTTTAGCTTTACTTATGTTTGCTGGGGCTTTTCCTCTTGGGTCTCCACTGAAAATAGGTTTGTTTGCAAACTCAGTTGGACTAACCTGGTTAACAAATGTGAAATAAATAAATAAATAACTTGTTCCATTGCAAAAGCTTTTATATATTCTGAATATAAACAAATTCCTTGCATTTTACAGTTATGTGCTAGATGTCCATATTGACATAAATTAATTATTTACAAGTTTTTAATGATGATGCTTGCATAAATGTTTTTTTATCTGCCCATTATATATCATCTTGTAAGGAAACAGACCCTGCTGATTTATTTGATAGCTATTTTTTTTACTTCAAAACAGAGATATAGCACCTAAAAAATCTGGGCTACATAGGCCTGCATTTTCAAATGCTGAGAATGAGGTTATAGTCCAGGCCATCCGCCAACATAGCTAACACATCTTAGTGAATCTTTAGCCGACAAGCCCTTCCATGACCATGTCTAGCAGCAGGTGGTTGATGATGTGACTATAATGACTAGCCAAGTTCATGAGGACCAGGCTATCAGACATTGGGCTAGTGACATGATAAAGCAAGAATAGAGAGCTGGGGCTGGCAACAGAGAGCTACCGGGCATAATCCTGCTATCAAACATCAGCTCACTGAGATGGAGGAGTTCCTGTCAACTCTAAAGGATCCAGGTAGCTCAGTAGCTCAGAAAAGTTGGCCAAGTACTGTGATGGACATGGGTGGTGATGTTGATGCTGCAGGTATGCCATTTGTGTGTGTGTGTGTGTGTGTGTGTGTGTGTGTGTGTGTGTGTGTGTGTGTGTGTGTGTGTGTGTGTGTGTGTACATGTATACAATCAAATTGATTTTTTGAGTTACAAATAGTTGTCTTTCGTGTGTCATCTTCCATTTAATGCTTATCATCCTGCTATCCATCTCCATTTTGTTCGTTTAGGCACATCTGGCATTGCGATTCCACAAGCACGTGCAAATTGTATAGGCATAAGTTTTCATTTGTTTGCTTGCATATATTGATTTTTATATCTACCTTACTGAAATTTTTACCTACACATTCATCTGTTATTTTCATTTACTTAGGGCTATGTAAATGTCTTATCATTTGTTCTTGAATTTCTTTTGTGTTTTGTGTGTTTTTGTGTGTGTCTGTGTGTGTGTGTGTGTGTGTGTGTGTGTGTGTGTGTGTGTGTGTGTGTGTGTGTGTGTGTGTGTGTGTGTGTGTGTGTGTGTGTGTGTGTGTGTGTGTGTGTGTGTGCGCGTGTGCACGTGTGTGCGTGTGTGTGTGTGTGTGTATGTGTGTGTGTGCGCATGCATGTGTGTATGTAAATTGCTATAATCACAGATGAGCCTGCCATTGGATGATAGCTGATGTCAGAGTAATGGTAGTCTCAGATGATTATGTCAGTGATGAAGAGGCACTCTGGGGTTGCAGAGGACATGTCTGACACAAAGGTTTTGGTTCCCCAGATTTTAGCTTTTAAACTAGGGGGGATTTTAAATATGGTATGGGAGTCTGCTGTAGTAATTTGCTGGAAACAATAGATTGCCTTAGGTTGAATGGTAATGATATACACATAGCAGGGCACTATAACTGTAACAGCAAAAATGTAGTTTATTTAGCCAAGTGCCAAATGTGTTCCGCATTTTATGTAGGGAAGACCTGTAGGCGATTGAAAGACAGGGTTAAGGAACATCTTTTGGATATTAGGAAATGAAAAATGATGAGTGCATTAAGCAGACGCCTACAAGAGTATAATCAACATAATTTTAAATGTTTAATTCTTCAGCAGTTAATTAAGGATGCCCAAGGAAGCATGTTAGATTTGCACTTAGACATATGTGAACTCAGGTGGCAACTAAAATTAAATGCCACCCAGCCCCCTGGCATCAATGAAAATATTAATATCCTGTGTTAATTAAAACTGAATCATATATTAGGTTGATGAGTGGTGCTAGTAGGGTAAAAGTGTGTTTTTGAATAATATAACCAAAAGTTTTTTTGCTATTGCTGTTTTTATATATGCCATTTTATGGTAATGTATATATTGGTATGTCTTTTATATATTATGTGTTTTAGTAAGTTCATTTGTTTAAATGGATTGTGAACTCCAGCCAAACTAGAATTTCCAATGAGTGACCTCCCAAACCTCCTGTAACATGGCACATGGGATATATGCAAATAACCCTTTTGAACATCAGGTGTTTCAGCTATATGGTAATTCTGATTGCCCATGACTTTTACATTTGAAGTAGTTTTAAACACTCTGCTTATGCTATGCTGATGAGGTCATAACAAGGCTGAAATATGCATATCCATAGCTAGTGGGGTTTGGCTTTATTGGCCTGAAATTGTCCAATAAAACGACTTCAAATGTAAAAGTCATGGGCAATCAGAATCGCCATATAGCTGAAACACCTGATGTTGATAAGGGTCATTATAGAAATAACCCACGCCTGGGTGTGGGTAATGCTGGATTTATCCACGGTTGGTGTGGTTTGGTCATGAGGGCGAAGCCCGAGTGGCCAAACAAAGACAACCATGGGTAAATCCAGCATTGCCCACACCCAGAAGTGGGTTATTGCTATTATACAATGACATTATTTAAGAAAAAAAATTACTTTTCTTAAATAATGGCATTGTATAATGCCTCCTTGCTGCCCTTCCACAGCTGTCTGGTATTCTGTGGCAGTTCTGATGTACTGCGCATGCGTATGCCTACGCAGTACATCAGAGCTGTGGGCAAAAGCAACGGAGAAAGCAAGATCTCTGTTGCTTTTTACAAACAGTTTTGCTATGTTAAATGGGTTTAACATAGTGAGACAGCGTGAAGCAACGGAGATCTTGCGCTCTCCGTTGCTGTAAAAAAGAGTTATAGTAATGGAAAAAGTCCGGGCGACCGGACCTTTTTTCATTACTATAACTCTGATTTACAACATGCACGCTGACCAAGCAGCATGCACATTTTTGAATATTAATGGGGGGGTCGTTGTATAATTGCATATATCTCATGTGCCTCTGTTACAGGAGGTTTGGGAGGTCACTCATTGGAAATTCTAGCTTGGCTGGAGTTTTCCTTTAGTTTTTTCTGATTGTTTTTTCAGTGTGACCTTCTAACTGTTTGTTTTAATTTAAATGGATTGTGGTAATGATTTAATTGTATAATTGCTGGAAAGGGTGGTGTTATTCTTTATAAGCATTGTGTTTTAGTTTGTAAATTGTTCTGAAGAAGTCCCAATTCAGGGAAGAAAGTGGTTAACCATTGTGTGGAATTCTGCTTGAATAAACTGATGTTGGTTTCTATCTGCTGTGGAATTGGTTTGTCTGGTTTGAGTCTTGTTCCTGTTGAATTTTTGCATTATTTATTATGGAATATCTGCTAGGGGTGGGTGGGTCAGCATCCCCATGGCCGAAGAGCTGCTTCATTGTCAGATGTTAGCCAACGTGGTCATGCCAGATCCTGGTCCTGTAATGGTACTGCTTCCACTGCTCCATTAGTGTTTGAGGTGTGGTCATGGATGTAGTCATGATCAGAACTCATCCAGCAGACATGGAGCTTGCAATGCATCTCCTTGCAGAAGTACTTCAAGTGGTTGGGGGTGGCAGCAGTTAACTAAATCCTCTACCATACACAACTCACACCTATCCAAGATGCCAGGGCATAATGCTAGCACAACTCCTTTGGCAGTGTTCATGTAGACCCACATGCAGTACACTTTATCTTACCCATGCCACCTCACACACACACACACACACACACACACACACACACACACACACACACACACACACACACACACACGCACACTTTTATATACGTCTTTAATACTTGACTTTCCCCTTAGTGCTGCTAGCCCTGCAAATGCGTACTTGCTGCTAACCTTATTTCTCACTCATATACACTTTGTTTGTCCCAGGATTATCCTCCTTTAATCTGACCCCACCACCCCACCCTGTGCAAGCAATGCCACCTGTGCATACTTATCCACTCTTAAGTGAAAAATATTGATAAAAGAATAAAATAAAATCTCAGCGCATGAAGGAAAAAATAATAATATGAAAACAAAAAAAAACTAATGAAGTAACCTGGCGGTTCTACATTTATAACTCTACATTTGAGTAGATTCAAAAATCCATCTAAATGGTTTCCCTTCCCTTAATACAAAAAATAATTAATTAAGTAAACAATTAATTAAATAACTATCCTTACTAAATATATAATACCAAAAAGTATAACAATTATAAATTTAGTGTAATTTGAAGGTATAAGTGAAATTATCTGGGAACTTAAAAGTTGGCATGTGATCTAATAATAGACTGTTTGGTAGATGCATGCATTTTTTTTGCATATAGAAGATGTTTTCTTTATTTGATTTTAGTTCTGATGAAGTCCTAGCTAGTTAGGATGAAAGTGATCAACTAACCTTTTTTTTTGTAAAATAAAGCCAAACTAGTTTGTTACTGCCTACTTTTTTTTCTGCCTGTGGTACACTGCTTTTTAGTGATGTTCTGTAAATATGTTAGATGTTTTGCGTGAGTATGTAAAAGTTCTAAATACTAAATATGCATGAACTGCGATCAGTATGGGACAGACAAAAATAGCTGAGACAGCTACATGATGCAGAAGGATGAAGCCCTGATCTTGGCCAAGATGACCTGGGTAACTTGTCTGCAAGGCACGATGAGCCAATAGCTGCGTCCTTCTTTTAGGGGTGATATGGCCATGTACTAAAGGCACTCATATCATGGAGTTCTGTGGTGAAGACCACAGTTGTGCCTAAGGATGATTAAGTGGGTGGCCAAAAGAGGGGCACAACATAGCATAGAAAGGATGGCTTCCTCATGCCATGATTCCTGTTTTCACTTTGTGACACTGATTGATATGACAGTGCATGAGTAGGGCTCAAAAGTTAACTCCACCTAGCCACAGCATGAGGCCTCTTGCATCAAAGCTCGATTCCTCATCCACAGGGTTATACATAGAAACGTGGCCAGGAAGTTCTCCTCTCTGGAGAGATGAGACAAACTTGGAAAAATTATCCCCAGGATTCATGAAGCTTGCACCAGGCGCAGGCGTAGCGTAGGTGGTATAACACCAAATATGGCTGCCGAGCAATTCAGGTACGATCCAATTCCACATGCACTTCCGGCGTACGCCAGATCTGCGCAGCCCTCGGCTTAGGTATGCTAATCACCCCATGCGCAGTGCAGCACCATGCAAATGAAGGTACATAGCGATTCATGAAGTGGTGCAGGCATAGCGTAAGCCCACAGAAATGTAAACCAAAAAACACGGTTTACATTTTTCCAAACAGAAGATTGGAGCTATGAAAGCGGACCAGACTCATGTATTACAAAGTTAACATATGCCAATTGCTAAATATACAGCAAATGGCATAAGAAAAGATGCACAACACCTAAAAAACAACATTTAATGTCATGTCCACAGTAACACAAAGTACAACCGCAGGGCATGTGTGCGCAAACGGGAACACAAAGAAAATATATACAAATGTCATAAAATTGCAATGTAATACAAATCATGATTTCACCATAATACTCAATGGTATGCATGGTACACCACAACCAAGCTGCAAGGGTTGCTAAGGGTCTGTGATAGTGTTCGGTGCGGTAACTAGGAATTAGTAGTCAATGCCATGCAAATGAGGCAGGTAATAGTGAATCGCAAACGTCCCGCCGGACTAAGGATGTACCATACGGCGCAGCGCTGAAACACCGAGTTGTGGTTTAGAGGTATATATGACATCAGCAGTGGGGTGTGCCACCGTAGCTGTAAGCACATTGTAGCAATGCAAATCTGGCCTGGCCATTGCTAAGCAAAGCCACAGGACAGGGGTGGGGAGGTAGGTATAGCATTGTTTAGCTGAGAGCACATATGGTGCCTGAAAGCGCATGTGTATGGGGATTAAAACATGCCCGAAACCCGGTAAGCGGATGCACACGCCACACACCATAGCTCAAACAGGAAGGTCAGGGAAAGAAAATAAGGAAATGCCGCAGTAGGGTAATTGGAGTACAACTGAGCAATTAACACCTATTAACTCACAGCGGGCAATCAACGGCAGCTGATAAGTCTGCTCGCAGAAACCTGCAAAACAGGATAGGGGAGGTGTCAGATTGCAAAGAAAAGAGAACTGTCATAGCAGAGCAAAGCAAACCTGCAGCAGACTGGCCATAGAACACATTACGCAAGATAAGCCAGGTTTAGGAAAGTACAAATGAAAGCAGGCTGCTGGATGCATGCCAGAAAATGGGAGGTGAAACGTGAAGAAATGTAAAGGGAAGGGCAAGAGGTAATCCACGGTAGCCAAATGTAATTCAACACCAAAGGCACCACAATAGTAGTTGCTGTCATAAAACACAATAAGATACCCTGTAGCTACAATCGTACATACACACCCTATGACATCATCAGTGCTCACAGCACAATAGTATAAAGTGTGAAAGCACCTCACACACACCTGTGTATTCCCAAACACTGCACCATAGGTGTAAACATACGGGGAACTTTTACAATGTACATGTTGGGAGCTACCATAGCTGTGATTCATTACCATGTGTTAGTGACTGAAGGTGTTGTGGAGGATGATTCTGACAACCACCGCAGGCCCAAGAGGAGGAGAAGAGTGTTCAGACCAAGGGTAACCTCCCAGGGGCTACATGATCTGGAGATAGTAGAGCGTTACAGGGTGGACAGGGACATCTTTCAGCAAATAGTTGAGCTGTGCCGGCCACGCCTGAGATCCAGAAACAACAGAGGGGAACCCATCCCAGTGGACACGAAGGTATGTGTAAGCTTGTGGATACTAGCCACAGGTACCTTTCCAAGCCCAACTGGAGATATAGTGGGGATCTCACAGGCATCAGCATCCAGGGTACTACACCAGTTCCTGGATGCCATGTTATCACATGCCAATGAGCATATATACTTCCCCCAAACTCAGGAGGAGTTGGCCAGCAATATGCGTCTCTTCCATCATGCGGCACACTACCCAGAGGTACTGGGTGCGATAGACTGCACGCACATACATATCAAGCCACCACCCGGTGAGCATGGTAGGCGCTACATAAATTGCAAGGGATACCACTCCATCAACTGCCAGGTTGTGTGCAACACCCAGGGCATTATCATGGATGTGTGTGCTGGCAGCCCTGGAAGCTACCATGACTCCCACATTTGGCATGCCTCACAGCTGTACCAGGTATTTGTCAGGGGGGACATCACACATGGCCACCTTGTGGGGGATGCTGGCTATGGACTGGAACCAAGGATGATGACTCCCATCAGAAATGCACACACACCCATGCAAGAACGCCATAATGAGGCACACGCACAAACCAGAATCATCATAGAGCCTGTGTTCGGGATGCTGAAATCACAGTTCTGTTGCTTGGACATATCGGGTGGAGCCTTGCAGTACTCTCCAGGCACGTGTGCCCACATCTTCATAGTATGTGCCATGCTACATAATATGATCCTGCGGAAACAGCTGCAGCAGGGACATAATGGTGAAGGCCCTCACAGCCCACCGCAATTGCCAAGGCCATCACAGGCACAGAGGGATTCAGACCACAAACACCCTGTGCCAGCCCCAGTAGGCAGATGGAGGCATGCCCAATATGCCTACGCCTTGGCAAAGAGGGAACGTATAGCACATACTCTGACAGTGTAGGCCCCTACGGACTGACACACCTCTCAACCTGCACACACAGTAAAATGGATGGCACACACACACGACCACCTGTAAATTGTAATGTATAGGTGGCCTACTGTGTGAATCCTACATAGGCAGCCCTCAACCATTGCACACACAACAGCTACTGGAACAAGGAATGTCAACACCTGAACAGTACACGCACCTATCAGCATATGTTGGTACTGTATGTATAGGTTCCTAGGTACATCGGTAGGTACAAGCCCAATTGTCAGAGGCCATTCATCAATCAAGGCAAACAGTGTCAGCTGTCACCACCACATCGAGTAACCAACTGACCCTCAGTGGAGCAGAGCCAGTTGCGGGATCCATGTATGTAATCACTGTTCCCCACACACTCTGCATGGATTCCCTGGTGTGTAAATGAGGGGCTCTATACAATGTAATCATGGATGTAGTGGCAAAGTATGGGGTGTACCCATGACCGGTATCTGTCTCCCCAGCATGCACCACCTATGGTTGTGTGAAGGTGTAGCACATTATAGTGTGTGCCTCACTGTGACATACATTCCCAATGCTGGGGCACATCCATTAAACATCACTTGGACATACCATTAATAGTTCTCATCCATATGTAAACTAACTGAGTTACCCATTTGATTGCAGTATGGAGTAACAGCTGTAGTACAGTCCACATACAAAACGCCATAACACGTGTACAAATCCCAGATGCCCAAGTGGTAAATGCACTGACTGTTGTGCATGTTCCCGGTACCACGTCCTGCAGGGGACGTTACGTAATCCCGAAGGCATGAATAATGGATGGTGGATGCAGGTCATCAGATCAGGTTTAGCACATGTTAGCAGGAATATGCGTTGCCCAGTGTTGGTAAGCGTCGTTTAAACATGGCCATATGGATATGTGCGAAACAGGGCTAAGCTTCTCTGAATATCGCGCAGATCACGGTCAATGATGTCCAGTCTCCAGAACAGGTGAAACTTGCATTATTCACCCCTGTACTAATAGTGCCTGCTCTGAAAAGTAAAACAACCACTGCCAGGAGTAGAACACGCAATCATGTACACAATCACCTAACACTAAGCTACCCAAGATGTACCAACGGCAGGGGTGTAATGTGACAGGTTCAAACACAAACGTGCGGAGTCCAGGAAACAGTATACACCGACATGTACACAATGAAAGGTGTATTCTCCCTCTCACTCTCTCTCTTATATATATATATATATATATATATATATATATATATATATATATATATATACACATATATATAATAGAGATAGAAAGGGAGATAGAGAGATATATGTTGATGTATATGGATTCACCTATATCTGCAAATATATAGAGAGGTCAACGACATGTACACAACCATGGAGGTAGAAATAAATAGGATACTGCCAACTATGGAATGTGTCACATACGGACATGCGTAATCACCAGGCTTAAAGACCAAAAGAACACAGTACCGGAACACTGGAACCACATGTAATATTATCATAATATTAAGGGACATTTAATTATCGTTGCCGGTGTTGCGGTCCACATAGGTACTGTGTTCAACTGTGTTTGTGATTGCTGTAATCTGTGTATATGGGTGTTGAGGGTGCCGTGTGCATTTCCGTGGGACTGTAAAGTGTGTGTGTGTGTTTGCATCGTGTGTCTGTTAGTGCCCACTCAGAGGTAGAGCAGTACGGTAGGTGTGGTCATAGTTGGCCATAGGCATATGGTACCACCTGTCCCACTTTAAGAGGGACAGCCCCTCCCTGGGCAGTTGTGTCCTGACAAAAATATTAAAAAGGGCAACTGTCCGAGATTGTAGGACATAATTATGTCCCATATATTATGTAACAGTTGCATTAAATAGTTATGCCTGTATCTACAAAATGTAAACGTTACATGAAACATGATAAGTAGCTAAAGTGCTACAAGAATAAGTATGTATTCTGGATAAAAGTATGTTCTATCCTGTGTACTAACCGTGGGTATGTGTCGGCCTGTAAACACTGATGTGTGTCCTGCAAATGTCCCACTATGGCCATTTGAAAAGGTGGCAACCCATGCCAAAGAGGCTCAGTCACCAACACAACTGCAATGAGTGCAAATATCTGTGACAGAAATACATGAGACAGCTGTCATTTAGTAACATTCCTTTACATATCACTGTATTTCTGGAGGTATGGAAGTATCAACCTCACCTGCATACTATATAGAAATCAATTAACAATGGCTCAGTGTATAAGCCCTTAACAACCATAGTTCAGTCTACTAAGTGATAGGTCTTCAATTAGGGAAGGAGCCAACACATATATATGGAATATGTAGGAATGCAGTCCCCACAAACCTGTATATGCTATGTACACCCACCTACATCTCCCCCCACACCCGAAACAATTGCAATACAGACTGTAATAACATCACAAACATCCACTCACTCAATTACATCTGCAGAACCGTAAACATACCTTGTGAGAGACACATTTGTAAAGGCGCCATGTGAAATCGTAGCTGTTGTATAATGGAACAGACGGCGATGTTACAGGATTTGTTTGCAATAGTCCCTTATCAGACAGTTGAGATGACAGGTACACTCACATGTAGAACCACATACTCTGTCCGTCACACACAATCCATGGGGACATGAATTCAAAATATCCGTGTCTCTACAAATATCAGTTGCAATTCCTCACAACAAAACACATACATGCCATCTCCCCGAAGGTAGGGCAAAAGGGCAACACCCAAGTGGAGAATTAAATTATACCCCATTGTTGCCGTGTAATTGGCGAATGGAGTAGCTGCACAGCTGATGTACATGTAATAATTTACTCAGGAACACCAATTGGTAGCAGGAAACCACATGTTACAGGTATCGACGTATATAAGGATGACTTGCCATACATTCAAACCATATGCTCATACCATAGAAGCGTTTAAACAGTAAAGGTGTAAGAGAGATATTTACGAAGATTCGGAATGCTAACAAGGTATGTAGAACACTCAGTATGTTAGTGTACATAGAGCCTGTTTTGTATTAATTAAAAGTGTACGCAATGCATAAAGTGGGAAAAGGTATTTTGTAGTGATGTCTTGTTGAGCATAGCAACACTTGTAGAAATTGTGTGTCCTGCTGTGGGCCACAAGGTAAACATCACATACACCACAAGGGATGTTACATGAGGGCTTTAAATGGAACAATTCCACACCACCCGCCATCAGTGGTAGGGTATGTCGAACAAGTACGTGCCATAGCAGGGGATAGTATATGTTGATATACCATCACAGTAGGCATGTGTGTGGGCATATAACGACAATAACATGCCTAAGGTGGTCCTGCTGTGCAAGTATGCTTTGCATTATGGGATAATGTGTAAAATATGTGTAATGTACAGTATTGTAGGTAGATATGTCAGATATTCTACACAGCACAACTGTTATATCATGCAAACAAAAGGTATCGTCAATTGGCATGTACGATACACAATAACAGGATACATATGGCTTGTAGTCACGGGACACTGTAACAGCATGATAGCTAATCGAAATGGAAGAGCAACTCAATTAACCATGCACAAAGGACATGTAATAGCTTCACATGTACATAGTGAGGTACTATGCTGTCTGGCAAGTCTATGTGTAAGCCCAACGACAGTGTTTACACCGGCGACACCTCTCTAGGGTAGTGTCCTTTCTGTGAACAGCAGAGCCATGTGTTACCCGCACCTCTGTACAGTACAGCCACTGCAGTGATCCCTGGTGTATCAGTGTGACCGCCTACAGAGTCACCTATGACCGGTGTGTTGGGTATGTTATAACACCCTATTGGCTGTAGTTGATGGGCACACATGAGCCTGTGGGCTATAAGTAATTGTTGTTGTGTTTGGTAATGGGGGTTGCCTCTGGTGCCTACACAGAGTATGGAGAGGTTCTGCAAATGTCGTACTCATACTATGTGTGGCCTGTGGTGGTGGAGTTCTAGTGAGAATATGTGATGAGTGGGGTGTGTTGCAAATGTTAAACGTCCCCACATGAATGTCAGGTCCAGTCTGGGTTGGTGAGAGCATTACCCCCAGCATGGCCACATATGTGCATCTCCCACAGGCTGTAGTGTCATATGTTGGGAGGTGAGCATTGACTGTGTACATGAGACAATTGCTCTATTGCCACATGTTTGCCATATTCATCATATAGACAGGCAATAGCACTGGTACGTGACACTTGGACATGCCTGTATATTCAATCATGTCTCACAAGATATGTGAGTTACGTGTGTACAACAGCTGTTGTACTGTAAGCAAGCTGGAAATGTAAGGACAGATAGTGTACTTGTAAGACATGAGTTGGAATGGGTGCTATAGTAATCAGTAGCTCATGAAGTGTGCACATGTTCCGAACAAGTGCTGAGCATGAATATGCAATACAGATAGGGTGTTGGATAATATCAACCCACTGCAACCCACAAGTGGAGATGACAATCATAATTGGAGGCACTGCACTATTACCCTGCTGAGTATGGTCTGCAAGTCTATGAACCTTTATCAACGTAGATGTTAGCAGTACAGAAGTAGATGACAGTATGGATGATTTCACTCTGCATAGCATACCTGTGACAGGTCATAGGACATCATCACCCATACTGTGTTCCAGCTACACTGAGTATACTAGATGTACCTTCGTTTGTCACAGGAGTGTTCTACCAGTGGCCTTTTGACAGCAGCAACACTACAAAAGGTGTCTGAGTAACATGTGCATATCACACCAGTGGCAGCTACCGTAAAACAGGATTAATGTTGTGTACTCCCCCCTCAGTGTAGCCCATACCACACAGACAAATTGGAGGCATCTGTGTATGTAAGGATGTGAATGTCCATGACCTAGGAGCAATAGCTGTCTCAGTGTTGTGGACAACATACAGAATGGGCTTTGGGGGTGAGTTGTGTGACATATGTGGACAATCTGACAGCTGATAATAGCATTGTCACCGCTAGGTGAATAACCCTGTACCCATTAACTACCACCTAGGCAGTGGTCAACATTATGGACACTATGTAAGGGATGGTGCTGTGCAGTTCACCTCCCTGAGTTGGTGATGTCTCCAGGCCTATTAGGTAGTCATACGAGGCACCCATGTCATGACAGGGTGCCATCCATGAGCATGGAGATCATTGCACAGGCATACTCAGCACTCGGGTGACCAATATCAGATCACATATCACCTTTAAGGGGTATTGGCCATGTGTGGATGGGCGATACCAGCCTTCACAATCCTCACCTCCACTATGCAGCATGCTGGCTACCTTGCATAAAGACGTGCTACACTGTGATGTTAAACATGCTATACATACATATCCTGATGTGAAAGACATACGTCATGGACAGCCGTCCAGCAGCATGACAACATATGTATATATGTATTCAAATAATATATATGATATATGTAGATATAGAGGTGGACATATATGTCTGGGGACATCAGCACTATTGAATGTTTGTGCCAGATGATCTGTACGTGATAACCTGGGATCTATGTATATCTGCCATGCGTGGTGGTAATGCACATCATCTGTAGTGTACAGGGTCACTGGTTGTAGTCATGTAGACACCAGTTATTTTGTTGCTGGGAAGACCATGGGACATCGAATATGGTGATAGTAAGGCACCTGTTGCCAGTTGTGTACTGATCTGAGCGACACTGAGCAGTGGTTATTAATTTGGAGGTTCAGTATGGGTCATATAACTGTTCTCTAGAAGACTATACTATGCAGATGAGGTTGACAATAGTGTATCCCATTTATCACCAGGGTGTGATTCTGGTCCCTGGAGTGTATGTGTGTAGTCAGCCGGGTGCAGGTCTCAAATATAGTTGACAGCATGGGAGGGGGGTCAGGCATACTATAAGTACATTGCAGAACTATGCCTCAGGAGTGCTCCTGCCTTAGCACACCTAAGCTAGGGGTGTGTCTATGCCTGCCTGGTGACATTGGGAGGGATGACAAAAGTGGTGGGGTAGTCCGGGTGTACAGGCTGCACAAACAGATGTTGATCAGCACACTCAGCAGATGACATGGCCAGCCCATACATGAACAGTACGGTAATGCGAGCAAGCAGCATACACACAGGTTTCATCCGCACTCTACACCACCGGTGTATACCTGTGGGGACATTTCATGACACAGTCCAACCAAATGAGATGGGCTGCAGCAGGCAACATATACCAACATGTGCAGGAGGCTGGGGCAGTGCGGATGTGTATGCTGCCGAACAACCCTTACTGGGGTGACATAAGACTTTATAGACCCAGGGTGACTTACCAGGGGCTACATGGGCTGGGGATGGTGGAGCACTATGGGATGGACAGAGACCTCCTACAGCAGCTTGTTGACCTGTGCCTGCCACACCTGACACATCAAACAGGCCGAGGGAAACACATCACAGTGGATACCGCGGTATGTGTTGGCCTAGGTGTACTAGCTACAGGTACCTCACACAGCACAACTGGGGATATCATGGGTATCTCACAGGCATCTGCATCCAGAGTATTGCACCAGTTCACAGATGCCATGTAACACATGCTAGTGAGCATGTACATGTCCTCAACACACGTGATTAGTAGACCAGCAATATGCATCTGTTCAACCACATGGATGACTACCCTGGGGTACTGGGTGCTATAGCCTGCACACACATACACATTGTAGCACCACCCGGTGAGCGGGGTAGGGCCTACAGTCACTGCAGGGGCATACCCTCCAACAGCTAGGCCATATGCAATGGTCTGGGCATGAGATTGCATGTGTGTGCTGTCTGCCCTGGAAGCTATGATGATTCCAATATATGGCTTCTGACACAGCTGTAGCAGACCAATGCCAATATGGACATCCCCTACAGTTTCCTAGTGGGGGATGCTGGGTAAACACTGGTGTCGTGGCTGATGACACCCATCAGCAATGCACACACACATGAACACTCACACCATACTGAGGCAGATGCACAGGCAAGACATATACTTGTGCATGTGTTTGGGATGCTCAGTTCACAGTTCTGGTATCCGGACACATCCGTTGGAGCTCTGCAGTATTCACAAGCTACATGCATACAAGTTGTTATGGTATTTGCTATGCTACACAATCTTATCCTGCAGTAACCGTTGCGTAACAACATGCGTAACAGTCATACTGGGCATGCTCACACACTGAAACACAGGACGGCCAGGCATGCATACACCAGTGGTCCGGACATATCTGCCAGTACATTGCTATACTGTTGGATGACTGCGCTGTATGGTGTGTGTGTGTGTGGTCTATTGTCTGTACATATGCCATGGTTTATTGTTAATTCACATGAGCTATGTGTGCAGGGTACTGCTACCAACATGTGAATAGGGCGGTTCTTTGTTTGCGGACAGACCGACGCCTTTGAATATGGACTGGGTAAGGCACATTCCAGCAGGTGGGAGCAGTTGTGCGTGGGTTTGCACAGTGTTAAACACTGCTGAGCTCTGGTCACAGCATCTTATACATGTTTAGACTCCACATTTCTTTGACAGTGCACTACTGGCATACTGGTAGACAAACTCGCTTACAGCCACTCACTCACCGACATTTCTGCTTACATTTGTCACTGACGCTGGGTGTATGCGATCCCTTGTGATGCGTATTACATCGGACTACATGAGTACAGTATCGGGTATGTGTAACCATTTTGTGACGGCAGGCGTTCAACTGCACGGACTCGGCAGCCTGTTCAGTGATGTAATCATATTATATGCGTGTTCCACATACGATCTGCTCCCATCTGCCTGATACATGGGAACCGATACTCTGCAATGCTGACATGTGACTTGAGTTTGTTAACGCAGCTGTCCGCCGAGTCATGCAACCACATACCTACTGCATGTTGTCCACCTTTCAGATTGCACGACGGGAGACTATAGGAGTGACACCTTTCCCACTTTTCATGGGACAGTCCCTCATTAGGCATATCTCATGTGACAATACCAGACCTCTCCACCAATCGGGGACACATTTCTACAGAATCAGGGACAGGTCAAGAAAACATCAGGAACACTTTTACAAAAGTAGTGCTATTAACTTCAAACATTGACAGAATCAGAGCATATGACTCAATACACATATTCTGAAGTAAAAGTAGTTTAGAACTCTTACTTATTGTCATTAATCAGTAAGTGTGATTCACCACCTTTCCTTCAACAGTCACTAATTTTAGGAGGGATTAAGAGGGACAGAGTTAAACTTTCAGTCAAACTCAGGGACGTACCTGAAATGCAGGGACAGTTGAGAGGTATGGACACTACTCTAGCCATTGCAACTGTCCTGATTAGGGGACATTCTCATGTTGTACGTGTCTGTACTGGTTGCTTGTTACAGGTCTTGTATACCTGACACATCGATATGTCATATGTAGTAGCATAAGCAACTTTACTGCTGCTAGACTACGCTTTGATTTGTGACGATATCTATATTTCTGTACTATGCATGGCTGTAGGTATGTTCTGCCCTGGTACGTCTGACATTTCTACAGAGCAGATTCCAGTTTGGCCATTCAGAATGGTGTCGGCCCTATAGACCCTATATGTAGAGCTATCACATGTGTCAAGGCAACACATAACCACAGCCAGTAGTGAACGGATGACTTCCACGGTTTGCATACATTATTCATGTAGCATTATAATTGATAATACTGTTTCCGATTACATGTAGCTGTTTCTGATACAACAAATTAATGTCTGACACCACTACACACACTATATAGCCTCCATTCCTGAACTCACAGGCCATGTGCCATAACTGTCATTTTGCAGGACACAACTGCCCAGACGGGTGTGTCCCTCGCAGGTGTACGGGTGTTGAACCACTTCTATTATGCTATCATCTAGCTAAGGTGGTCAGCAAATTATGCACTTTCCATCAGTAGCAGAACTCACATACCAATGGGTGTGAATGAACACTGTATCAGGAACAATGCATAACACCCTGTGGGACACACTTAGACAATCGGTTCTATTAACCAGACACATTTACAGTCACATAGCATATGTATTCATTCACGTTTGTCGAGGTACATGCTGTTTCTGACTCATACATGTTGTCATCTGTCATTACCTGTATTCCGCCTACTGTTCACCTAATATCACTAGTTCTGGAAGTGTTTAGTCGGACTTTGTTACATTCTGATACATAACTATGGATGTCCATGCTAATCGGGTACACGGCACTGATTTGGTCTCTATGTATTCCTCCGGTAGATGTGCTCTTCAGGTTTGGGAGGTGTAGGTGTATGCTATGTTCACATAGGAATATTAATGACTTCCACTGGGCGGGCCTACTACATCTCTGCCAACCAGCACCTGCACACTTAAGCCCATTATTGCATACCCATGGTCCACCTACCTGGCACCCCTCTACAGCAGTCGTGACAAATACATACTGCGAGCGCAGCTGGGGTATGAGCACACCCCTACACATTGCCCACTCTCCCCATCTCGGACACATGTCGTACGTTTTGTCAACCCATGTATTATCACACTTGCACAACCTACTGTTCCATGTACACCTACATCCTGCTCGTATCAATGTCAGCAGATTCACACATACCCTGAATTTTTGGGGTCCCACAAGGGACACGGTTATCCATGTTTAAAGTGTAGACCTTGCAGATCTCTCCCACTGGTACTTTCCTACTGGTGTTTTGGACAGCGGCAGTGTAGTGATCTGTATTGCCTGTCTGTATGTCTGTCCGGCCTAGCTGGGCGATATGGGGGGTACAACATTTATTTATTGGACCTCCCAGTCACATATGCCCGGGCTTTAAATATGTTACCCCTAATTGCTGTGAAGTAACCTATTTATGTACATGTGTATATCTACACTGACATATAAATTTTGTTTTGTGTATATGTATATATATCAATACCTGTTTGTGTATATATATATATATATATATATATATATATATATATATATATATATATATAAATATATATATATATCTATCTATATATATCCATAGTATATCCTTGTGTGTGTATATATATATATATATATATATATATATATATATATATATATATCTGTATGAATATATATGTGTATGTAAATTAATATAGATATATGTATATATACATTTTTATCCATATATACATCCGTGAGTCCGTTAACCTATACATTTCCTGGACATGGACACTTACACATGCGTATTGGATTTTATCTCTGCTTCAACAGCATACTATTGCCTGAGTCATTATAACACCGACACTTCACTCCGGTGAACTTGTGATCAGTATATTGCATGTTATACAGTTGACGGATGTCGCACGTTATTCATGTCTGGGGTGCCGCTGCTAACTGAGATGTGATACAGTGTCATTCGACCTATTACTCATATGCACAGCCTATTATTCCTGCTACTGTGTTTGTTTCTGTGCACATTCATATTATTACTGTTGATAGGATGAGTGTTTGTGTTACTGTGACTGTATGTCAACATATTGTTGCCTTCATGTAGTTCTGTCTTTCTGCTTTTCCCGGTTTGGGGTTGTCACAGCAGAACTCCGTTCCGCTCATGGGTGGCGTATAGGTTTTACATGCCGGGCTGCCAGCCCTGACGCACAACGTCCGACAACGATACGCCCATTCACGCATGTCTCCATGCAAATGATGCTCTATCTAGGAATCGCACCTACATACTAGCTGACCTCCACGGGCCGCTCCATTGCACCCGGTGCAACATACCCTAGCACTCCTGTGTCCATAATCGCATATCCATAGTTTCTCCTGCACACCCGTGTTGAGTTTCCACGCATAACAGCCATTATACACCTGATATCGCAGCCATGGCACACCTTTACACATTGCCCTTTCATGAGCGTTGGGGCCCTACACACATTTTGTACCACCTCGTATATTCACAGGCTCACCATCCATTCATACGTGCCTTTCCTGGTGTTATGGATTACAAACGATTTGCGGGTTACAAGTGTAGGTGGTTGCAACATGTACTACATTCCGTCTGTTTACAATGTTGATGTAGCACTTCAAAGATGTTATGGCCACTGGTATAACCCTGCCTCTGGTGTGAAGAGCGGTGCTCTACTCACACTTGTGCAGCCTTATGTGACATATGCTGCGAGCACTTTATAATTCCTTACTTGCTCTGGATTCCCTTCACAACCCTTATGTTTGCTTTCGTTGTTCCTTACATATCTATATAGATATATATATATATATATATATATATATATATATATATATATATATATATATATATATATATATATATATATATATATATATATATATATATGTATATATATATATATATATATATATATATATATATATATATATATATATATATATATATATATATATATATATATATGTTTGTATATATATATATATATATATATATATGTGTGTGTGTGTGTGTGTATATATGTATATATATATATATATATATATATATATATATATATATATATATATATATATATATATATATGTGTGTGTGTGTGTGTGTATATATATATATATATTATATATATATATATATATATATATATATATATATATATATATATATATGTATATATAGATATATATGTAGATATATAATTGCATAATTCTGTTATGTCTGTGGATATTTATCTATACACACATCTATCTATATATATAAAAGTTACAGCTGTACAAGACAACATACATTTGCTATACTAATAGCTGCGTACACCTGCGCAGGCACACTTGCATATTCTGAGTTACATATGTTTACAGGCACTTCTTTGGGATTACATGTGCCTTATTCCTTATGAAAGTACCACTTTGATGGAATCCGGTTAACGGACCCATGCGAACGCGGTCACCTTTACATGTATAAATGTTGGCTTTACAGCACAGAGGCATTCATTACACAATTAATATGTGCTATAGTCGTACTTGATCCAGGAATGCCTTTACGTTGGGCGGATGCTGTAACCCCTACACTATTGTTGTTCTGGCTCATTTATATGTATACCCATGGTTCATAGCTACTCTGACATATGCCTCACCACTTCCCTTACACAGCTGGCATCCATTCTCCTGCTGGGAAAACCGCAGTACTACACTTAGGAAATTCCCTATTTCCTACTGATCTGGACCTGTGCTGCATGTCTACTCACTCCAAGGATATTCAGAACTCCTACGCTTATAGTCCTTGCACATACGTGTGTTTTATTGTCAGGGTGTTCATGTGCTAGTCTGGGTTTAGGCTTGACCGACTGGTGACTAGAACTGCTCTGGTGCTGTTCAAAGATCAGACGTAGCACATGGACAGAGTTAGTCCAGATTTTAACATTCTACCTGTCTTTACAGACGCAGGTGTTTGGGCACCTCTGACAACATTATTAGGTTGGCGCTATATGATTTAGGGCGGGGAGTGGTTCCACTACATAATGCAGGTTGTGGGGGGGGGGTGTTTCCACGTGTTTCTCTTCCCATTTGACTATTTCATTCATTTATAGATACAATGAATATTATTCTGGACATCAGTTATAAATTCACTACAGGTATGCAATAGTCCTGTCAACAGATGTGACAGTTGTTTGGTGTATTTATGTGTATGGACCTCTGTGATACTTGGGGACTCGTTTCTACAGGGACAAGGCTATGACAACTCAGGGACAATCACGGGCACTTCTACCATATTAGTACTATTAACTTGGAACGTGTTGACAGATTCGTAATTCTACTACTTTTCTGCAGTTAAATGCGTCTATTACTCTTCATTGTTGTAAGTAGTCATTTTCATTCAACACCTTTCCTCCAAAGGTTACTTGCTTTGTGAGTGGTTAAGAGGCTGGCCAGGTATTGTGCGAATGCTCTGACCATTGGTAGCGTTGACATTGTCATATGTGCAGGTTGGGATGTATTCTGGGGACTAGGGTTGCCACCTTTTCAAATGGCCAAGATGGGACATTTTTGGAACACACATCAGATTTTACAGGCCAACACATACCCACGGTCAGTACAAAGGATAGAACTGTACTTATTTACCTACATAAAAGCCTATTGTTGTAGCGGTTTAGTTGCTTATTCTGTTTCTTGTAACATTTAGGTATTTTAGATACAGAAATAATTATTTTATGCAACTATTACATAACATATTGGACATAATTATGTCCTACAATCTCAGGACATTTGCCATTTTTAATATATTTTGTCAGGACACAACTGTCCACAGAGGGACTGTCCCTCGCTAAGTGGGACAGATGGTAACCCTACTGGGGGCACCAGATTGTTTGGGCCAACACATAGCCACGGTCAGTGCAGGTTTAGAACATTCATTTGTTTCCTAGCTGTGAGCCTATACCTTTGGCACTTTTGTTGTTTGCCTGTTTCTTGTATGAATTACATTTATTCTATCCTGATGTGACTGCTTTAGGCAACTGTTACATGCAGTATGGTACATAGTTATTTCCTACAATCACAGGACATTTGGCATTCTATCATTATTGGTCAGGTCACACCTACACACACATTACTTGTCCCTCACACAGTGGATCAGGGGGTATCCTGTTTACGTCAGTGCCTTCATCACCCATATACCATGTGCCACTATGCGAATGTGTGCAATATATTCTCTTGCTTATTTGTGTCGGGACACATGCATCACGGGCAGGTGTTTGATCCTGGGTAGTAGGTTCTGCATGACCATCTAGGGCTGGACAGACTCGTGCACCACTACTGCACATTCCAACTTGTATCCAGATTTCTACAGGACTAGACATCGTGTCTTCATACCCATTTTAATGTTTACACAGGTTACTTATCCCATGAGGGATATCCCAAAAATTTAACAAGACCAATAATGAACATTCTTCTGGTGTTATGAAAATGTGCTGGGGGTTTTACATGCAAGGGATACATAGTTTGCAATCCTGAAACAGCCTAGGGTGACACTATCTACTACATATGCGTAGTGGTCACTATGTGTAGATGTGGCTGCACCAAACTAGTAGGCCAAGTATGGCTGGATTTGGTGGACGTTCAGGTATGGGGGCGGGTTGTGTGCTGTGGAGGGGATGCTGGGTAGTCCATTATGCATCCAGGTGTGTTGCATTTGATATGGCCAGTTCCATCAAGACCAATCTGTGGGTATGTACCGGTGACATGTCTGTACATTTGTATCGCACATTTTAATATTCATATGTTTGTGGGATTGTGTTCTACAGTATGGCCTGTCTGGTTGTATTGCAGATGTGTATACATTTTTTTTTGTTTTTTTCTGCTTCATCCGCTGCTCCCTCATACACCTCCAGTTCACCTATTCTGCATACGACACAGTGTCGCCTTGGAGGATTATACCATTACCCATCCCCCCACACACACATATTCCTGACACTCCATCCATCACTGCTTTGGTTGATAGCCCATGACACGGTGAAGGTAACACATTGCATACCCTACATATGTCAGGTACCTGTATGGTTGTGTGGACTACCCTGCCATGTTTGTCTTTCCACATGCTATACCTCATGCACATAGGTACACGCCCATACTTAAATTTCATGACATGGTTGGTATACCCGGGTAATACCCATTCAACTGTGACACATCCTGACAAGTTCGGCTTGAACCGCTGATGTGTGGATTTTGGCCGACTGTTCTAATCATTGGTAGGATGCCACCTTTTCCTGTGTCCAGGATGGGATATATTCCGGACACATATCAGAATGTACTGGACAACACGTACCCACAGTCAACGGTACAGATAATACTGTTCCTTTCAGCCTACATGTTGCCTTATTGTTGTAGCAGTTTATATGCTCCTTCTGTTTCATTTACATGCTTATTCTATTTCCTGTCACATTTGGTATGTGAAATACGGACATACCTATTGTATGTGACTATTACATGCGTTGTGGGATATAATTTGGTCATACGGTTGCTAGATATTTACATTTATCATGTTTTTTGTTATGGACACATTTGCCCAGCTGTGTACCATCCCTCACACTATGGGTCAGCTGGTGACCCTGACCATTGGGCTGGACGTACCTATTGGTGGCGCGCTAACATATGATGCATTTCACTTCCACTTGGTATAACTATCTACACTGTGTTGGACTACGGGCACACGGTTTTCAATGTCATTTGTTCGCGAGATAGGGACCCGTTATTCCCTATCGTGCATTTGTGTTTGCTTCTTCATTTTGTGTTCACAGGAACTGTCTTGCATGCTTTGCATACGTTTCAGTATCCACGGACACTGACAGATGTGATTACTATTGCTTGCAAATTGTCATATGCAAGCATTTTAGGTTGCACGTCGACAGCTGACATTTACACGCATCCGTGCGACACTTCGACACGCCCTATGCACTCGCGCTCCTTTCCTATGCATGTGGCTTTGGCGGCAATGCACCTTCATTAATATGCATTTGGCGCTACTGCGCCATCTTCATGCCGCACGGTCGGCGCAAGCCTAACACCGGCCTTGTGCCGAGCTTCATGAATCCCGGGGGATGTCTGGCATATACCACCAAAATTACACACTAACATTCTTGTACTCAATTCCACGATGTCTTCAGCCTAGTTGAGAGATCGCAAAACCTTATTACTGTAAAAAGAGATTTAATATTGATACATCTTGTAGATGCCAACATACAGATAAATGAACTAAGGTTTAGTGGACATATTCGAGTGACATTAACATTGCATGTAATATCATAAGGAAGACTTGGCCTTTATTAATGACTGATGAAAAAGTCAGAGATGTGGTGGGAGACAGACCTAATTTCAGTTTTAGAAACAACGTATTCCTTAACAGGAGATGGTGATGTGGGAGAAATAGGATGAGGAATATTGACAGTAATAGATCTGATAGGACTGGCACTTTTCATTGTTGTCAATGTAAGGATCCTTGAAGTAGCCTTCAGGGGATGCGGTATAAGTCTCCCAGGAAGGAGGAAAAATGCCACTAGTAATGCCCCTTTGGAAGCAGTGCTGCAGTGGTACCACAGTGTAACAGAGCTTTTGAAATGTGGTGCACCTGAGAGTGCACTTATTAGACACAGATTCCTGTTTCCAAACAGCAAATTCAGAACCAAACCCACACTACTCAGCTGTAGAATGAACTCTCAGAAGTGCCCATGCCAACCCTTGCAAGAAAACATGGATTCTGCCCAAAAAACTAATTGAACACACAAAGACACAGTCAGAATCTCATAGGAAGTCCATCACGTTTATTTGAGACATCAAAGCAAAGTTCCAGATATACAAATTTCTGTCTTCAGAGAAATCTTCAGGACAGCTTAGAAGGAATGTGTGACTATTGTGAATACTTGTTGTCTACCTAACTGATAACTACAAGCAAGAGGGTGACTATAGAAAATCCCAATTGATAAGCTAAAACAGTGAGTGCAAAGTACACCAGAATAACAACTTAGAAAAAAGCTAACAGACTTAAAAATGTTTGTAAAGCTAGAAAGTAGCATGTAAAAACAGTTGTGACTGATGGACTATGGGTAATATGCAAATTACCCCAAAAGGATAATACGTGTTACAGCTATCATCTAATAATAAAGAGGGAGGTTAGGCTACCCATTTCATCTAAAACTTCATCAGGATGGCTGTGGAATCATAAAGGAAAACTAACAGGATCAACTAGAAGAAACATCCAATAAAACAAAATAACAGAATACAAAAGCAAAAATTCAGAAACAAAAATGGGCAGATAGTAAATGGGAAAATATATTAAAACATAACATGCTGGTCTGCTAAGCACACCTAAGGCATAAAAACACAAGTACAAGCCATGACAACAGGCAATCTTTGCCAGGGAAACAAAATATGCAAAAGAAAGAGTCCAAAAGTATGGAGATGCTGGAAGAATTAGTGTTGAATCTTTCAAAGATTTAGCACCGGGACCATAGACTCCACATAATTAAGTCCTGTTTTTTTTCTAGATTGTAATCTAATCTGCCAGTCCAGTTCTCTTTTCTCCAGCAACGAGTTGTAATCACCATTGTACTGGGTCTCTGGGATGTGGTCAAACACATGGAATTTGAAGCTGTTGTATCCTGGAGTATCTAGTGCATGCTGAGCCAGTTGTCTGGTACGTTTAAGGTAGTGGAGATCATGTAAGTGTCTCGCTATTCTAGTTTTCAAGGTGTTAACAGTTTTGCCAATGTAAAAAGCTGGACATTTAGTCCAAGAGATCCGGTAAACAACTGCTTCTAGGTGGCAGTCACCCCTGATGTTGGAGCGGTAGACTTTCCTATTGTTAGGACAAAAGAAGCTTGAGGACCCACTCATGTGTGAGCAATAATGACAGGGTGGTTTACTGCATGCGTAGGTCCCTGGGGAATCCAATCTCATGGTGGTCGGGTGCTCCAGGAAGTCCCTGATATTCTTACCCCTCCTGGCTGTGAAGGTGGGTCTGGAGGGGAAAATATGCCTGAAGCTCCTGTTGCTCGTTATTATGGACCAATTTTTGAGGATGGTGATGTCACCATAGTCTGTGGAGTAGTCCATGATGAGGTTTAATCTGTATTCCTCATCCTGGTAGCCAGGGACTCCGGTGCTGATGAAGGTTTGGTATGGTCTTTGCACTCATTGAGTAATGATAGGGTCCAGGACTCTGTCAAGTAGCCTTTGGGAGTAGCCTCTGGCCAAGAAATCCCTCTGTAGGTTGTGCATGTTGTGAAGAAAATCAGACATTTCCCTGGACACCCTGGAGATTCTGAGGCCTTGAGACTTGACTATGCTCACCTTCTGTCTCAGAGGGTGTATGCTGGAGGCATGTAGGAAGAAGTTGACCCTAGTCAGCTTTTTATAAAGGTTGTGGGTCAGGGTGGTTGAATCAGTCTTCTTCCTGATGGTGAGGACCAGGAACTCAATTTTTCCTGGTGCTGCTTAGCCATAAACCGAAGGAAGGGGGTGGTGTGATTGATGTGTTCTAGGAACATGTCCAGCTCACTTTGGCTTCACTTCCAGACCAAAAAGATGTCATCTCTGTACCTGTAGTAACAGGTCGTGTGGCCATAGTGGGGGGCATTGTAGATGTGGTCATGTTCCCATTTTCTGAGCACCATGTTTGTCAGGCTAGGTGCCATGGACACTCCCATGGCAATGCCCGTGCTCTGCCTATAGTATCTCCCATTGAAGTGAAAGAAGTTGTTTTCTAGGAGGAGGGACATCAATCTTCCTAGGTGCTGCATCTCACCTGAGAGTGCCGTGTGGTCCTCTTCATAGGCCTCGACTGTGGCTTTGATGCAGTAGTCATGGGGAAGCATGATGTAGACTGACTCGACATCTATGGTTATAAGCTATGACAACAGGAAATTTCACCAGGGAAACAAAATATGCAAAATAAGGAGTCCAAAATTTCATGTAGTATTTGTAGTTTAATTTCTGTTGATAAGTCTTTTATCCATCCAGTTACCAAAAAGCAGTTTGTACCTAGATTTTATGCTGACTGCATGACCATGAATTTAGTTTACTTAGCTGTTTGTAATGAATGTACTAGTTTTTACATGGGAAAGAGTAATCACTCACTTAAAAAATGGATATTTTAACACTTGAGAGACATAAGAAAGTAAGATATAACAAATACCCTTGTCAAACATTATTTCCAATGTCAGTCATACATTTCATTTTTTGATGCTGCAATTGATGTATGATAGTGTAATGCAAGGGGACATTGTGAATAAAGTTGAGTTTGCAGAATTGAATTGGATAGTTGCATTAGAAGCAAACAAGTCTCCTGGTTTAAATGGCACTATACCTTTAAAGCCAGCTTTAAAGGCTCATAGATTATTGCATTGATTAATGAGAATTGCTTTACAGTGTAATTGTTTCTGCTATTTAAATGTGATGTTTTACTCTGGTTTTATTCTGTTTGTATGGTCTGAAGAAGGGCCATAGAGCATGACAGTGCTAACCTACTAAACCTTTTATACCGGCTGTGTTTGGCTGGTTCTTCATGTTTCCAATTCAGTTATTTGTTTGTTGCTGAACCAACTTTTAACCATGAGATTTGTTTCTTTTATTCAACCTTTCCATTATTTTCCTCCAAGACTGCTTACTCACTTTTATTTGTATGTGTTACCTTCCTTATTATCCTTACAGCCATCACCCTTCACTGCCTTACATTTTCCACAATTCTAGCCCCATCCCTTCCCCTCAGAAAGTATAAAATCATGGTTAGCTATATTTCTTTCTAAAATATTAAATATCTTTGGCCATTGTCCCCAGAAAATGTGTTCACTAAAATTCTGTTTATCCTACTGCTCTGCTTATATGCATCCCTACTGAATGTAAATTGTTTTTATATCACCTACTTCTCTCACTCCATTTATCCACTACCCCAACATGTCCATGCCTAGCGATCAAGTTCTCTGATTCCTTAGCTAACATTACAGCTTCATGTTAAAATGTTATAGCTCATGATGTGAGACCACAGTTAAATCTCGATCCGTACTATAGTACTATACTTATTTATTTAAGTCTGTTAAATTTGTTAACTGGAATGCTGAACTGGTCCCAAATAGACCCAGTATAGGCACAGCCCAACAGAAAAGTGAAAGAGTATGAGTGAAAATATATATTTCAAAATATACAGAGCATATTACAGGTTCACCAGGAAAAAGAAATCTGAAATACAGAAAGTATAGTATTAAATACACATGTACAGTTAGCACTGCAAATGATGCAATTACATATATGTAAGATATTCAACATGCAAAAGCACATCATGCTCATCTTATATTACCAAACAATGGCTATACATATTAAAAACAGTGGGAAATGTTAAACAGTCAGGATTAAAATGGATAGGAGGAAAAAGGTCAGTTGAAGAGAGTAGATAGTTAGTAGGGTTATGCTATGGGAGGGTATGAGCATGTTGCTCTTCTCCTAAGATGAGTTTTTATAGCTCATGACTGAAAGTGTTGCAGTCATGTACATATTCTTCATGGAAGCTAATCTTGTAAGATGGATCATAAAGTAGCGAAGGTGTCTTTGGTGAAAGACAGGGGATTTGCTTGCATGCCACCTCTTCAGGTCACTAAAGTGTTGCTGCAGTGCTCAGCAGAGGCAATGGATGCCGCTAGAGTCACTGACCTAACAATGCTCTGCCAGTCATCTACTTTATATTTTAGTCTCTCAGAAAAGTCCCCAGACAGATGCTCTTCGTGGTTTCTGTACATCAGGTACATAAATATTTTGGTGTCTTTAGAGCACCACCTAGTAACCCTGCAAACTTTGGTGCCTTTAGAAGCCATACCTACTAATTTATCATGTCACAGTCCAGAGGAAAATGGTAACTATCTTGTGTCCATGCACATTTCTCTTGTAAACAGATGATGCATGATTTTGGGTACCTAGTTGGGGTGACACATCACTCTACCACCACGAAATGGAAATTGCAAAGCAGGTTGGTGTTAGCGTGTTACCTATGGCAGGTAAGGTGTGCAAAAATGAGACTGTACCCACACAGGTTTCACATTCTACACTTTATAACCTGTTGGATTATGAGTGAAGTTAGACTGGACTGTTTTGTCCTCATCTTGTCTACCACTGCGATGTTGAGTGGTATCACTGTCTGATAAGATTGAACAGAAGGAGATTTGTGCATTCTGTACAGATAGCTATTTTGTTTTTTGGAGAGTGATGCAGTGATGTTGTGTGTTTGGAGAAAGGAAGATAAATGTACAAATTTGGCTTATGAGTGCATAAAGAATTTTCTTCCTTTAACTGGTGACATAGTAGAAGATTTTCCAACACTCATATATGGAAGAGGTGATTTTTACCTTTAAGTTACAGATGGGGAAGGGACATACTTAAGACTGGATAAAGAGAAATTCCAAGATATTTGAAAGAGAGAACACATGGAAAGGGGTGTCTTTAATAAGACGTTATGCAGGGGATAGGTAGAAGTCTGTTTAGCTTTTAGTGAGGGCCGAAGAACATGATTTTGCTTTTGGAATTCAGTATTAGTTGTTTCTCCTGTAGCCATGAGCATATGTTTTTAATGGTATATTGTAACTTCTCTGTAATAGGTTTATAGTTAGAGACTGAATTATAGAAGAACACATAATTAGCACATAGAATGAGATTAGTTTCCATTAAGTCACAAGTAAGAGAATTAGTTAAAGTGCTGAAGAATACTGGGGCCAGAATAGATCCTTGTGGAACCCCTATAATATTTGTGAAAGTTTAAAAAGGAGTTATTGGTTTAATATCAAGGGTTTTATTTTTCAGCTTGCAGCTACAAATTTCATTTTAAGTTTGTTATTACTACTTGCAACTGTTTTTTTTTTTTGGCATTCCTCTTAGTCTGTGCAAATGTATATGTTTGTATAGCAACGGATAAGGTCTGTAAAATATTATTTGCATGAATACTTACTAAAAGGTTGTAAAGGATGTATGCCTTCTGTGTACATTGAACACTTTAAGCATTCTGGAAAGTGAAAGGATGGATCATTTTTACAAGCACTGCTTTCTGTGCAGGGGACTCCAGATTTTGTTTGAAATTCTATATGGATTTCATGCACACCACAGCTGTTTAGTGCTGAATTTCTTGACTTCCGATTTAATTTTTTGTACCAGTGCAGTGGCAGATACTATGAACTTTTTCATTTGGGTTTGTTTCTGTGCAGGGGATGCCAATATCAGCATTTACAGTCTAACTAATAATGGTGGATATTCAGATCCAGACTCCTACTCCCAAAGAGCTCATCAATGAATAAATGAATTTCATATCTCAGCACCTGCAAGGTAAAGAGGTGAGCAATTCTCTCTTGCTCCAAACTGGGGCATGGATCCATCAAACATTTGTGCATTAGTTGTGTTGGCATACCTTATCAGACTCTTAAATAAAACAGAGGCCATGACATATGAATATACTCCAAATTTAGATCATAGCAATTGCTGGGCACAGTACGCCAACATTATGCTTGCCCTACACCATACCTTTACATGTCAGAACAAACTTTCCATTTCAGTCCTATGGCAAGCTGTACATTTTAATGTTTTATAGTTTATTTTAATTGTCACATTGCACATAATCCTGCATCACGTTTTGGAAATGCGTGATAAAAATAGTGCAACCTACCATCCAGCAATAAGGTACTACTACCTCACGGGATAGCTTGTGTAACTATGATGATGCACCTGCTTTGCCATTATGCATATATGCATTCCTACAGCCTACTAAGTGGAACTTCTGATGAGCATACACTTCCCAATTCACTCGGCATTAGCCTAGGCATGAAAGTCTCATGTCAAAAGCTATTTGTTGATCGTTGAATATCTTTTCTTGTGGTGAATGTCAGAATGTTATGCACTGATATGCACCATTGCACTGTAAACCATAATGGTGCAAATGATCATCTTACTTCAGTCATATTCTAGTAAAGAGCAGGTCTAAGAAGAAATTCTCCAACTCATCTCCTCCATGCACACCAACAGCATTAAGTCACCAAGAGTCAGATTGCTCCTTTTTTACTCCTAAACACACTAATAACAATAATATCTTAGAGATGGTTAAATTACTTGTTTGGCATAGAGATTCTCCACTCATAAGGCTGGACAAGGCTAGAGTTACAGTCAGCTGCCTTTAAGATGCCAGAACCTCAGTTGTTACAAGGGCCCACATGGCATCTTCCAAGGGTAAATATGATTATAACATGGTGGTCCATGTGGGAGTGAATAAACTTAAATGCAAAAGCCTGCTAAACATGCAGAGAGATATTTCAGAACCTCCCATGCATGTGAAAAATGCAGGCAGGAATCTGGTTTTAAGTGAAAAAATCTTTCCTTCACCATGAGTGATGCTTTGGTACAGAAAAAAGATGATTAGCTTCAACAAATCAGAGTAGTTGCTGTTATTCAAGGGAATCCAGTATGTGTTAGCATGGCATGGGGGGAGGGGCTGTACCTCTCATTCAAAGGCTTCTGCATACCAGAAAAATAATTTGCTGACATTTTTATGCAAAGGATAGTCACTGGACATTCCAACATAGCAAACACACCAAACCCCAATTTGTAGTACATTAAGGTGGCTGCGTTAATGCTAGAAGTCTTCAACAACAAATTGATATCGGATGTCTCCTGTACCTGAAACATACCCATGTTTGTGTAATTACTAGGTCTTGGTTTAAACATAAATAGAACACTCTCTCTATAACTAGGGTTTTTAACTACCATGCCTTCATGCCTTCTAGTAATTTTGGTAGCATCTCCATATTTGCTAAGGATTATATCACCTGTAGGCTGAGTCATAAAAAAAACAAGCAGAAATCATATAACTCCAGAACACCATAAATACATACAAAAATACCAACTTACAGCAAGTCATAAGGCACCATCTATGTCCTCATACAATCATGCTAGATTCCTGAAAACATTTGAGGAATCCCCTGTTAACACAAATTCCATTATTTTGGGACTCTTTAATCCATGACTACCCAGAACAGCCATACCTCCAATGCATGGTATATGCATAGGTTTAGTGACTTAATGAACAACTCCCTGAAACAGGTAGATATTAAACCTACAAGAGGACATAATATTGTAAATATAATCTTCATGAATAGATCTTCTACATGTACTATTCCTCTGGTCTCTCCTTACCAGTTAAGTCAGACAATAAACTTGTGACATTTGCCTTCAAAATCTCCAAAACCCATGAAATCAACATATCTGAATTTAAAGACATCATATGAGCAAACCTTGCACAATTATTTGAGTAAATCTCAAAATTCGCCCTTAGCAGCACAGGCTCAAATGCTAACACAACAACTAACTTCACAAAGGAATTTTATATCCACTTAGACAAGATGCATAGAATTAGATTCACAACCAGAGCAAAATACAATGGGAAATTCAAAAGCAAACCATCCTGGTGGTTCACAAACATAAAAAAGACACTATGCAACAAGAGAGAAAAAAAAATAATAAATTATACAGCAGATCCAAAACTCCTCACAATTCATAGGTTCATAGGTAGGTACTAGGCTATCAGCCCAAGGGCCTAAGTAAGCCTAGCCAACAAGGTTCCATGGCTTACACCACCCAAGAAAGTTATTTTCCTGTGTCCCTGTTGAGCAGAGCCATGGAAGTGATCCCCGGGGTATATTTCCTATTTCCCATCCACTCATCAAGATTTTTCTTGAAGAGTGCTAATGAGGAACTTTGCTTGACATAGATGGGTAGCTTGTTCCAGAGTATGGGAAGTCCCTAGGATATGACTCTATCCCTCCAGCATGTCCTGTATTTTGCGGTGACAAGATTTAGGTCCCTAGAACGTGTAGCTTGGAGAGTTTGGGATTTCTTTAGATGTAGCATATCCAACAGCTCTGGGTTTGACATAGCTTTATATGTTAGGCAGAGATCACCTCAGAGTAGGCAATATGCTACGGAGTAAAGCTGGAGTATTTTTGAGACGGTCAGTGTAGGGCATCTGTTTGAGGCCAGTAATCCTCTTTGTAAGGTACTTCTGTAGCTTTTCCAGCTGCTGCAGATGTCTTGTGAGGTGCATTCCAAAAGGGGCATTGTACTCTATAATGGATCTAATGAGTGTCAAGTAGAGGGGAACAATGACCTCTTTTTTCCTGGATGTAAACCCTTTTGTGATGAGGTGTACCACGTAGTAGGATTTCATGACTACTGTGGCGAGGTAATTATCAAAGGAGAGACTACTGTCCACCTGGGTCCCAAGGTCTCTTATCACACATTTGGCATTAATTAGACTGCCGCCTATGTGGTAGTTCATGGGTACAGAGTTTTTACCAAAGGGAATGACAATGCACTTTTTGGCATTGAGCTTGAAGCCATGGCTCTGACACCAGGCATCTGTCTCAATGAGGCCCTTCTGTAGGATGTCCACGTCATTTGGGGACTCAACTATGGTTCCTAGTTTGCAGTCATCTGCAAACTTTCTTAGCCAAATGCCTTCTCTGTTAGCCTGTACTTCAGAGAAGTAGATACCAAACAAGAGAGGTCCCAGAACTGAACCCTGTGATACTCCACTTGTCATTGGTTTGAAGTCAGATTTGGAGTCTGCAACTTTTACATTGTGGTTTCTGTCAGTGAGCCAGTTGGCAACCTTATGACGTAGGGATTTATACCTAGTTTAGTGAGTTTAGCTATAATTCCAGAATGGGGGATGGTGTCGACAGCCTTGGCGTGGTCAAGATAGGCTGTGTAAACCACCTTACCCTCATCTACAGTTTTGGTGACTGCCTCAAAGAAGTCGATCAGGTTCAGGAGGCATGATCTGCCTTTCACAAACCTGAACTGAGTGGGGTCCAGAGACTGGAGGTTACCAATGTCTTTGTTTATGAGTTCCATGATGATACATTTCATGACCTTACAGACCAGGCTCATCAGGCTAATAGTGCGATAGTTCCTGGGATCAGTGGTGGCTCCCCCTTTGTGAAGTGTGATAACTGTTGGTGTGCGCCATTCAGTGGGCACAAAGCCTGACATGAGACTATGACTGAGCATGGTGCTTAGGTTGGGAGCCAGTTCATTCTGAAGTCCATGCAAAACACATCCTGGGATGTTGTCCAGTCCCATGGATGCTGTGTTTTTGGGTTTAGATGGTGCAGCTTTTACCTCCATAGTTGTGATTACAGGGACTCTGGCTTCTTCCTGTATAGATATGGGCTCTTTAGGGGGTGAGAGGAGGGTAAAGTTAGCACTCAACCTATCTTCCAAGTTAGCACTGAACCTATCTTCCGGGATGTTGGCAATATCAGTTGGTTCTGTAATTTTTGTGCCATTGTGCGGTAACTCAAAGCAGATGTGGGTGTTGCCATTGATATTCTTGACATAGCTATAGAATGCTTTGTGTTTGTCCTTAGAATCAGTGGCAATTTTGTTTTTGCAGCTAGCTTTGGAGGATCTTATAAGGGATCTTAGCTTCTTACTGAGGCTGACCAGCGAGCTCCTCTATTAATGGGATTTTACTCTCTTTTGCAACAGTTTCTTCCTTCTGTTGTAGAGTTTGTTTATGGCAGGGGACCACCAGATTGGCTTCCTTTTTTTGGAGGATAGTGTCTTGATTTTGTTTGGGATAGCATGATCCATGAACTCATGTAAGTGCTTATAGAGTGCATTTGTGTAGGATTCAGCAGTAGTAACTGTACTGGCCATCTGCATGGGTGTCATGAAGTTTGCCACTTCTGTCTTAAGAAGCATGAAATTGGCTTTGGAGAATTTTTTACAGTGGTTTCCTTAATGGGTGGTGGGGGCAGGATGTGGATATCTAGGGTGATTAGCTTATGGTCAGATCTGACCAATGAGGAGTGACTTCAGGAGTGGAACACCGGTCACTCATGGTGGTAATGACTAGGTCTAGGATATTGTTGCCCCTGGAGCGGGTGTGGATAAGTTTATCCAGGGCACTGAAATTTATGTATTCCAGAAAGCGTTGAGTGAAGGAGTTGGTACATGAGTAGTTTTCCCAGTTAATGGTGGGGGTAGTTGAAATCGCCCATTATTAGGGTGTTTGGTTGAACCCTAATATTTTCCAGTATATCAAGAAAAGTGTAGTGGGAATCCTGGGGCATGGTGGGGGGATATGTAGCAAGCTACAATTTGGATTGCAGTTTTGCCCATTGTTAGTTGCACTTGGATAACCTCGGATACATTATGCTGAACAACTAGCTTGGAGGTATGGATATTCTTAATGAATATGGACACACCTCCACCTTTGGTGTTCTGGTCCAGATTAGATGGCCGAAAATTGTGGTATGAGTTATAGCCTGGTAATGCAGGGGTGCACTCAGGAGTCTTGACCCAGGTCTCAGTCACTGCACAGATATTGATGTTCTCCATTTTAAGGAGAGCCTTGAAGGAGTACATTTTGAGATTTTGACTTCTAGCATTGAGTAGCATTACCCTCAGTTTTTGCTTGCCTGTTCCTGTTACAGTGGTGAATTTGTCATTTGAACCTTGCCTACAAAAGGCACTATAGGGATGGCAAGAGCCTTAGCCAGTATCCGGAATCCCAGGGGGTAACAGGTGCAGGCTATCTCTGGCAAAGCATTGTGGTCTGTCGACCATGTCGTCCCAGGCAGACAGATACTGGATCCCCTTAGAATGATACCAGAAGCTTAGCCAATTGTTGAAGTCAATCATTTTGTCCTAGTACTGCGGTATCATTCTGGTTGATGGCAGGATGCTACTTAGGGCTAAGGTCATACCTACCTGGACTACAAGATCGGAGAGCTCTTCCATGTCTCTTTTCATGTAGTCCAGGGAGGTACGTCTCAGGTCGTTCACACCAACATGGACAATGACAGAGTCATATTTGTACTTGTTGTGGAGTGACCTGAGTGCATGGGTTATGTGGCAGATCCTGGCACCCGACCGGCAGCTGACAGTAACCTTCTCCTTGTTTAGCCTGGTGAGTGGGACATCAGTGTTCCTGACTATAGAGTCACCTATGACTAGTGTGTTGGGTACAATATTTTGCCTTATGGGCTGTGGTTGAGTGGCACACTGAGTCTGTGGGCTATGTGTCATTTGGTTTGTGTTGGGGGGTGGAGGTTGCTTGCATTTCTGCTTTGGAGGTCTTTATTGCTTGAGCAGATTATTATTGAGAACCTCTGTGAATGTTTTTGTGTTTCTATGTGTGGATTTTGGTGGTGTAGATTCAGTGGGACTATATGATGAGTGTGATGTGGTGCAAGTGTTTACTTTCTTCTATTGACTGTCAAGTTCAGTCTTGGTTGGAGAGAACACTACCTCCAGTTTGGTTAGATAAGAGCATCTCTCACAGGTTGTAGTGTTAGGTAGTAGTAGGAGAGGGTTGTCTGTGTACATGAGGCAATGTCTACATTGCCCCAAGATGCCCAGATTCATCAGATAGACAGGAGAGAACACTGGGAGCTGACCCTTGGACATGCCTGAATAAAAAAAACTTTATATAATTATAACTTTATATAATTAAAAAAAATTACTAAAGATCTAAAACATACAATTAGGCCTAACAAAACAAACTATAAATTTAGACGAGCTTCTGAAGTTAAGGATAACTCTAAATCCTTTTTTAACTTCTTTAGGAAAATAAGAAGTAATACCCAGTAATCATCATAACTTATCCTAAATAGGACCAACAACTCTGACCAAGCAGACATTGTTAGTATACTGGCAAACAAGTTTATTGTGCAAGATTCTCCCCTGAATCATCTATCCAAACTCCATGTATCCCAAAAACCTGTATAGCCAATAAACATGTTCTAAAGGTTCTATCAAAAAAACAAAGGTACCTCCTGTATGAAAACTCACAACATACCCAGTAATTTCACAAATAGCTCCAAATATGACCTTGATAAACCTTTCTTCAAATTGTTTTTCCTAAGCTTAGATATAGGATTTGTTTCTAAATTAACCCTACCACTGATCCTGGTAATTACAGAACCATCAGCCTTATGACCTAATTGGCAAAGCTATGAAACATATCATAACTGATGCCATCAGTTATGAAATCCGCCATCTCATTAGGCTAGACCCTCAGTAATTTCATCAAAGGGAGATCCTGCTCATAAAATATGGTTAATTGCTTTGGGGGGTGGGGTACATACAGGCTATTGGCTGACAATGGTCAATGGTCATAGTGTTCACACAGTGTATCTTAACCTAACAAAAGCATTGGACACCATATCCCATTAGGCATTGTAAGTAAACTGGGTATTTTAAATTTATATCCCTTTGTGGTGAGATGGATAACTGAGTACAAGACAGAATCCATATAGTTTATATGGCAGATATCTCATCTGAAAGTATGAAGGCAACCAGCACAGTCCCCCAGAGCTCTGTACTGATACCCATCCTTTTGATATTTACTTCTTTGATCTCCAAACTGAGAATAAGAATCTCTGATTACCCAACTTTTCAGATAACTGCAAACTACAAATGTTGAGTCATTGACAAGGCCCTCAATATCACCTGTACACTCCAGAAAGAAGTTATCCTAGTTAATACCTTGTGTAATAAAATGGCCACAAACTGAACGTGGAAAATTGTAGTAAAATTACATTTGAAAAGCAATACCGCCCCTCAGCATATAGCATGGACAATACTCCAGCACATAACATAAATGAATTCAGGGACCAGTTCTGTCTCTTTCAAACATCATGTGGTGAAAGTAGTAAGAAAATTTTTCAGCTTTGCAGGACTAATATGCAGGGGTATATAATCCATATCTAAAGATATCTTCAACTCCATAGCAACATTTAGACCAGTTATACAGTCCCATTCCACTTTCCTAATGTTCCTAATTTGATATGTTAAACAACTAGCAAAGGCGCAGGAGTACCTGGCTCAGAATATTTCTGGTTTAAAGATTCTGAACTACTAAGAGAGGTTAGGAGCTCTGTCCATTTGCTCAGTATCTTATAGATGCTTTAAGGGCAATCTGTGCCTTCACTACAACCTTAGCAACTCTGTTGTCCTTGCCCTTCTGTATCCCTACAAATCTAATAGCTCAGCAAACAATGGAAACCGTGACCCATATCTTCATCAAAAGATAAATGGAATGTGATAGATAGTTTCATTATGCAGTGCCTCCTTCTTTGCTGGAATAAACTGTCTTGCAGATTAAACCATGCATTATATTATTATCCCTAAAACAGAACCTGGATGACTAGATGGGGACCTTCAAATTTCCCTGGGACTAATGAGCCTAGTCCTACTTGAGAAAGGGAGTACAACCTGAGGGTGGATATTGGCAGCATGTTGATGGCTGTGAGACCAGATTAAATTGCCTTAAAACTCCTATGAAACCCATTAATTTGAGGTCTGGTATGATGCACTTGCACTGCTCTATATCTTTTATGCTATATATGTATGTTCTTGACTATCATTTTTTCTTTGCTAGACACTCAGATGGTAGATCACAAAGCAAACCTCTGGTCTGTTTCAGGACTGTTAGGGGATTTTTGAATAATGTTCTTTTTAAGACATAAGATATAAGCAGTATGTGCAGGTTTGTCTAAGCCCCTGTAGGAGATGCCACACTTTCAACACTGATATATAACACAAACTTCACTATTGGAGAGGCAATGATCTCCTTTTCAAGCAGAAATTCCAGGTTCCAGGGTCTTTCCTGCATAAGCAGGTATGGTCATAGTCTACAATGAGCCTGGTTTCACCTGCACAAAAGCCAAGCCTTGTCCAGCACATTCCTCTCACTCATAGAACTGCAATAATTGTATTAATAGCCCCTCAACACCACTTCATTTAATAATTAAACCTCTAAATTTTAACCATTTTATATTACATTGATTACAGACCCATAATATGTACTCATATGCATGCCTTCGTTAAAGGTTGGGTGTCGAGCTGGCACCTCGGCACCGTAAAAATCTTCTGCCGATCATTAGCGGACCGGAGTTCCACTGGGGCGACCCCTAACCAGGAAAAGCCGAAAGAAGAACATATGTCTTCTCTTGTGCTGTCATACAATCAGCAATTTATCCTGTATCAAACTCAAAACAGACTTCTATGCTTCTTGCTTTTCACATTTTAAGAATTGCCTGCATCTTGCTAACTTTCTTCTCCTCTGCCATTGCTATCTGTAAATATGTGCCATAAAGGGGTAGTCTTTTCTGTCTATAGGTTAAAAATGTTGTACTTCTTCCATTAGCCTACTTCTTAATCCTACATACCCTGCACATCACATTCCTAAAACATAGGACTCGTATGGGTAATAAATGACAGGCATGAGATAAATCTATATATGCATCACAGATATATGTTTGTCAGAAAGTAATGTCATACCTACAGTAGCCTTTCATTCCATATTGTGTTTAGCTTTGCCAAAACCGCAGGCAGTTACACTCTGTGATCCATTTTGTGACTGTTGGAACACAGCCATGATGAAAGATTAGCACATATTAAATACCACCTTATTGGTGACAAACTGATTTTGCTACAAAGCTGGATTTATGATCATAACATCAACATATTTCTTATTACAGCTGTTTGGCTAAGTTTTAACAACATTGGTAATGAAATGCCACCCAAAGTATTCGGCATATTTAGACAATATAGTAAAAAAAGAAAGGGTAGCTTGCATAGCCACCATTTGCAAACATCCATACAGTGATTCTCTAACTTATCTAGTTCCCAAACATTGCATATAACAAAGCTCTTCTCCTGTCAGTGAATATATATATATATATATATATATATATATATATATATATATATATATATATATATATATATATATATATGTGTGTGTGTGTACAGATCAGACAGAATTACCCCATCTTGTCTGTAGGTTCCACCAGTTACTTCCTCTACAAATTGACAGGGTTCAACTCACAAAGAAATCAGCTCACCAAATTAAACTGCTTGAAGACCAATCAGCCAAAGAAACTAAAAAAAAAATGTTTTGCAAGTGCTAAGTCTCTCTACATCCCCAATGGGCCAAGACTCCCCACTCTGAAAGATATATATATATATATATATATATATATATATATATATATATATATATATATATATATATATATAGGAACACTACTGAATCTCGAACGTTTGAAATCTCGAATTTCAAAAGCTCGAGACCATGTAGCCGAAACCCCACATTACCGAAAGACCAGAAGCGCGAAATTCAAACTCCCGATGTTAAGGGATTTTGAGTTAGCGCTTCTGGTGTTGTGGTTCAGGTAAGTATGTGTGTGTAAGTATGTTTGTGAGGGGCTGTAATGTGTGGGTGTGAGTTTGCCTTGTGTGTATGTTTGTGAGATCTCGGAGTTAGAATATTAAAGTGGGGGTGTGGGGGCACAGCCCCCCACATGGGGGTGCAGGGGGGAAAAGCCCCCCTGCTTATCTTTAGTGTAGGGTGGTTTGTTTGGTTATGGGGTGAGGCTGTGTGTATGTTTGTGTGCGTGCTGTATGTATGTAGTACTTTGCGATTTTGAATGTCGCTGTTTTAATATTTCGGTAATATGTGGTTTTGGACTTATAGTCTCGGTATTTAGGTCTTTGGGATTGTGTTATTTCGGGATTCAGTAGTGAATCCATATATATATATATATATATATATATATATATATATATATATATATAAATATATATATATATCGATATAGGTGTGTGTGTGTGTGTGTGTGTGTGTGTGTGTGTGTGTGTGTGTGTGTAGACATAGAAATAGATGTTAAAGATATGTATATAGATATAGAAGTATATATTTCAAAAACATGAAGAATGGCGAAAGCTGCCAAAATGAATGAATCATTGTTTTATACACATGTAAATCACAGTAGCAGTGATTTTCTCTTGAAAATAGTAATTGACAAGTTTGGTATCTGGTAGTTCAGGCTTGTAAAAGGATTCTTGGGATATCGGGCTTGGAGAAGTATAAGGAAGACCCACCATTTCAGACTGCCCATTAATACTAATGAATGGGTTACATCCAGAATCCAAAAGTAAGGGGTGAGCTTGGGAGATTAGACCACTAGAAATTGTCCACTGATCTTATTTCACATTCATATTGCTGTGGCACAGATAAATGTGTTGTTTACCACAACAGTCAAAACTTCTGGCAAGGAGGCATACTCAAATGAACCCTACCGTCATCTCCAGGCATTGCCTCAAATGCTGCTTTTCAGGTAAATTGCCACTACCTATACTGAATGTCTAGCATCATGGTAAGATCAGTTAAAAATATCATTACTCTGTATAGAATCTTTGGGAAATTTAGCATGAGTATATTCATCTTTATGGTCAGTGGCCTGGCCTAGATTCCCCTACCTACCCAGACTTTCAGTTCTACAGCAAAGATCTTGCTTATTTTGAGTTATCATCAACTTGGCTTCTTCCAGACAGTGCTAAATCATGACCCAGGATCATGTCAGAGGTTAATATATAGATATTAAGAAGAAAAAAAAATGTAAATCATTACAGGATATGTCGTTTAAATGCTTCTTTTAAACCCCTTCCTGAGGCCATTCATTAAAATGAGACCTTGTAAATAAGCATCAAGAAGAAATACTTTCAAGCCCAGGAAAACAATAGCAGAAAGAATACAAAACTTGAATCCATACACTCCTTGACTTCCAAAACACAAAAGACACCAGAGATGTCATTGCAATGATTTATTAACATATCCAAGCTTCCACCAATAAACATGTCACAGTCATAATAACATACACATTATAGCCCAAGACAATATAAAACTCAATTAAGTAGACATAGTAAACACTCCCCAATCAACAAAAATTATTACAAGCATCATTAAACATATTGTAAGCTGGCCAAAACCTACCCCATATCAGAGTGCCACAATGCAACCCAAATTGTCCAATGCTTTAAAGGAAGGAATGGGGAAAAATTAGGGTTTTCTTCAAAAAGTCTGGTCCTTCCAACAGTGCCCACTAGCCTGCCATGAAGGCAGAATGTTACCCTTTCCATGGAATTGATCCTCCCATATGAACCAAATCATGACTTAACTGTTCCCACCACATCTCTGAGTGATAGAGAAATATGCACATTAATCAGATATAATCAATTATCACTCATTTGACCTCACCGGCTGCTATTAGTAAAATCCCAGTGATCTATCAAAGCTACGTCTAAAGAAGAAGCTGCTCTCAGCACCATCTAATTAACAAACACATAGCCAGCTCCATAATTTGAAAGCTAAAAATCTCTCCCCAAACAATTCTTAGAATATTATCAGTGTAAACAGCAGCGAATGGAAAGTTTTGTTTCAACACAATACAATCCCTCACTATATCTTTTAACAAACTTCTTTTTAGATACTTTACCCAGATTGCTGTCCCCCAAATGAATTACAATGATCCAAGGAATGCCCAATACTAACTTTAGGTCATCTACCCATGGTAGCAATGGACACCAGAGCAAACCTCTGAAAGCATGCCAAATCACATCCTAATTCAAAGGATCAAGACCCCCAAAAAGCTTCACTAGGTCTCATTGCTATGCATATTGCAGATCAAAACACATATGAATGCCCCAAAATAATAATTTGTTTGCTCCCTACAGGACAAATACAACAACTGTAACAAAAAAAATCTTGCTAGCTGTCTAACATATGACAAAAAGTCATTCAATGGCCACCTTTCCACTCTCCTCAATACTTGCCTTCTGCAGCCAAGTTTGTAACCCTACCTGTGAGCCGAAAACCTTTCAGCTAATATACCTTGTCTTTCAAAAGCCTTTCTCATTACCATAATAAAATGCCTCAGTCAGACAGGTCCACCATTGAGATGTTAAAAAAATTAAATTATCCCCCTCTACCCCTGTTACATATTTTTACTAAAAGCCCATTCAACCACACAATAAAACCTCTCAATATCCCCTCTTAAAACTACCTGCTGACCTGGTCTTTTTTTTATTAGACTTCAGTCTACATAATCAACTCAAAACTGCCAAATCAGTTATGTATATGTCACTCCAATGTAACCTTTCTAACCAGTCGCCAAGTTTAAATGCTCCTTCATGCATAGATCTTGACACTGTCACTCATAAAACATAAACCTTGTAACTAGAGGACAACTGCTGCAATCTTTCAACAACCCCCACACGAAATGCTTATGTAAAGGGAGTTTTGTGTCATAACTGTCTTCTATCAGTCTTTTCCATCCTTCCAACATTAGTGCAATTCTGCCTGTGCTTGCATAAATTTCTCAGGCCCTTAAACCTTGTTGCTTCACTCACCCAGCTCTCATCTGTAAAATGAATACCTGGCAACCAAACAAAGTGACCTAACTTTGTCCTGCCTTTGGAGCTGCTCTACAAAATATCTGAAAGACACAAGTGCAGCACTATAAACTCTCAGCATCACCCTTGCCATGACTGTTTCACTAACCAGCCTACTACAGTCTGCAAAGACTCCATACCTCATGGGTCACCTCCATTGAATGTTTATCGACCTCTGGCACCAATGCCTGAAAATGACAGAACTGAAAGCATGAGAAACTATCAGCTACTGCATTCAATAAACCTGGTACATGCTAACATCAAAGGTAAAGGTAAGTCTGCAAAGCAAGCTTCTTGAAAACAACTCAGACCAAGTTGGACTTCATGTCTGCACCACAGCATTGTTATCAGAATGCAGAAAACACCTTGTCATACTTTTGCTCATTCTGCCACATTGCTGATGCTGCCCAAATGGCCGTGAACTCCAAAAAGGCAAAATCCTTTATCCACTCACTTGGCTATTCCTTGGGCCATTCCACTACAAACAAATTCTTCTTAAAATAAGCTGTCCTGCCTAGGCACCCAGCAGTATCAGTACAGAGCTGCAAATCACTGGAGGATTCTCTTACTAAAAGGAAACTCTGTTGAATTGCCAGTCTTCTTCCCAGATGGGAAACACAAGGTGATCCTAAACTTCTCTAAAGTAGCACACATTACTTTACAAGTCATCTGCATTGCATTGTCAAAATGAAATCCCTTCCCCCAACATGGACATAGTCAAGGCTAATCTTCCAAAATGAAGATTAGCCAAAATATGGCTTCCAAATCCACTTTAACTGGCCAGGAGTCTGTGAAACTTCTGATGAACTTGATCTCATCATCTATTGATGTAAACTGCACCATCTCTTCTTCTCTAGCTATGCAGTCAATCACTGAGCTTCCTTCTAGAAAGGAAAGATAGTGGATTAACTGAAATTCCCCTGACGTCATCTTGGAAACACACCACCCTCAACAGTATTGAAAATCCTAAGAAAATACCTTGCAATAAGTTCAGAGCTACCTCTGTATTGGGGAAGTCCTACAGTAACCTCTGAAATACCTTAACTTTAATGGTAGAATGGGATGTCTGGTCTCCTGTCAGTTTGCTAATAGAAAAAAAAAAAAAAAAACACTCTAGTGAGCCAAAAACTGCCTGTCACCAAAACACAAACTTCACTTCTTACAATCTGCCAGTTATAGTCCCGAGACTTTAATGTATCCAAAATGCTTTCCTTTCTTCCAACAACATGTCATCACTCCATGTGGGTCTCCACAAGTACAGGCTTGCCTTTTTCATTTTTTTTAGTTGCTTATATATTAGGTGTAGTTACTCACACTCACACATTAGGAAGTGCAGGACTGGCATGGGTGGGCCTTATGCTCTGACTGGCCAATCCAACATGTTACTCCCTGTCTTAATAACCTGCCCCTCAACTTTGCCTGCCTAACAATCATACCTCAAGATACACAGAGGAATGCAAACCATCCCATCCATGCAACCTCCTCAACAGATCAACATGCCTGTGCACCAACAAAATACAAAACAAAAGGGGTCTAAAACAGCAAAACACCGAACGTCCTGTTGAAGTTACTCCCCCAGGGCTTCAGAAGACACAAATGTCTGAGCCACCTATGCAACTCCAGGGAAGACTTCACCCGCAGGGAAACCACTATCCCTTGGCAAGTTGGAAAAACAGGATAGTGGAGAGCCAGCCTCATTTCTGGAAAGTTCTGTTTCTTTAAGACAATCAACAACTAATGTGATCCTGAGTGCTATATATATATATATATATATATATATATATATATATATATATATATATATATATATATATGGGTTTACTTCATTTGACTGAAAATACACTTCACTGAAAATGAAATCAGTGGGATCACTTCACTGAAAGCTCACTTCACAGAAAACTCATTTGACTGAAACTCATTTTGTTGAAAGTTATGTATGGCCTTTTCCCCACTGTAATGTGCTCCTGGAGTTAGTATATATATTAAGGGGGGTGTGGGGGTAGAGCCCCCACATATAAACATTTTAAACAATACACATTGATACTTACAAGTGCAATGAATAACTGTTTCCAGAAGACAATATATAACCAGTATATATGGGGGGGCATCACCCCCCACACCCCCCTTAATATATATATATATATATATATATATATATATATATATATATATATATATATATATATATACTAACTCCAGGATTGCACTACAGTTGGGAAAAGGCCATATATAACTTTCAATGAAATAAGTTTCAGTCAAATGAGTTTTCAGTGAAGTGGGCTTTCAGTGAAGTGGTCCTAGTAATTTCATTTTCAATGAAGTGTATTTTCAAGTCAAATGAAGTAGACCCGCATATACTTCCAAACAGTGAATTGTCATAACATTGAAACTCAAAACACTGAGATCAAAACATCGAAAACCTAAAACACTGAAAACCCAAAACAACGAAAACTCAGAACACTGAAAGTGTGCATCATAACATAGAAAACTACAACAAACATGTAAATAACATCCCCTACACCTATAACACCACCAAAGTAAGAAACCCACTTTTTACTATGTTTCTGCGGGGGGGGGGGGGCAAGCCCCCTCCACCCCCATGTGGGTGGCTCTGCCCCCATACCTCCCATAAAATAAATATACCAACTCCAAGATCGCACTACACTGGATAAAAGTTAATTTCCTAGCCCCAAAGTAACATGATCACCACACAGAATGTAAACATATGGATGTGTTGCTTTCATGGAAGTTAAGTTAGTGTTCTGAGAAGTGCTGAAGTGAGTAGGGGAAAAAGTGTTTATTTTGCCAAACTCTATGTATTTTTAGGCCATACAGGTAAGTGATTTAGACATTATATTTACATTCTGTATGGTGATCGCAATACAGTGAGGTCAGGAAATTAAATTTTTTCCACTGTAGTGCAATATTGGAGTTGGTATATTTAATTTACTGGAGGTGTGCCCCCCACATGGGGGGGGTGCAGGGGGGCATGTCCCCTGCAGAAATGTAGTAAAAAGTGTGTTTTTTTAGTTTGGTGGTGTTATAGGTGGAGGGGTTGTTATTTACATGTGAGTTACAGTTTTCATTCTTATGATGCAAAGTTTCAGTGATCTGAGTTTTCGTTGTTTTGAGTTGTCAGTGTTTTGGGTTTTTGACGTTATGGTCTCAGTGTTTTGAGTTTCAATGTTATGACAATTCACTGTTTGGAAGTAGATCCATATATATATATATATATATATATATATATATATGGGACCCTATCAAATGATAGAAAGCTCATTTGATAGAAACTCATTTCACTGATACCATAAAACAGAAAGCTCAAAACACTGAAAACTCATCTGACTGAAACTCAAAACACTGGAAATGCTATATGTCCTTTTCCCCACTGTAGTGTGATCCTGGAGTTAGTATATATATATTTTGGGGGGCACAGCCCCCCACAATGAGGGGTGGGGGTGTAGCTCCCCACATAGTTTATGTAAATATTGTTTTCTCCAAGCAGTTATTCATTGTAGTTATAAGTATCCATGTGTAGGGTTAAAAATGTATGAAGTATGTGGGGGGGCTATGTCCCCCACCCCCTCCTAACTATATATAATAACTCCAGGATCGCACTACCGCGGGGAAAAGAGCATATAGCATTTTCAGTGTTTTGAGTTTCAATCAAATGTGTTTTCAATGTTTTGAGCTTTCTATGTTTTGGTTTCAGTCAAATGATTTTCCATCAAATTAGTTTTCTATCATTTGATAGGGTCCCATATATATATATGTATATATATATATATATATATATATATATATATATATATATGTGTGTGTGTGTGTGTGTGTGTATTCCCATTGTGGCGCTTTCTGTGTTGGAAGGACTATACACAGATTGAGTGACACAATAAAAGAGCATATCAGGGCAATTAGATTCACAGATAGTAAAAATGTTTTAGCTAAACATATCTATAGTGCTTCCAATTTTCTAATTTTAAGTTTGCAGTTTTTAACAAAGTGGCTGTTCCCTTTGGTGATGTCAACCCTCTTCTAGAGGTTAGATAATTACAATGGCAAGTGAAACTTCAAGCTGACATGCCCCCAAGGCTCAATGGAACTTTAAATATAAAATGTTTATTAAGAATGTTAAGATAATTCATGATGCCCACCTAGTGGGTGGGGTTCTATTTATATATTTTTGAATTTATTGCTGTTATTGTAGTTGTACACGTTCACATGTTTTTGCACTGTCATGAGTGTACGTTTAAATGAAGTTTCTGATGAAGTTTGTGTTTTAAAGTAGTAAACAAATTAAAGTGCTTAATTTTTAGTCTACAGTCTGATTTCTTCTGATTGAGGTTTTTATTGTTGTTTTAAATCAGTCTATCTATCTATTTATCTATCTATCTATCTATAGTTAATACCTACCTACCACTACCATAAATGGTACCTCATTTACCTTAATTTTCCACATATAGCCTACCTGACCCCAGTAACTTCCAACTGCTTGGGCATAGGTAAATGGTCAATTTGTGTGTATGAACACTCATGCCAAAGTGGCCAACCCACACTCACACCCGCTTATATATATATCCCCCTTCCTTCTCCACCTAGCATACCTCATTTCCTATCACTTCACCTCTAACTTTCCACTTCCTATTTCCTCACTACCTTTCACTTCCTCCCCTTTCTTCAAGCAGCTACTTTTTGGACTCCGAAAACTGGGGAGTTGTGCATGTACAAATACATCTGCTTAGCAAACTCTATTTCTGTTTAATTGTGTACCACCTATTATACTGTACAAATAAAAAAAATTCTAATTTGTCTTACGAATTCTACAAAAAATAGATAAATAATTTTGTTTTCATTTTCACAATATAATAGCTAAGATTACATTCATCATTTTCAAATCATCTTTTGATTTTCTATTCCACTAACACTAGCAATTCCATTTAGTTCTACAAATTGCCAAAAAAAAAAAAAAAGCTTTCACTGCAGCATAAACCAAATTAACTGCCCACTGCTTTCTTGATAACTCAGTTTTTAAAGATGAATAATTCATCCATTCCTAACCCATTTTTTGTGAAAAGAAGTACCGCATGTTTAAAAACATGTTCTCAAATACTGGAGGTTAGCTAATTTATTTATTTTTTTGTGACCATTAAATGTACAGAATGAAAAACTCTGCTCAGTCTTGGTTATCTGTCTTCCAACTGTATCTAAACCTACACAAAATCAAGCACATGCACTTTGAATACAACCCCCTTGACTTCTTCATCGGATACAGTCAGAGTGTCAATTTTTTTTTACAACAGGTCTTAACAAAAAAACTTTAACTCATGGTTTCCTTTTGTTCAGTATTCTGCATATTTCCTATGTACTACCTAAACTTCTAGCAAAAAAAAATATATATATATATATATATATATATATATATATATATATATATATATTATGAACTAACATTCCCAAGACTGCAGCCATACCTTTCTATTTCCACCTTTGTTAACATTTAAGTATGCTTACATGGTTATATCTAATTAACAGTCTAAAACACTTAAAACTACCTGTAATTAAAGGATATTATTACTTGATTAATTCCAGAATTATCTAACATTATGACCTCATATACCACCTCAATAATTTCATTCCATGGGTGCGTCCAGACTTCAAGTCACACTATCTACAGATAAGGCAACAAAGCTCATCCTCTGGTGTCTACATAGATAAATAATGGAATAAAGTGCACTTAATATACAAAGAACTTGCACCAAATTCAGACTTCAAACTGGTCTCTCCTAGTCATACAATGATATTATAACTGTAATGGTAATTGAATGCAGTGCTTCAATGACAAAAGCCCTTAATAGCTGTCCAACAGTTTATGAAGTTTGTGCCCTTCTAAAATAAACCTAGGAAGAATAAGATAATGGAAAGAAGACCCAGGTAAGAAGATATTAGACTACTTCTTGTCAGGCACTCCTGTTGCAGTGGAAGGTACAAAGGCTGTCAGACTCAGTGTCTGACCTGCTATTACCTATGACATTTTAATCCAATTCATTTCCAAATTTATATCACATTACACCATCTTTAATGGTTCCTTATTGATGGCATAGGACTGGAAAGGTATATTATTGCAATGCTTAGTTTAAGTATCAGCCTCAAATGCTTTCTGAAAAGCAGGCAGATCATATAGAAATGCAACTTTATGTAAAAGTGCTAGCTGAAATGCTATTTGTCCAGAACTTTTGTGGAATACTTTTTAATAATCTATTATTGCTAGTTTGAAAAGTACTCTAGATGTATTTGAAAGAAATTTTTATAGGCTTTAGATTTCTGTGGAAACTTTCTTTACATGTAGTAAATTACATATTTTATTCACAGATTTGTACAATCTGTCTATGATCTTCTTTTTTAAGTATGACTGTACTAATTAGAAAGATGAAATCCCCGCTGTGTCTTATTACAGAGTACATTTTCACAACAAGACATCACTGCCAAATAGTACTTCAAATAATCGCAAGAAGAACTATTTACAAAAGAAAAAAATGTGAAACTGCCATGGCATGCAAACCATAGAAGAAAAGTGTGCATCTTTGACAGAAAAGTATGGAAACAAGTCAAATATTCAGTGTTTCCACAGAAGCCAAGGAATGTGATTCTATCAATCATGACCTACATAATATAGGAGTAGAATATAATATAATCAAACAAGCTGAGGCAGCAGTTACTAGCAAAACAATTCCATACCAGGTAAAATGTCTCACACATGTATCGGACAGTAAAACAAGTTAAAAAAAAAACAGTTTAAAATGCAGCAGAAATTAAAGATTTTCTCACTGATGGTAATAACAAGGAGTCTCACATTAGGAAATATACAGTGCCTAATGATTCCGTGGCTCAGTGAATAAACTAACAAACTTAAGGCCTATGATCTCCAATTTAAAGTTTGCCTAAGTATTCCTAGTGAACAAGGCAGTTTTTTTACTGCTGGGGAGGGACAATGTTTCTCTGATAAGCTTGTCAACATGCTCTATTCTTAGAGCAGGACAGAGCAGTAAAACAATTAGAAGGGAGAATAATTAACTATTCAAGATGTGGTTGGGGGGTCACAGAAATTCCTTCAGGAATTTTATTGTCAAAACTAAAAGATTTTTATCACATTTGTTTCTGCAGAGTGTCTGTGACATTCGTAGACCATCTTTATCAAATGAAGATCAGTTTCCCGTAAAAAGTAATTGATCGTTAGCATAGAACAAGAATTATATAGAGAAAAAGTTGAGAAAGGAAGGCATCTTCACACCCCAGATTTCTCTAGAAGAAAGCAAATGTTAGTGCAGTATATGTTATTCTATCAGATATGTCAGCATGAGGTCACTAATCCACAGTCAATAACATTTTATATACACATATAGTATGTAGCATTAACAAATATAAGAGCTTTAACGGGGACTTAGAATTCCAGATGTGCAGTTTCAATAAAGTCTTGCAAAGTTACCATCAACTCGTACTCATAATTCGACAGTCAGACTGGTATTAGCAGACTTCATGTTCAGGAGATAAAATAAATGATATTTAAGAAACAATTAATAACATTTTCAGTGGAATAATTAAAATGAAACACTTTACACAGGCCAACATAACATAGGCACTGAAAGTAGCCGAGAAATAGTGCCAGCAATTATGTTATCATTTTTATTTTATGGATGGATTTATGTGTGCTTTCATATACATTTGTAAGGTAACTCCAGTCATAATGGTTCATGTATTTAAGGATAACACATAAATAATTATTTATTGTTGGCAATACAATCAATTTTTTTTACAATTTTTTTTTCAAATATTTGTACATGCTATTAATTATAATACTTATACAAAATGCATATTAAACTTAAATTAACTTTGAGAGGATTTCTGTCTATACACACTGAGCAGAGTGGAGGAGGGGCGTTGACTACAACTCTGATTTGAGATATATAAGTATCCTGTTTTTTGGATTATTTATACTGATTATTGTTTCTAGCAATTTATATATAACACTTTTTATTGCCTGCTGCATAGTTTTAGTGTATTTTATTGCTATTAACTAATCTGCACGGGTATCTGATTTGTTTGCAGTTAAAAGCATTTGGAAAAGTCTCTTTGCTCCTTTATCTGTTTAAAAACTTTCATTTTGTGGCTTTCTGTAGTGTTTACTGTCTAAAGAGTGTAGGCTAATAGCTTTAGTATTGTCCTAGTTTAGATTTGCTGGCTATGGGCCTGTTTGTCTCTACAGTGGTTGTTCAAAGCACATGAACAGGCCATCTTGAATTAGCAGAAGCCTTTCTTTACCTTGGCTAGATTGTGTTAACTGGCTGCTGGCTAGTGGGGGCTGGTTCTTTTGTGCTTTTTTTTAAAAAAAAAGTTGTCTAAGGTTGTATCTTCTGGTATTTAAGTCCTAACTTTGAGAGGATTTCTGTCTATACACACTGACCAGAGTGGTGGAGGGGCGTTGACTGCAACTCTGATCTGAAATATATAATTATCCTGCTTTTTTTTGGATTATTTATACTAATTATTGTTTCTAGCAATTTATATATAGCACTTTTTATTGCCTGCTGCATAGTTTTTAGTGTATTTTATTGCTATTAACTAATCTGCATGGGTAACTGATTTGTTTGCAGTTAAAAGCATTCTGTAGAGTCTCTTTGCTCCTTTATCTGTTTAAAAACTTTAATTTTGTGGCTTTCTGTAGTGTTTACTCTTTAAAGAGTGTAGGCTAATAGCTTTAGTATTGGTCATCACCCTTCCTCCCTGTTCGTGTCCTGTTGTTATACTTGGTGGCTTTGCAGTTGCCTGCCCCTACTGTAAATTTCATCTGGGCACGGCCAGCCTTAGGCATAGGCGAACTAGGCGACCGCCTAGGGTGCCGTAAAGGCCGACATTAGAAAGGGCGCAATTTCACTTTTCACTTGTATCACTTGTCAGCATTGCACCCGGCCCCAGTCTTCACTTGTCAACATTGCGCCCGGCCCCATTGTAGCCTTGCACCCTCCCTACTTCTGTAATGCACTCACAATCACGGAAACCACAAGCTTACAATGGGTAATAAGCAGACGATATTTATGAGCAGCTAGATGCCTATCAGGTAGGGGTGGTGTTCAAATTAATTCCCAGTTTGTAAAGCGAAATCCTGCTACATACTAGGGTTGTCAAATCGGGTGAATTTTTTATCTATTTGTAAAGCTTTTTTTAGTTGTTTTTAAACTTTTTTTTAAAGAGTTGTATGTATCCCATCCCGCTTATTTTGAAACAAACAACTAAGTGGAAGTCTGTGTGCATTCAGCAAGCCAGTCCTAGCATTGGAAATTTGGGCCATCCTCTAGTCCCCTGCCTACTTCTACCACAGAGGATTTGCTTGGTTTTGTTACTTTTTGGTTGTATTTAGTTGTAGTCATTGCGCTTTAAGTCGGCAATTTCTCCAGCGTATGTTTTTATTACGCTAGAAGTCCTTTTGAACCTTTCCAGCATGTACATCTTTATGGGCGTACACATATTGTGGATTAATCATAGGCATGGGCAGTGCTCACTACTGCAAATCCTCGGCTGCAGTCGGTAATTCCGTTTATTTCAATGGTCGGTAAATCGTCAGTCGTGTCCTTCTCAGTCTAGATGTATATACATTCAGCTGTAGCTAAAATGTGTGGATTTTAATAATGTGGTTGTTGAGGATTGTAATGCTGAATATCTGCCAGGCTGAATGCAGTACGTGTTTTAGTAAGTCACTTGGAAAAAGGCACAAGATGTTTGGTAGAAGAGGCATTTGTGCCATTATATACACTAACTGTGATAAGACTATCATTGAAGTAAGAGGAACGCTGATGATGCACAGCAGCTTAGTTGTTAACTGAAACAGGGACACTGTAAAATAGTACTGTATGCATTAAAGGACCACTATGGGCAAATGATGGGGAAAAAAAATCTAGCTTTGGATTTCTGCACCTGTCAGAGCCGTTTGCCACAAAATGTTTTCACTGGGGCTGTGTAGGGTTGCCACCTTTTCAAATGCCTAAAGTTGGACATTTTTGGTACAAATGTCAGTTTTTGTAGGGCGAAACATAGCCATGTCCAGTATGAAGGGTATAACTTCACTTTTTTTGACTAAATAAAAACTTATTCCTTCAGCATTTTAGTTGCTTATTCTGTTTCTTATAACATTTAGATGTTTCAGACACAGAAACTATTTTATGCCGCTATTACATAAAAATATAGGAAATAATTGTGTTCTTAAAATCTCCGGACATTTGCCATTTTTTTTCAATTTTTTTTGCAGGACACAACTTCCCAAAGAGAGACTGTCCCTTGCAAAGTGGGACAGGTGCTAACCCTAGGGCTGTGATGTCCCACCCTTGGACAAGTAATCAAGGAACCTCAGTCCTCACCACTGAAAACAGTGGGGGACATACCCTGAGAGGATGACAAGTACACACACTATTTCCAGATGCCGCTCTTTGCATCAAGTGCAATTTCCCCTAAGAGCACACAGTTTCTCCCTCTTTCTCCAGATGGCCAGTAAGACCTGAGTCCTTAACCAGGGTTCCAAGCCAAGTCCTCCAACACTCTGTCCAGCCAGTACTTAGTGTCCCTGCCCAAGCTGCTGTGACACACAATCTTGGAGATTTGTTTTACACACACACACAAACATCTGGGAAAGGCAGGCACAGATTTATAGGTTCATAGATGTGTACTAGGCTAATGTCCCTGGGGCCTTTACAAGCCTAGCCATAAGATTACCCTGGCATAGTGCCACCTGACCATAGTTCCTAGTGCCTCTGTCAAGTAGAGCCACTGGAGTTATCACCAGTGTGAATTTTCTGTTTCCCATCCACTCATCAAGATTTCTCTTTAAGAGGGTCAGCGAGGTGCTCTGCTTGACATGTATGGGAAGTCTGTTCCATAGCATAGGCAGTCTCTGGGTTATGAACCTGTCCCTCCAACATGTTCTGTTAATTGTGATAATGAGGTTGAGGTCTCTGGAGCATGTGGTGCGGAGGGATTGGGATTTCTTTTAGATGTAGTGTTTCTAACAGAGCTGGGCTATACATGGCTTTGTAAGTCGAGCAGAGATTCCCACTAAGTAGGCGATATGAGACAGAGAATAGTTGGACGTTTTTTTGAGTCTGTCCATATAGGACAAGTGTTTAAGGCCTAGGATCTCCTCTTTGTGGGGTATGTTTTGCGGTCTCTCCAGTTGTTGCAGGTGTCTAGTGAGGTACATGCCAAACGGGGCATTGTAATCGATGATTGACTTAATGAGGGAAGAGTAGAGGGAGACAATGATCTCTTTCTTCCTGCATGCAAAACCCCTTAGTAATGAGCTGCGCCACATAGGATTTTCTGACCACAGTGGCAATGTGGTGATCAAAAGAGAGGTTGCTGTTAACCTGTGTTCCCAGATCTCACTGGACTACTATCAGTGTGGTAATTCATGGGAACTGGGTTTTTCCCAAAGGGGATAACACAATTTTTGGCATTGAGCTTAAGGCTATGGTTCTGACACCAGTTGTTGGTCACAGTGAGATCATTCTGTAGCATGTCAACATCACTTGTGGAGTTAATAATAGCTCCCAACTTGCAATTGTTTGCAAACATTGTCAGCCAGAGTCCCTTCGTGTTGGCCTGGACTACAGACAAGTAGATACCAAACAGGAGAGAACCCAGGACTGAACCCTGTGGGACTCCACTCGTGACTAATCGGCAGTCTGTGAGCCAGTTTGCAACCCACCTAGTGCTATAAGGGGTTGATGCCAAGCTTAGTGAGTTTTTCTATGATTCCTGAGTTGGGGAATGGTATCAAAAGCCTTGGCCAGATCAAGGTCTGGTGACTGACTCAAAGAAGTCAACCAAGTTGAGCAGGCATGATCTACCCTTCACAATACCAAACTGTGTGGGATCCAATGTTTGGAGATTCCCTATATCCTTGTTTATTAGGTCCATGATTATGCGTTCCATAGCTTTGCATGTTAGACTTCAGGCTAATGGGGCGATAGTTCCCAGGGTCTGTAGTCGCTCCTCCTTTGTGGAGAGGGATGACTGTAGCAGTGTGTCATTCAGCAGGGACAAAGCCTGAGGTGAGGCTGTGATTGAGCAGGGCACACAGGTGAGGTGCCAGTTCATTCTGTAGTTCATGTAGAACACAACCAGGGATATTGTCAGGTCCCATAGAAGCTGTATTCTTGGCATTGGACAGTGCTGTTTTAACCTGTGCAACAGTAATACTGGGTGCCTGGCAATCTACTGATATTGTGATTGGTCCTTTGTGGGGGGTACATTTGGCACTGAATCTGTTGGCCAGTATACTGGCAATATCTGTTGGCTCAGTATAGGAGGTACCATTGTGCAGTAGCTCAGAGCAAATCTGGGTATTACCATGGAGATTCTTTACATAACTATAGAAGGCTTTGTGGTTGTCTTTACTATCTGCTGCAATTCTGTTTTCATACCTAGCTTTAGAGGATTTGATGAGGGATCTCAACTTTTTGTTGAGGCAGATAAGGGAGTTTTTCTGGTCTTGTGACTTCACCTTATTCTGCATCAGTTTCCTCCTTCTGTTATAGAGTTTGTTTATGGCAGGGGGCCACCAGATTGGCTTCCTTTTTTTTGGAGGAGAGTGTTGTGGTTCTATTGGTATGGTGAGATGCATGCATTTGTGTACGTGTTTGTACAATGCATTGGTATATGATTTGGCAGTCGCGTAACTATTCTCCATTTGCATGCGTGCGGTGAAGTTAGCCATCTCTGTTTTTAGGATCCCAAAGTTAGCGGGTGTGGCTCAAATAGGGGTGTTCCATGAGTTTGGTGTGGGTGGGGCTTAAGGGGCACCAAAGCAGTACTTTGCCTAGGGTGCCGTTTCAGCTAAGGCCGGCCCTGGATCTGGGGAACTCCTCCCAGTCTAGTGTCATTAGCTCATTCTACCTAATACAGAGAGAACATCTGAGAAGGTCTTCTGTTTCTCCTTTTTCCCTTTCAAAAAAAAAAAAAAATTGCTTGAATCTCCATGTGTTCTGACTGTGCTTCTTAAACATTTTGGAAATATAGAGTATATTTTAGAGCATTTATTATAACTGTACTTGCCTTACTATTGCTGCAACTCAAGTGCTCTAGGTTTCACTGCATCTGAATTGTTTGTGTGTTTTAGCTGCTTTTCTGTATATATAGACGTCTCTGTATATGTAGACTAGCTACTTATTCTGCTGTATTACTGCCTCTTAAATCGTTTTTCAGTTGTGCACTTGCCTTGCTTCATTTAAAAAGTTTTAAATTGCTAATTTTGTAGAGTTTTAATTGCATTTACTGTTTAGGACTACACACTCAAGTGTGTAAGCCTTTTCTGTGTTTATTTACTGTATTATTGCATTGTTTAGCCTGTTTTAACAAAAAAAATAAAAAAATAAATACTATCTTGTTTGCTCGTTTCCCACCTTTCATAGCCAGTCCATATCCCAGGCTTTGATTGTCTCAGGACTTTATTTTCTGTGTTCAGAGCTTTCCAGACCTTTCTGTGGTAGAGGGAAGTCCTACTGCTTACCAGTGGGAGTGGTGAGCATTGTACTGCCTATGGTTTCCAGCTCTGAAATTGTAATTTTCTTAGCCTTTTTGGGTTGATTTCTATCCCTTTCAACTTAAAAACGCGTGTGTTTGCACATTTTTCACATCGTGCAGCACTGCGAGGCTACAGTTAAACTATTCCAGGTGCCAGAAAGTCTGCCCTTCAAATTTTCCCTTAGAACTAGCTGGTTTCTCTGTAGTAGCACTAACATCTGAATGCCTGTGACTAGCTCTTGCTCTAGAACCTGCTAGAAAGCACTAGGAAGCCTGAAACTGATGCAAGCACTCAACTTTCCTTGTCAATAAGGAGAAATTAATCATAGGCACTAAACAGCCTAAAATTGCAAAGTACATTTCAAAGGTAAGGGAAAACAGCTCTTATACTTTACAAAAAAAGCACCTAAACAGGCATTTCCAAGGGTCAGCTATCGGTGATTTCTCCTGTCCACCTGGTAAATCTGGGCATACTGGGGCAATGCGGCAACTTCCTTATGTACACAGACAATCCTCTCCTCCTACCACCCAACACTACAATCTGCAAGAGATGCACTTACATAGCCAAACTGGAAGCAAAGCTCTCTCTGGCCAAGATTGTACTAGACAGTCAAGAGGAGAAGGTTAACACCTGTACTACACCTCAAGCAACTCATAGCCCTGCAAAACCCACACCATCAACACACACACATAGCAACACTAAACCCAAATATGCGGCGGCCCTTAACATTAACTTGCGCAAGCAACAAGGACCTCCGAAGCTGAAACGCAAATAAACACCAGTCACAACCAAAGTGACACATAGCTCACAACACCAGTGTGCCAGCCAACAACACTTTAGTCATAGGTGACTCTATAGTCAGGGACACTGATGTCCCACTCACCAGACTGAACAATGAGAAAATTACAGTCAGCTGCCTGTCCGGTGCCAAGATCCGCCACATAACGCATGCACTCAAGTCACTCCACAACAAGTACAAATACGACTCTGTCATTGTCCATGCTGGAGAGAATGACTTGAGACGTACCTCCCTGGAGTACTTGAAAAGAGTCATGGAAGAACTCTCAGATCATGTGGCCCAAGCAGGTATGACCCTAGCCCTGAGTAGCATCCTGCCTTTGCCCAGAATGATACCACAGTATAAGGACAAAATGAATTACTTCAACCATTGGCTAAGCTTCTGGTGTCATTCAAAGGGGATTCAGTATCTGTCTGCCTGGGAAGACATGATCGACAAACCATGATGCTTTGCTAGAGATGGTCTGCACCTGTCACCCCTGGGATTCAGGTTACGGGCTAAAGCTCTTGCCACCCTGTAGTGTCTTATTTAGGCAAGGTTCAAAGGATAAAACCACCACAGTAACAGATACAAGCATGCAAAATCTGAAGGTAATGCTACTCAATGCTAGAAGTCTAAACTTCAAAATGCACTCTCTCGAGGCACTCCTAAAAATGGAGAACATCGATATCTGTGCAGTAACTGAGACCTGGTTTAAGGCTCCAGAGAGCACCCCTGCAATACCAGGCTACAACTCTTGCCACACTTTTTGGCCACAAGACCGAAACACTAAAGGTGGAGGAGTGTCGATATTCACCAAGGATATTCACACCTCCAGCTAATTGCCCAACACAATCCATCTGAAATTCTCCAGGTGCAACTAACACTAGGTAAGACTGCAATCAAAATTGTAGCTTGCTACAGATCCCCCACCATGCCCCAAAATTATCACTACACCTTTCTAAACATACTGGAAAATATTAAGATACAACCAAACACCCTAATACTGGGTGATTTCAACTACCCTGTCATTAACTGGGAAAACTACTCGGGTGCCAACTCCTTTTCCCAATGGTTCTTGGAATTCATAAATTCCAATGCCCTGGATCAACTAATCCATTGTCCCACCAGGGGCACCAATATCCTAGACCTGGTCATTACCAACATGGGAGATAGATGCTCCACACCAGCGGTCAACACCTCATTGGTCAGGTCTGACCATAAGCAAATCACCCTTGACATCCACATCCCACCCCCACCCCCCAGTAAGGAAACCTCCTTAAAAAACTTCTCCAAAGCCAGTTTCATGCTACTGATGTCGGAAGTGACAAACTTCATGGCACCCATGCAGACAGGATCTGAAAGTTCGACTGCAGAATCCTACACTAAGGCAATGTATGAGCACATCCACTAGTGCATGAATCGTGCCATCCCATATAGAACCAAGATGCGCTTCTCCAAAAAAAGGAAGCCAGTCTGGTGGTCCCCTGCTATAAACAAACTAAACAACTGAAGGAAGAAACTGTTGCAGAAAAGAGGAAAATCCCATGATGCAAAAAACTCCCTCACCAGCCTCAGTAAGAAGCTGACATCCCTCATAAAACCCTCAAAAGCTAGTTATGAAAATAAAATTGCCAAAGATTACAAAGACAACCATAAGGCATTCTATAGTTATGTCAAGAATCTAAATGGCAATGCTCAGATCTGCTCTGAGCTACAACAGAATGGCATTAAATATACTGATCCCAAGGATATTGCCAATATCCTGGCAGATCGATTTAGTGTCAATTTCACCCCCCTCTCACCTCCTAAAGGGCCCATCTCAATAACAAAGATTGCCAAATTCTGGTAATCATGGCCACACAGGTGGAAACTGCACTCTCCAAAGCTAAGAATAAAGCATCCATGGGACCAGATGACATCCCAGGCTGTGTACTACATGAACTATAAAATTAACTGGCACCTCACCTAAGAGTGGTGCACAGCTACAGTTATCCCACTCCACAAGTGGGGATCCACCTTGTATCCTGGGAACTACCATCCCATCAGTCTGACAAGCCTGATCTGCAAGGGCATGGAACGCATTATCATGGACCTTATAAACAAAGACATTGGCAACCTTCAAACACTAGACCCTACCCAGTTTGGGTTTGTGAAGGGCTGATCTTGTTTCCTGAATCTGATTGGCTTCTTCGAATCAGTCTCCAGAGCTGTTGATGAGGGTAATGCGGGCCACACAGCCTATCTGGACCTCGCCAAGGCCTTCAATACCATCCCCCCATTCTGGAATCATAGATGAACTTACTAAGCTGGGCATAAATCCCTACATCATTCGATGGGTTGCCAGTTGGCTTACTGATAGAACCCAGACTGTAAAAGTAGCCAACTCCAAATCCAGCTCCAGACAAGTGACAAGTGGAGTACCTCAGTGTTCAGTCTTGGGACCACTCTTGTTTGGCATCTACTTCTCTGAAGTACAGGTCAACACTAAGGGACTCTGGCTAACAAAGTTCATAGATGACTGCAAACTGGGAGCCATTATTGAAACTCCAAATGATGTGGATATTCTACAAAAGGGTCTTACAGAAACAGATGCCTGGTGCCAGAGCCATTGGATGAAGCTTAATGCTTAGTTATCCCCTTTGAAAAAAAAACATGTACCCATGAATTACTACATAGGTGGCAGTACACTAAACATCGAAAGTGTGATGAGAGACTTAGGGACACAGGTGGACAGTGGTCTCACTTTTGATAACCACATCACCACAACAGTCATGAAATCCTTCTATGTGGCACACCTCATCACTAAGGGCTTCTCATCCAGAAAAAAGGAGGTCATTGTCCCACTGTACTCATCCCTCATTATACCCATTATAGAGTATAATGCCCCATTTCATATGTACCTCACAAGACGCCTGCCACAGCTGGAAAGGCCACAGAAATACATCACTAAAAGAATCACAGGCCTAAAGCGGATGCCATATGCTGACCATCTAAATAAACTCCAGCTATACTCTGTGGCATATTGTCTACTCAGAGGCAACCTCTGCTTAACATACAAGACCATGTCAAACCCTGAGCTGTTGAACATGCTCCACTTAAAGAAATCCCATTCCCTCAGAGTCACACACTCCAGGGATCTAAGCCTTCTTATCACAATGAACAAAATATGCTGGAGGGATAGGTTCCTGACCCAGAGACTCCCCATACTCTGGAATAGACTGCCCATACATGTCAAGCAGAGCGCCTCCTTGGCCCTCTTCAAAAGGAACCTTGATAATTGGATGGGAGATAGGAAATTCATCCCGGGGATCATGTCAGTCGCCCTGCTAGACAGGGGTCCAGATAAATAAATATTGTGGGAAGAAATATCCAAGGAATTGTTATGGCTAGGCTTGTATAGGCCCTAGGGCCGATAGCTTAGTACCAACCTATGAACCTATGAACCTAAATATGAAGTATTAATCTGTGAGCTCAGATACCTGATAAATTAAATAATATTTCAAAATCCTCCCCTCATGGTATGCCCTTAATTATTAAATGCATGAATAGTTGTGTATTTAAATGTATTGGTGATGCAACTTACTTTTGTTCTGATGAGCTTCTTGTCAAATAGTCTTGTGGGATGAAAGCGCTAAATGAGTGTGCAATAAATACACATTTTTTACATCCTTAGGAGTGATGGTCTACATTCCATTGTATTTCTTTAATAATTTTTGATTTGGTTTGGTTCTTAGTTTAGTATTTGTGCACATTCACCTCCTTGGTGGTTATTTTTAGAAAGCTACCAAACAGATTACATAAAAAATATTCTGTTAAAGAAATGTCAAAAGTTGGAGTAATATATATATATATATATATATATATATATATATATATATATATATATATATATATATATATATTATTGGTCCATATAGAGCAGTACAGGAGAAAATAATAAGGTACTTCAAGACACAAAATTGCATTTTTGAGAAGGTCATACAAAGCAAAATTAATTATTAGATGTTTATTGCCCAAGATTTAAAATTTTGGAGAAAACTAATTTTTACATGTATTGATCTGGAAATTAAAGGGTGGCCATGGTGGTGCAGTGGTAAGCATTGTCACCTCATAGCAAGAAGTTCTCCGGTTCGATCCTCGGCTGGGGTGCCTTCTGTGTGGAGTCTGCATGTCCTCCCTGTGGTCGCGTGGGTTTCCTCCCGGTGATCTGGTTTCCTCCCACATCCCAAAGACATGCTATAGGTGGATTGGACACTCTAAATTGGCCCTAGGTGTGAGTGCATGCGTATGTGTACCTTCTGTCAAAGGTTGGATGCTGGGCTGGCAACTCAACACCGTAAAAACTCCACTGCCAATCATGAGCGGACATATGATCCGCTGTGGTGACCCCTAACCAGGAAAAGCCGAAAGAAGAAGAATATTGATCTGGAAATTAAACACATATTATCCAGAACTGTTAACTCATAAAAATGATGTGTATTAGGAGTCTCTGACATAATTGTCAAATTAAATAGACATGTTTAACTCTGGAAGGCCATTAAACATTTGACAATCTTAAGCATAACCACTAGTGAATGCAGAGTATTTAATAGGAACACACAGATGAATTGTAGGAATGAACACAGAGAAAAAGTACAGGTGAAACAACCTAATGTACAACAGAAGAGGGCATGTCAATGAAAGACAGCTACAGCAGCAACACCAGTCGCATATCAATATAGTACAGGTGGGAATGCAGAGTGAAAATGTGCATTATACGACTGTCACACAAGGTGACATAACAATGGGGAAGATGTTTGTGTGAGATAAGCATCCTTACATGAAGAAGGCAGAGGACATCTATCAGGGATGTTATATACAATTTGGGTAGGATGCATTTTGTGAAGCTGTGCAAACTGATTTCCCTGAATATGAGTGTAATCTCAGCAGAGGTCTCCAGCAAGTGGGACACAGGCAAAGGCTCGTGGACAATAGTAAAAGATGCATGCACAGTCATGAACAATATCAGAATAATACCATCAGTAATCCCATGTCTCTGACATGATATATGTAATTTAGAGTGATCAGAGATGGCTCTGCACAAAATTACTTGTACAACTATTATGGCATGTCTGCAGTCTATAAGGGTAATAATGCACACTGTCCAGGCAATGTAACATCTGCTGTTGGTGTTAGGAAAGATATTGCGATACCTGTATGTGTCATAATCAATACAGGCCAGTTGACTGGTATGCATGACATATATATATATACACATATATATAGCTATGGCACAATCCACACTGACTTAAATGTTACTTATGCCATTAATGTTGTCAACTGGCTATGTATGTACTGTTTACATCACTGGAACAAGTATCACCCATACATCTGGTGTAACAATGTGATGGGGTTTCTGCATCATCAGAAAATAATGTTTATCCCAAACAGAATAGCTAGGTATGGCCAATAAGATATGTGATAGCTCACTGTGGCAAAGGTACACTTCAGTTACACATCACTGGAAGATGTGTAATGAGGTACTTGAAGAAGTGTGCATTAAATTCAGTTATTGGAGTGATGAAGGCTGTGAGCTATGGAGGTAACATGACCTGTGATGTGGATGTCCCTCACATACTCATTAGCTGTGTTACATACAAGGGAGTAGCCAGCATTGTGGCCACATGCTAGTGTATGTTCCACATACCTTCTACCCCAGGACACAGATCACATACCTGTTGGTCTGATTATAGGGTGTGCTGTCTACATTATACTTGGGTTGTGTGTTTGTTTTACTTATGTATGAAATCTCACTAGCTTTTCATGTCATTGCAGATATCATGGCTGAGGCTACAGTTTGTGATTTATGCTAATACTGTCTGTATTATACTGATATCACAGTTGCAGTCAATGATTGACCATAATCTGTAGTCCTTCAGACACAGGGTGTGTATGTCATTTGTGAAGTCTGTGACTTAAATAATGGACAGAAAAGGGCCTAGCAGACAGCCCTGATGTATGGACCTGATCACTGGACCTGTGATATAGTTCACTTCACACATTTCAATGAATTCTGATGCCAAGTATTTGATACAGTGGTCTCCCCACTTAATGATACTGGTGTTTATAGCCACATCTGACAGTGTTGAGTGAATACCTCAGTTTGGATTTGTATCAGATGCCTTGGGCTTGTCAAGTTCAAAAGAATGATAGTGTTGTTGTCATGCATGCCCTCTATGACCTCTTTGAGGACATGTAAGAGATGTAACAGACATGAGGTAGCATTCACAACTCACACAGGTCTGTTGCACACAACCAGGAAATTACTAGTGTCCATTTGGTAAAACATCCATAATGACATGCTAGTCTACCTCATAGATAAGGAGAGTCAGGATGTGTGTATACATGCATACATCATCACTCAGTTGGATGCATGTTGACGCACACCCTTCTACAGGAACATAGTCTATGTGTATACATGTTTTTGAACTGTTTATTCAACTGTGTCAGGAAGGTGTATTTGCTGAAACAAGCGATAAGCGATCTGTGATGCTACCATAGCCCATTGATTCTGTATGATAGGCCTGGATGAAGGTAAGACACTGCACACTGGCTATCCTGAACTGACCTAGGGATTGGGCACAATCCCCTATGCAGGTATCATTGAGAAACTCACCCAGCTGGGGATTAACCCCTTACATCACTAGATGGGTACCAATTGGATCATTGACAGAACACATACTGTGAATGTTGGTGACTCAACCTGAAACAGTAGAGCTGTCAGCACTGGAGTACCCTAGGGATCGGTGCTTGTCCCTTTACTGTTTGGAGTCTATGTCTAGGCTTATGTATACGGCGCTTGGTTTACCATGTTTGCTGATTCTTGTATACTTGGTGCAATCAATGAGTCCACCTATAATGATACCATACTAAAGGAGGGGCTAACACAGACAAATGAATAGTGACTAAGGAGCATGATCTACAAATAAATGCACAAATGTGTCTTTATTTTTTCCTTCTGCAAAGAGAAATCCCCTACTAATTACAGCATCGACAACAGTCCCACTATGCTAAAACCCAGTGATGCAAACACTGGGAACACATGTAGATAGCAATCTGAACTTCAGTCATCAAGTGTCCACACTGGTATTGAAAGCCTATGTTGTGCACGTCATAAATCACTCCATCATAATCAGATCTGAGGATTATGTTACAGCACTGTATTTGAACCTCACCAGAATCCTAATAGAGCATAATGCTCTCTTTTGCACATGCCTCATCAGACACATGTAGCAGCTGGAGAGACCTTTGGGGTTTCTCACTAAGAAAACACAGAGCCTACAAACTATGCCATGATGTATGTGGATAGACTGAAAGTAACTGCAATCTGTATTGTATAGGATGAGGTGACATCTGCCTGGTCTCTAGGCCAATCTCTGACTTCAGAAATAGCTGATGACAATAGCAGTTTCTTGTGAAGAAAATATGGTAATAATAGTGTCCCACATGCTGGTGTAAAAGGCTCTCTATAATGTCAAGCAAGTGCACAACCACACACATACACCCAATTGACTGCAGTGATAACAGAACCCCTACCTATCTAAGTACACCAACTACAGAACTCTGTATTTAAGGTAAGTGCCACAGCTCAAGTCTGATTTTGATTTTCTCAGACAACACTTTATAGCTGATGACATCAGCAGCTTCTGTTGAGATAAATGTAGTAATAAGATTGTCCCAGATGCTGGTATAAAAGGCTCTCTGTAATGTCAATGAAGTGCACAAGCACACACACACAAACACACACACACCCCAGTTGACTGCAGTGAGAACAGTACCCCTACCTAAGTACACTGACTACAGAGCTCAGTAATTTACACAAGCGACACAGCTCAAGGCTGACTTACAAGGCTGCAAGACAATTTACAGTGGATGACATCAGCAGTGCATGTAGGAGAGAAGATGTTAGGAGGCCTGTATGAAATGGATGTGTAGACATGTACAAGTGTCAAATACTGTCAATTCATGGGATTAGAGTGGTAACTGTAGGATTCACACTTATGCTTTTCTGGCTAGACACACACACACACACACACACACACACACACACACACACACACACACACACACACACACACACTCAGTTGACTGCCATGGGAAGAGAACCCCTACATAAGTACACAGTCTACAGAGCTCAGTACTTTATGCAAGCACAATGGGACAAGTCTGACTTTTACAAGGCTGCTGGACAGCTTACAGTGGATGACATCAGCAGTGCATGTAGGAGAGAAGATGTTTGGAGGCCTGCATAGGTTCATAGCTTCATAGGTTCATAGGAGTTTACTAGGCTAATGGCTCTAGAGCCTTTACAAGCCTAGCTGTATAAAAGCATAGCTAGATGTTCATTGTTAGCAGAGAAATTTTGTGATCAGCACTGACTGCCTTTATCCATGAGGATATAGGTGCCACCCTTACGATGAATTTACGATCACCATTCCAGTTGTCAATGTTTTGCTTAAATAGGGTCATTGAGGACCACTGCTTCACATGCAGTGGGAACTTATTCCAGAGCAGCAGCAATCACTGGGAGATATATCTGTCTCTCCAGCATGTTCTGTTTATGTCACATGCAAGGTTGAGATCGCTGGAGCAAGTTATTCTTGTCCCATTTGATTTGTGGATGTCCAGGATTTCCAGTAGGGTAGTGTCAGAGACTGCTCTGTAGGCCAGGTACAGGTCACCTCTCAGCAGCCTGTATAATACCAAGTACATAAACAGAGCTCAGTCTTTCCATGTATGTCATATTTTGGAATCCGTGGATTCTCTGGGTCAGAAATCTCTGTGGCTTCTCCAGTTGCTGCAGGTGTCTAGTAAGGTACATACAGAAGGGAGCATTGTACTCAATTAGTGGTCTCATAAGGATTGAGTACAGCAGAGCTATGACCTCCCTGGTCTTAGATGCAATACACTTATTTATGAGGTGCACAATGTAGAATGCATGTCTCACCACTATGGACACATAGTGATCGAAGTTTAGATTGCCATCAACCTATGTTCCTGAATATAAAGCATAAAAATTGGCAGGAACACCACAGCTTCACACGATAAAAGTATTTATTTGTACAAATGATCCATTTTTTTACAAATAAATACTTTTATTAAATAAATAAATAAATAAATAAATACTTTTATTGTGTGAAGCTGTGGTGTTCCTGACAATTTTTATGTTTTGGATTTTCGGTGTTTATTTGGCAGTTACCTTTATCAGTGGCTGGGACTAGGCTTTTGTGTTTGTCATGTTCCCAAATTTAACACTACTGAGTTTGAGCTCAGAGGTGTGTTATGTATCATAATTAACAGGGGTACATCTGCCAAAGGTGTCAATGAGGCATTTTTGCTTTAAGTTTCAGTTTGTGAGTTTGGCACCTAATATTTGTTTGTCTTAGCCCTTTCTGTAATATGGCAACATCACTGGGGGACTCTATACAATTGTGCCCAATTGACAGTCATCTGCAAAACTGGTAAGCCACAGGCCATCTATATTCATATGAACATCAAAAAAATAGTTTCCAAACAGTATACGGCCCAGCATAGATCCTTGTGGTACTTCACTGGTAACTCCACTGGTAACTGGTCTACTGGTGGATGTGGACCCTCCAACTTTGACAGTATGGATTCTGTCAGTGAGACAGCTGGCTACCCATCTATTAATATATGGTTTTAATCCCCAGATGGTAGATTTTCTCTATGATACCTGAATGGGGGATTGTGTCAAAGGCCTTGGCTAAATATACATATGCAGTATGTCCTGTTTTCCCTCATTCATCATGCAGACATTATCAAAGAGGTACACTAGATTTAATAAGCAAGAACTATCCTTGACTAAACCAAAATGGGTCCAGTCAAGAGTGTTGAAGGTCAGTTTTGTCCCTGTGGATAAGGTGCATGATGATTACTTCCATAGCCTTGCAGATAAGGCTGGTTTGGCTTATGGCTCAATAGTTCCCAGGGTCACTTGATGGATGTTTAGGCATGTTCAGCTGGATAGATAGTTCTAGTTCTGCATATTACCAGATTGATGTGCTTTGCATATCACATGACATTTGATATTAATTTATGTTAGTGTAGTTGATAAATGTGTGAAAAAGTACTAAGACGCCAGTGTTGCAGTGATGGGGGAGGCAACACATGGCTGCAGTGTAAATAAGTGACATATTGGTCTACCTCATAGATAAGGAGCCATCATTCTGTTATGTTTCCACATGTAATTTTATGACATAAAGAGTAAATGGACAGTAAACAGCACTAATACATGCTAATATTGACTTAGCATAGCACAGCGGTGAGCAGTGGGATTGCTCAATGGCTGGCAGAGTGTTTGTGCATACGAGATACAGATTTCCATTACTTTCACTGTTTGTGCATAGTTAAGCAGTGAGCAAATATGTGCCACATTGCTAAATCTGAGAGATAGTACTGAGTCTATGAAGCACACCTGCTGCTTAGCTGAATCTGTGGCATCAGGTGTAAATGTATTAACATATTTTTTGAGCCCAGATGATAGTGGGTTTGAATACAGGCGTATCTAATACTTTTAAATAAACAGTGATAATGCAATGACATGAATTCTTTATACCATAGTTCTCCGAAAGTAAGACCAGGTCTTATACTCTTTCTCCAGCCAAAATACGCATTAGGACTTATTATCAGGGGATGCCTTATCTACCCCCCCTGTACAACAATCTAGATTTATTCATTTATTCATGTACAAAAATCGACATTTATTCATGTACAAAAATCAACATTTATTCATGTACACAAACTGATATTTATTTGGTACTTTTCTGTTATTGGACAACAGTTCTAAGCAACGCGTTAACATTTGTGTGAGAATTCTACATAAACAGTGCAAAAAACATTTCAACTTCCGAATATCTACATCTTGGCTTTCACAGTGCAATATTTCATGCTTAACAGAAAGTGCAGAAAAATCTCAATACATGTGTATTGGAGGAGGGGAATAAAACTGAAAGCAGAAGCAATCCATTCTGTTGCCCTGATAATGGAAAAGTTATTCAAATAGAGCCATGTCATCTTCTTCTGGAACATTGTCATAAGTCTCCAAGCCCTGAATTCCAGCCTTAATTTCTTGCAGCTCCATTTCCTGTAGAACCATTGGCCCCAATCTGTTATGTCTAGCAATAGAGCTCTCCTAAAATGAGCACTGCTTGTCCAAGTAGCCTGCTTGTGGTGCATTGGCAACACAGCTGTCAGTGATTTTATCCCATGAATCTTTCACCCAAGTCATGACCTCTGGCAGGCTAGGCTTCACAAAGTTTCCATGCTGATTTCTCTCCATTCTATTTTCAATGTAGTCATTGAGTTCCATGTGCAAATGGTCCTTGAATGGCTTGTTTATTGCAATATCAAGAGTCTGGAGATAGGTAGTCATTCCTGTGGGAATCATTATTTGATCTATTCTTCTCCGGGCAAGAAATGTATTCATGTCTTTAGCGCAGTGAGTGCTGGCTGAATCTCAGACTAGCAGACCTCTTTTGCCACCTTGCAAAACAAGTGGTTGCATTACATTGACTCACTTCCTTATAACTGCTTGTGTGCACCAGGCTTTTTCCGTTTCAAGAATGTAAATGCCTGAAACACATTCAATCTTATCTTTCTTGCCCTTACTAATGATTAGAGGTGGGGTTTTCTTTCCATCTAGATGGATTGCCAAAATACAGGTAACACATGCACTCTTGAAACCAGTGGAGGGAATGTAGATTGACGAGGTACCCCTCTGATCAATTGTTGTTTGAGATCCTTGGCCCATAAACACTGCAGTTTCATCCATAGCAATCATGCTGGAGAGTTGATATTTAGAAAAGTCGATGCCATCAACAAAGGACTTGAACACAAATGCACATTTAATAACTTCAGTATCTTCCAGCTTGAACAGTGTTATTGATCTTCTTAGAGACAGTTCATATCACTGAAGGAAGCCATCCAGCCAATGTTGTGATGCCTGAATTCTTCTGGGGATATTTCTAACTGTGGTGCCATTGCAAGGGCAAATACTTGAATATCAGCCCTGCACACAACCAATACCTTTGCTCTCCTGTTAGCAATCCATTCACAGATTGTCTTCCAGCTCAGGAAATAATGGTTGCCAATCTGATTCACACTTGCATTTCTTAGCATTTCCCTTGTCGGCCTGTTGACTGAGGTTATCATAGGCTGCATGCCATTTTCGGACCATTCAGAAATCTAATGTTTTCTCTTTGCAGAATGCCATCAGATTCTTTCCCAGGGAGTCCTCCATGATTCCTTTCTTGTACTCAATGGACTAGCTCTTTCTTTTTGCACTCATCTTGACTGGGGGGGTTAATTGACGACTTATGAGACCTGAGTGGCAACACAAAATGGTGACAGTTAAGAAGACAAAACCACAGATGTACATTATCAAGTGTGTGTGTTTTATGAGCATTGTCTGTACTTTGACCAATTAAAGTACACCTGCCCGTGTTTATGGGCCAAGGATCTAAACTGTCAAGTGTGAGTGATATTAGGGTTACAGTAATAATAGTGGAGGACTCCCAGGGAAAGAATCTTACGACTTTCTTCAAAGGGAAGAAGTTGGGTGTCTGAATGGTCTGAAAATGGTAAGCAGAGTATGATAACCTCAGTCAACGGGTGTCAATAATATTTTTTTATAATTCAACACGTCCATCATATGTTGTTGACGATCTGAACTGGGGCTTATTTTTGGAGTAGGGCTTATATTGTGACCACCCTGGAAAACCATGCTAGGCCTTATTCTCTAGTTAGGTCATATTTATGAAGAAATATGGTAGTACATGTGTTGCTGTTTGTTGTCGTAGTGCAGTGGGGTTAAGTGACATTGGGTGGAGGTAACCACAGCATTGTAAAGGCACTCACTGTCTCTTGCCATTGGTGCATGATGCCAAACTCCACGCAAACACAGAGGACAAAAAGTGAAGGTATTCATTGTTTATTCTGGTACTTATGTGTGTTTTGTGTGATTCTATGTTTGACCAGATTATAGGTGCTAAAATGCAGTAGACAGCAAAGTGGTGAAATGGGGAGCAAGCAGGGGGAAGAACAAAGTGAAACAAGCAATACAGAAATGTGCAAGAGGGAGTTAGGAAAGAAACACAGCTATCCATTTCTTCAACAGTGATAATATGTGCAGAATATTATCTGAATTTGGACTGTGACCTCTGCAGAGAGGGGCAATCATGTTGTATACTCATTTAGACCGAATCAAGTGTGTCAAGATAACATGTGTATGAAATGGAAAGCTATGCATTAGGACAATACGTTTTGTGGGACAGGTGCCCAATTTTTTTTTTTTATTCAGTAAAAGAGAAATGCTGTGTAAAGGATGTAGGTATTTCTGGGTCAGGTAAGTTAGGTAGGTAAGGAAGTAAATGCAAAGAAACAAGACAAACAAGACAAGACAAAGGGACAGTCAGGGACAAAAAAGGTTGGGGGACAGAATAATCGAGGTGAGTGAGGGGACAACACACGCTCATGCCCATCAAACATGTAGGCAGTGAGAATCAAATGGACTGTCATCACTGTCTCCTCACTCCACTGGTGGCCGGAGTATTTGACATCTTCTCCTCCTACATACCCTGAGAAAGAGCAGCTTCTCCATCCAGCGTAGGCATACACCAATGCTACAGTGCATGATCCTTCACACCAACCCTGGCATCTCCAGGCAGGTGATGAAATTCCAACCTGTTCCTCTGCTCCTGTAGGGTAATACTACCAGAGGGTGCAGGTAGTGCATGGTCAGGTAAGGCAGTGTTGCCAGTTTGGGTCCTAGACATGATGGCCATCCGTGCTGGAGCCAGTGGAGTGGGGGCAGACTTATCCAGTGGGGCTGGCCTACCTCACTGTGCTGTGTAGCATTTAATAATTTCATACACATGGAATGCACAGAGACATTTTGATGGCACATAATAAAAAATAAAAAAAGAGAGATAAGAGTTGGGGTGACAGAAAAAATAGAGATAAACTTAGTACCATCATATGTGACATGCAATGCATTAACACAATTATATTATACTTCTCAGATGTTAAGGCCAAAACTAAGGGGCTGGGGCTGACCAGGTTTGCAGATGACTGCAAACTGGGTGCAACTTTCATATCCACAAATTATGTCAGTATACTTCAGGAGGGACTTACACAGACCAACGACTGGTGTCTTAGTCATGGTCACAAATTAAAAGCAAAGAAATGCATCATCATTCCCTTCAGTAAAAACAATGTCCTTTCACACAATCAGATTACCAACAATACCTATGAAGTGGTAAGGGATCTGGGATCACAAGTAGACTGCGACCTTAACTTTGACCACCATGTGTCTACTGTAAAAGCCTTCTACATAGCACATTTGATTAGCAAAGGCATCACCCCTAGAGAAAGGAGGTTATAACCCCTCTATAATCATCACTAATCAGGCCCATAATTGAACAAAATGCCCATTTTGGCATATACCACACAAAGCACATGCAGCAATTGGAGAGACCTCAGAAGTTTCTAACAAAGAAGGTCAAGGGACTCCAGCACATGCCTTACACAGACTGACTAAAGTCCCTGTCACTATACTCAGTATTGTATAGAGTTCTTAGGGAGACTTATTCCTGGCTTACAGAGCAATCTCTGACCCAAACCTAATGAATTTGCATACCCATTCCAGGGAACTAAACATTGCCTGTGACTTGAATAGGATGTGCTGGAGGGACAGATTTGTCTCCCAGTGACTACTGCATCTTTGTAATAGGCTGCCAATTCATCTGAAGAACAGCACCTCTATAAGACTGTTCAAAAGAAACCTGAATGAGTAGATGGGGCACTGTAAATTCCTACCAGGGACAGCACCCACAACCATCCTGGACATGGGCAGTTATTACTGAATACAATCCTGGGTATTGACTAGAGTATCTATGGTATTACATTGGGATGAAATGGCTAGGCTTGAAATGACCTCCAGGTTGATAGCTTAGTAACCTCCTATGATCTTATGATCCTAAGATCGTATTTTATCTGAGGTGTTACATTTATGTATACATCCTGACAAATACACACTATACCTACAGATTGCTGAAAGTAATCCTTAAAATGTGCATGTATTAAACATATGTGTGTTCCAGTTATACAGATCACAGTTAACAGCAGGGCATTTATGCCACTTGTATAAAGTTTAATCTAATGCAAATATTATTAAAGAAATGCAGTACTGTATAGTTGTGACTCGTGATGTTTGAATTCAGAACCTCTAACTATAGTCGTATATTTATCTCCTAAAGTTGGTTTGTGCTACAGAGTAACACATGCATAATTGCTTTTACAGCTAGGATATGCATGCTTACTTTGCTACAACTGTATAAAAACCTAAACGTTTAATTTTAACTTTTAAAGCTACAATAATACTTCTGTTGTCCTGCATCCATATCACTTGGTTCCCTCAGTCTCTCCGTTCAAGCAGCATTAGCATGTCGATTGAAATCTATGTCAGAATTAGCTAGGAAAAGAACAGAAAAGAATAGAAGAGCACTATGCATACCAGTCTTGCCTATATTTAGCTTTCTAAGTATTACAAATATTGTCTTGTCATACTTACAGTGCTGTGGGATGTCTGCAGTCGCAAATTCATTCAACCAATGCTTGAGGGTATTCCTTTTGTGTCTGTTTAGGTCATTAAAATGATGCCTACACCTGTAGATCAGAGTGTAATATATCTTTAAGAAGCAATCCAGTCAGTGGACAAGTGCATATAAGTACTGAGCACGTGCAAGCAAGAATGCATTTTGAGTGAGCATCCAGAGTGAGAGCGTGCATGTATGTAGTCAGTCAGTTAGTTAGCTAGTTCATTTAAGTTTAATGTTTCTACCATCCATCCTGATGTGTTTGTAGGCAATAACCTACTTAAACAAACACCCAAGCCTCATCGTCTTCTTAACTCATTCACTCCAATAGAGCTCAGAAAGTTTGCACTGTAACTTCCAAAGGGCAGAGCATAAGCCTTTTGACAGAATCAAATTATATTGTTACATTTCAAACAAATGTTCTTAGGTCTGGAACCATAGGGATTATGAAAGAAGTAAAAATGGCAAACTATTCAGCACAAACTATTTTTATAGTGCCAATATTCTTTAGGTTCTAGATTATAAACAGAATTTCATAGTCACAATAAACATAGTAACAATTATGTTTGTAATCTTTTGTAAACAACTTACAATATCTCAGGAACCACTCAAGTTATACACATACTGTTGGCAGCATTTTATTCATCTAGCTGAGTGCTTTCATGTGAGGCTAAATAGTTCATTATGTGTTACTTGATTGTTCAGATATTTAGAAAAATATGAAAATTTTATATATATATATATATATATATATATATATATATATATATATATATAAATTAATACCATAAAAACAACAGTTAATATCTCCATACTTCACTAGACAGAGGTCAAATATTAACGTAGTTGCGTTTGTCGTTGTATAAGCTTTAAGATGAAATCTTTTAAAACATTATACATAACATGGTTTTGGAATTATTGATGCAAATATGAACAAGCAATATTTGATGCCTAGAGACATCAGTAGGAATTAACTGCAGATGCACCTGGAGGCATCACTTGGATGTATTAATGTACATAAAATGAGTGACATGGTGTCAGATGTGATATCCAGAGTTGCAGCCCTGAGGCAACTGGTAAGAAGTGGAGGAATATATATGAGTGGATCACACATACTGCTCAAACAACTCGCAAACAGATCAGAAACAAATTCCAGATACTAAAACTCACTTAAATGATTTCTTTCACTACAGATATAAAATGAAGCACTCAGAACACTCAAAATGAATTACTTATTAAATGAAATGTCCAAAACTGTGACATATTGATAAAAATATTCAAAATAATTATGAAAACATTTGAAACAATATCCAAATTGCATAAAATGTATTAAAAAGGGAAAACAACCATTTTTTTTGCTTTGTACTACTTTTTAGCATTAAATAAAGGTATTCAAAGTATCATAAGTATGCAAAGTGTTTGCAAGTGTGTGCAGTGTTACAGTGCAATTATTTCACAAAGTACAGTTATTTCAAATAATATTTCACAAACTGCAGTCTTTTGAAAAATTTATTGTGCATTTGAATATTATTACAAGTACCTGGTGTGTGTGCAAGTTCGTACATAATTGCAAGGGCCAAGACTTAATTGTGTTGTACTATAATCTGTGGGCATGGCAGAAGGATTTTGCAGACCCGCACCACTTGTGTTTGATAACAATTTTGCTGAGAAATGGAGAGTGTTTTAGCAGGAATACAATATTTTCATACAGACTGCTTTTTCTGACAAAGATGCACATACAAAAGCATTTATTCTGCTTAATTTAGCTGGTTCAAAGGCCATTGAGAGAGAGTGTTCATTTATGTGTGTACCTGCTGTGTTTGCAGGGAAGGAGATAGACCTAAATAGTGTGGTATCAGCTGTGTGAAGACTGGTAGAGATGGGTGAAGGCTGCCAGCCTAGTCAAACATAATTTGGTACATAATTCTATTATTTGTAAATACTGTGAATGTTGAACTTAAAACAATGTGGCAACATTAATGAAGAAAAAGAAGAATAAATGTCCTCCAGAGGTATGAATGCACTGCCAGTTAAAATCACAACCATGGTTAATAAAACAGTTATCATGAAGTACTGGTAGAGCAAACCAAGGCACATAAACAGTATAAATATCATAAAAACGTTTTATTTGTGTGAGGGCTTTGACGGCTTGATCCTGCCGCTTCATCAGACATTTTAAAACTGTTTTAACTATTGCATTTTAAAGAATTCTTAACCAATAGCTACACAGTAACAATCATTTTCTAATTAGTCTATTAAAGAGATAGACAATGTATAAAATATATATATATATCTATGAAAATACATAAAAAATTATTGATAAATAGACCCACTTGCATCTATTTAAAATGTGGTTATAAGTAACAATAAAAACATCTCATATATAATATATGACATTTCATTAAGGCATAACATATAAAAAATATAAGACTTTGTCATTTAAATCTCCTATTTTTTAAAGTAGGCTTAATGCATATTTTATCGTTCAGCCCTTTACCCTTATTGCTTCTCATTCGAATAATCCATCTTAATTCTATGGATTCCACCTTATTTTCAATGTCACCCCCACAAATATTTTCATGAATCACCTCCAGAACCATAAATTTAAAGCTATGTGATGCATCATTTGTTGCAATATGTTTGGCCAGGGCATTAGTGCATATAGAGTTATTCATACAATAAATATGTTCTCTTATTCTATCACGAAGATGGCGATCTGTTTTGCCTATATAAAAACTATTACAGGCCTGGCATATAGCTAGGTACACTAAATGTATAGTGTTACAATCAGCCTGAACCTGAAAATATAAAAATTTTCCTGTATCAGGATACAAAAATTCACTTGAGCTATCAATAAATGTACACCAATTACAATTTTTACAAGGGAAAGTCCCATTTACTTTATTTGGACCGATATTCATAACATCTTTAGGAAAACATAACAATCTTTTCAAGTTCTTTTTATTTTTACATGTAAAACTGTATTTTTTACCCACTATAGAGGCTACTTCTAGGTCAGTAGTAAGTATAGACCGATTATTTTTTACAACTTCCTCAATTTCCTGAATGGGTAAGGGGCATCCTTAATGGGCCCTTGGTTCTATCAATCTGTGGAATATTTTTCCAAGGTTTATCAGAGAAATATGGTTTCCCTTGATTATTACGAGACTGTACTACCTTGTTTAAAATAGTGTCTATATTAAAATCTGCATCACTGGCATTTAGTCTGGATGCTCGGAGACCTTGACTTTTAATAATATTATGATAAGTATATGATGGATGCATACTTTTTCTATGGAGGTAGTTATTACTATAACAACCCTTTCTGTATATTCTAGTGGAGAATGTACCGTTAAATAACATAAAAATGGTGACAGACAAAAAATTGATAGAATCCATAGAGTAACTAAGAGTGAACTTTAGGAAAGAAGTGGATGAATTCAAGTATTCATGAAACTTCCAAAGTGAATCTAAATCACCGCCCCACAGTAAAAAGAGATCATCCACAAATCTCCTGTAGAAAACAACTTCTGGAAATCTCATAAGAATATTTGTGGTTTCCCACTGTGCCATAACAATATTGGTGTAGCTATTGGCACTAGAAGTGCCCATAGCTATGCCCTTTTTCTGTAAATAGAACTGACCATCAAAGGAAAAAACATTGTTTTCTAAAATGATTTCCATGAATAAACACAATAATTCTATAAATGTTGCATTGAGTTTACTATTAATGCAAAGATATTCCTTTAATATGTCTATACCTGTATCGTTTGGAATACAAGTAAATAAAGACTGAACATCTAATGTAACTAATAAAAAAGAAGTACATTTTTTTTCTCTTCACAAAGGAATATATATCACTTAGAAAAATTCTTTGTATCAATTAAAACATATTTGTTATTGCATAAAACACTTCAAAGCTGTTTCTCAAGAAAAATTGACATATTTTCTGTGCATCAGCCTCTGCCAGATACTATGGGTCTAAAGGGTGGTTTATATACATCTTTATGGATTTTTGGCAATCCTTGTAAACAAGGAATAATAGGTCTGTCACTTATAAAATACTTGTATTGTTCCATAGTAATATTACGTCCTAACAAACAATCATTTAAAGCACTGTTAACACTCCGAATAATGACATTGATGTAAGTCATATTTATAAAAGTATATGTATCTGTATCTCTAAGCATAGATAAAATCTCATTTACATAATATTTTTTATCCATCGCTACTGTAGGACCTCCTTTGTCAGCAGGTTTAATAATTATGGAGGTATTGGAAGACAAATTTTTAGCGCTTGGCACTCTAAAGCATTTAAATTAAAATTAACCTTCCCCATGTTCCTATTATTAAATAAAGAAACAATATAATTTTCACATTTCTTTTCAAAAACTTCTACTGCTGCAGTATTACTTGGTATATAAGTACTAGGTTTTCTAAGTCTTTAGTCTAAATCTTTTCCAACAACCTCACTACTTTTATATTGCACTTTTAACATGATATTACGTGTGAACATATTTAAATCAACAATACAGTCTGAAATATCAGTCAGTTGGGTGGGTATAAAACTCATACCTTTGTTAAGCAGAAAAACTTCTTCTGCTGACAAATTATGTGAAGAAATGTTGCAAATTAAGTCTGTCCGATTTCAGCTTGCATTTCGACCTGCCTCTGCTGAACGAACGTCTGTTCACCTGTGAATTTATTGGAAAATGGAAAGAATGTCCATTCTTGTTTAAATTAACAGCTCCATGCTGCTGTTGTTCAGTGGAAGCATTGCTCAATAGAGGAGGAAATGGGCATAAACTGTTGTTAATGCTGGACACATTAAGAAGTGGAGCTTTACTCCTAACATCTACATTGTTCCTTTGAGTGTTTGCTGACACAGAAGGAGTACAAACAGCCATTGTCATATTCGTTGTCGTTTCTACGGCCATTTCATCAGCAGTATTTAAATTAGGCTGTTTAACCTCTTGATTATCAGGCATCTGTGGTTGCCTGATTACTGCTCTGGGCCAAGCAAAGACACACCCATTTGAAAAATCAGCTTCATCTCTATCCATTTTTTGCTGTTTTTGAAGGAGCAATTTGCACTCAAAAGCTGTCACTGAACCCAAGATGTAACATAATTTTACATCTATTATATCAGCAGGCAGAAATTGAATTTAGAACTCAGCTATAATTACATGTGTTTACTTATTAGGTTTTCTAAACCTGAGGAAGAAAGACTATTATCATTGGTCATGGACTTACAAAATGAGTTATACAATAAATATCCTGCTGATTCCAATAAATTCACCTGTGAACAGACGTTCGTTCAGCAGAGGCAGGTCGAAACGCAAGCTGAATTCGGACAGTACAGACAATCACACATTGAAGAAAATGTGGCAGAAACCGGCAAGCCCTTAATTTGGAACATTTCTTCACATAATTTGTCAGCAGAGGAAGTTTCTCTGCTTAACAAAGGTATGAGTTTTATACCCACCCAACTGACTTATATTTCAGACTGTATTGTTGATTTAAAAATGTTCACGTGTAATATCATGTTAAAAGTGCAATATAAAAGTAGTGAGGTTGTTGGAAGACTTTACTCAACTTAGAAAACCTAGTACATATATACCAAGTAATACTGCAGCAGTAAAAGTTTTTGAAAAGAAATGTGAAAATGATATTGTTTCTTTATTTAATAATAGGAAGATGGGGAAGGTTAAGTTTAATTTAAATGCTTTAGACCGCCAAGTGCTAAAAAAATTGTCCTCCAATACCTCCATAATTATTAAAACTGCTGATAAAGGAGGTCCTACAGTAGTGATGGATAACAAATAGTATGTAAATGAGATGTTATCTATGCTTAGAGATACAGATACATATACTTTTATAAATATGCCTTACATCAATGTCATTATTCAGAGAGTTAACAGTGCTTTAAATGATTGTTTGTTAGGACATAATATTACTATGGAACAATACAAGTATTTTATAAGTGACAAACCTATTATTCCTTGTTTACAAGGATTGCCAAAAAGCCATAAAGATGCATATAACCACCCTTTAGACCCATAGTATCTGGCAGAGGCTGGTGCACAGAAAATATGTCAATTTTTCTTGATAAACAGCTTTGAAGTGTTTTATGCAATAACAAATATGTTTTAATTGATACAAAGAATTTTCTAAGTGATCTATATTCCTTTGTGGAGGGAAAAAATGTACTTCTTTTTTATTAGTTACATTAGATGTTCAGTCTTTATTTACTTGTATTCCAAATGATATAGGTATAGACATATTAAAGGAATATCTTTGTATTAATAGTAAACTCAATGCAACATTTATAGAATTATTATGTTTATTCATGGAAATAATTTTAGAAAACAATGTTTTTTCCTTTGATGGTCAGTTCTATTTACAGAAAAAGGGTGTAGCTATGGGAACTTCTAGTGCCAATAGCTGCACCAGTATTGTTATGGCACAATGGAAAACCACAAATATACTTATAAGATTTCCAGAAGTTATTTTCTACAGGAGATTTGTGGATGATCTCTTTTTACTGTGGGATGGTGATTTAGATTCATGAATACTTGAATTTATCCACTTCTTTCCTAAAGTTCACTCTTAGTTACTCTATGGATTCTATAAATATTTTGGATGTCACCATTTTTAGGTTATCTGATGGTACATTCTCCACTAGAATATAAAGAAAGGGATGTTATAGTAATAACTACCTCCATAGAAAAAGTATGCATCCATCATATACTTATCGTAATATTATTAAAAGTCAAGGTTTCCGAGCGTCCAGACTAAATGCCAGTGATGCAGATTTTAATATAGAAACTTCTTCCCTTTCAATGAGATTTTTTGAAAGGGGATACAATAAAAGAGAAGTGGACACTATTTTAAACAAGGTAGTACAGTCTCGTAATAATCAAGGGAAACCATATTTTTCTGATAAAATAAAAAGAACTTGAAAAGATTGTTATGTTTTCCTAAAGATGTTATGAATATCGGTCCAAATAAAGTAAATGGGACTTTCCCTTGTAAAAATTGTAATTGGTGTAAATTTATTGATAGCTCAAGTGAATTTTTCATCCTGATACAGGCTGATTGTAACACTATACATTTAGTGTACCTAGCTATATGCCAGGCCTGTAATAGTTTTTATATAGGCAAAACAGATCACCATCTTCGTGATAGAATAAGAAAACATATTTATTGTATGAATAACTCTATATGCACTAATGCCCTGGCCAAATGTATTGCAACAAATGATGCATCACATAGCTTTAAATTTATGGTTCTGGAGGTGATTCATGAAAATATTTGTGGGGGTGACATTGAAAATAAGGTGGAATCCATAGAATTAAGATGGATTATTCGAATGATAGGCAATAAGGGTAAAGGGCTGAACGATAAAATATGCATCAAGCCTATTTTAAAAAATAGGAGATTTAAATGACAAAGTCTTATATTATATTTTTTATATGTTATGCCTTCATGAAATGTCATATATTATATATGAGATGTTTTTATTGTTACTTGTAACTACATTGTAAATAGATGCAAGTGGGTCTATTTATCAATCATTTTTATGTATTTTCATAGATATATATATATATATTTATTATACATTATCTATCTCTTTAATAGACTAATTAGATAATGATTGTTACTGTGTAGCTGTTGGTTAAGAACTCTTTAAAATGCACCAGTTAAAATGGTTTTAAAATGTTTGATGAAGCAGCAGGATCAAGCCATGAAAGCGCTCACACAAATAAAACATTTTTATGATATTTATACTGTTCATGTGCCTTGGTTTGCACTACCAGTACTTCACGATAAATGTGGCAACTTTGCTATCTGCTGTAAAGAAAGCTAAGTCAAGCATTTCAAATCTTTCTTTTGAAGTTAAGATTATTTCAAAACTATCCTTTGATCTGTAGAGCCTGTCTGAGCCTGTCTGAGCTAGCACATTCTTTCTATTGTTTTAACTTAAGGAATAATTACTAGAGTGTACAAGTGAAATGTCTTTTATTGTTGTAGCTTCCTGAGCAGGTGTTAGCTTGCTAAATAATGTAGGCTGTTGGCCTGGGAACTCCAGGCTAAGTGTCAAAGAAATGATGTAATGGGAACTGAATGAGAATGATGTAATCTGGGAGGGCCCAGCAGAAATGTTTGTTAGTGATTTTAAAAACTATTGCTCAGAGAGAGAGAGAGACTGTAAGCATTTTGATCTTGGACATCTAACTCAGCACTGCCTATGCTCTTAAGTAAGTTATCTTAGAAGTGTATTATCTTGTAGCAATAGCTAGGAAATTAGAAAAGATTAGACTAAGTGTGTTTCTGTTATGTCAGAATTGTACTATGGAATTATTTTAAGTTTCTGTATGATCTCTGAACTCTTGAATAGCACTGTGGTGTAGTAATATTGTATTGTGTTTTTAGTATTTATTATTAAATATTTTAAACCCTTTTCAACTGTGTCTGGTTTTTGTAGAGATAATTAAGCTCTAGAGTACATTGCGTGCTTATAAGTGATCTTGTAATAAGCCCTTCCAATAAGCCTTGATTGCTTAAGTTACACTACTATTGGATAATAATATTGCACAGTAATAATTGGACACCCTTTTAAGGGCTTTTTGGTAGCTGATAATTATTAGCTGGTGGTGGCAGTAATTGCTACCATATAGTCTGGGTAAAGGGGCAAAGCTGGAGAATCTGTGTCAGCCTTTCCCAGGAGTGTATGTGAAGTTGTATAAATACTTATCTCAAAGTGTGTGTGTGTGTGTGTGTGTGTGTGTGTGTGTGTGTGTGTGTGTGTGTGTGTGTGTGTGTGTGTGTGTGTGTGTGTGTGTGTGTGTGTGTGTGTGAGAGAGCTACTTGGGCAGGGATACAAAGCACTGGTTGGACAGAGAGGGTACTGGAGGTTAGCCTGCCAGCTAGGCTGAGATCTGGACCCTATAGCTGTGCCAGTGGGGAGACTTATTGGGGACCTGGAGAGCAGGGGAGCAACCAGCCCCAGACTGACTGTGATCTCTGTGTGCACTTAAGGGAAATTGCACTTTACTATGTGTATTTGTTATCCTTTCCTTTCATATGAGATGCCCTCTCTGGTGTTAGTGGTGAGGATTGAGGCTCCTTGATTACTGGTCCAGGGCACGGGGGTCACAGGCTGAAATGCAGGAAGATGCTGAGTGCTGAAAATGTAAATTTAGATAAATGTGTAACCCCCAAATGAATATTACAATGGAAATGCACTTATTTTTAACAAGAGATCAAAAGCCTGAAAAAATCTTTGCAGCATATATAACTGACTTCAGAAATAATGCTAAAATGTGCTGATTTGGTGATTTGACAGATGAGTTGATAAAGGACAGGCATTGTGTGTGGTATTCATAATGACACAGTGAGAAAGATTTTGCTTTGAGACAGTGATTTGATGTTAAATAATTGAGATTTGTCATATATATGAGCATACAGAAAAGCTTACAAGTATGCTTACAAATGAGAAAACAAGCCTTCCAGTACCTTCTGCAGCTCATGTAGATAGTATGCCGAATGAGGTTAGAAGATATAGTCCCAAGGGTGTGGCGACTTCAGTAAAACCCAGAGCTACTTCAGTATGGCCCAAACTGCACACAGCAAAGCACAGGGGTGACTCAGCAGAACCCATAGGAAACCTCATAGTCAACTGGCATAATTGTGGTGGCAATCATAATCCAAATGAGAAAAATGTTTAGCTTTTTGTTAGAAGTGTCATTCTTGCAATAAGTGGAATAATTTCAAAAGATTTTGTAACTCAAGTAAGGCACATCCTTTTATTAAATGAAGGCATTCCTAGAGGCAAGTTGATAAATTAGAAAGCTGTGACCCTACTTTTTATGTTGATGGTGTGTTTGTGCTTGGTGAAATTGTCACAGCAGTAGATTTGTGGGCAAAGAACAAAATCTTTTCTACTGTTTGGATTAATGGGAATCTTGTAGAGATCAAAGTAGATAATGCCTCAAAGTGCAATGTTGTGTCAGCAGAAGCAATTGCTAGAGTAAAAGCTGCAGAACGTCTTGATTTGACAAAGTGTACAAAGCTTGTTGCTTATGGTAGTGAAGAGATTCAAACTGAAGGCTCAGTAGTGCTTTCATGTTACTCTGCTGGGAACAGCTATGACTTGTAGTTTTACATATTCAAGATACATGTGCAGTCATTATTAGGTCTTAGAGAGTTTGAGATTGGAATTGCTTTCATTTAATAAGGAAGTCCACCATGTAAACCTGAATAACAACAGTTCAAATTTCACACAAACTATTTTTTTTATGAGTGTGCCGATATTTTTGCATATAAACTAGTCAAACTACCAGTTGTGTACTCTATGAAGTTAGATCCGGAGGTCAGCCCAGTTATCAGACCAGCAAGGAAAGTTCCAGTAGCCATGCAGAACACAGTCAAAGCTGAGCCAGACAAAATGGTGCAACTAGTGGTAATTTGTCCAGTAGAAGAACCTACTGAATGGGTACCCTCTATGGTAGTAGCTTATAAGAAAAGCTCAGATGATATCAGAATATGTATTGATACACGATATTTGAACAAAGTATTGAAAAGGCCCCATAATCAAATGCACACACTCAAAGACGTTGCTGCCCTCATGCCAAATGCCACTATTTCTTCAGTCGTAAATGCAAAAAGTTCATTTTGGCAAATTTTTCTTGACCAAAATTCTTCATTGTTAACTACATTCAGTATGCCACTTGGAAGATGCAGATTTCGGAAAAAGTCATTTTGAATAAAGTCTGCCAATTAACTCTTTCGGTGTGTGATGGAGCAAATTTTTCTGCCTGTCCATGTGCTATTATAGTAGATGATATTCTAGTACAGGAGTGTCCAACCCGAGGCCCGCGGGCCACATGCGGCCCTTAGAGCTCTTCTATGCGGCCCGCGACCTTGCATGCGCAAGTTTAGCCTTAAACACTTTTTTTCCCATTTGTTTTTCGCGCCCGTGACAAATGTTGGTGTGCGCATGCGCTTAAGCACTTTTTTCCATTTGCTTTTCGCGCCCGTGACAAATGTTGGTGTGCGCATGCGCTAAAGCACCCTTAGCGCTTTGTTTTTTTTGCCTGTGTTCCCGCCGCTGCTGAGAGAGTTGTATGGGGTACGGATTTGCCATCGTTGGATTTATAAGGGACAGGACCTAACTGCAGTAATAGGTAAGTGCGAGTGAGTGAGTGTATGCATGAAAGTAAAGTGTGTGTGTGCATGAAAGTAGAAGAGTGTGCGAATGTGTATGATTGTGTGTGTCTGTTAGCCATCATTAGTCTGTTAGGCCATAATTAGACATCGTTTTGCCTTCACCTGTATGTGACCACAATACAGGCTGATACCTTTCAACTTTGTTGCTTAATTCACATGCTATAATTATTATTGTGATCACATACAGGTGAAGGCATATTTAGACTGCTGTTTTACTCCTTGGTCCTGCTGTTCTGGCCTGAGCATTGATGTACCATAGAATATGTTCTGTCATTTCAATTCCATATTAAGTATTCCTCTGAACTGCTATTAGAAATTATTTGAGCAATGTATGCATGGCAAACAACTGGCCCTTACAAAGCATTATGTTTTGTCAGACAATATACTGCTGGTCACACCTTCTTTGCAAGCATTGGGCATTATGAGATGTATCATGTTATCAGTGGTTTTACGAATCCTGCTGCTTATACTGTAATACAGCAGCATGCACAGTGCTGTAAGCATGATTTTTTTTTTTTGTTAAAGAAACTTTAAATGCCAATATTTCCAAAGGAGTAACCAAACAACGCAGAAATTAAGAATAAAAAACACACCAAACAGCCAGTAAGTAGCAGCAATTCTCCTTTATCTTCTCAAGACCTGGTACCTCGGCATCTCACCTTCAATGGGTCACAATACATTTTAAAAAGTAACAGTCTTTATACACAAATCAATTACATCAATTATTCAATTAATTAAACAATTAACTTCAAAAATGGAGGGAAAAAGATTTTTAAATTATTATTTTGAATAGCTTATATATTTTTATATATAAAAAAATATATCCCAATACATTAACTAATTCCCAAAATTACTAAAAACTTTTATATTAATAATTAATAATATATATCTCTCATAATATAATTTCTTATAATATGTGAATTATGAAATATAACATACAAAATGAACATTATAATTGTATTTTAATAGGTTCAACAATGAATTAATTCTTCAAATGCCTAATTCTAAGTTCAAGCCAAAAGGCCTTAATGTATTAAACTTCAGAATCATCCTAGTTTCAAGTTCTAACAATTTATCACAAATATTGTCACCCTTAGTGCAATGAGGTTTGCCTAATATACTAAATTTTAAACAATCAGATTTTCCCTCATGTGTCTCACAGAAGTGCTTCGCAACCGGGCTGAATGCACTTGAATTCTTAATGTCTCTTAAGTGTTCTAAGATTCTCAGTCTTACCATTCTTTTAGTTTGCCCAATATACCACATATTATGACAACTACACCCTAGTATATAAACAACACCACTGGATCTGCAGTTAAAATAATGCATGGGGTTATGGTTAACATTATTAATGGATCTGATGTTAATAATTCTGTCACAAATACTACAAGAATTACATCTAAATGAACCAACATTGGAAGCATAATCCGTTCTTTTTGTACAAAGATTATTATTTAATATTTCTTTTAAGTTCTTTCCCTTTTTATATGAAAATATGATTTTGCGTGGAAAAAGCTCACCTATGAGCTCATCCTCACTAACCAAGTACCAAAATCTTTTAATTAGGGAAACAAATATTTCAGAAAAAGCTGTATATTTTGTTACAAAGAATATATTTTCAACATCATTATCTTTCTCAACCATCCCTGAAAATTGCCTATGTAACTTCCTAAAGCTTCCATGTTTGTTCAAAACACCATTCATATGATCCAATAATAATTTTTCATCGTAGCCCCTATTATTCAATCTCAAAAATACCTCTTTTAACTCATAGTTTAATTCAGATACCATACTGGTATGTTGGTGTATTCTTTTGAATTCACCATAGGGCAAAGCTTTTAATAAATGAGGAGGGTGCATGCTAGACGCATGCAAAAACATGTTTGCTGAGGTATCCTTTCTATAGGGCCTGTACTCAATCTTATTGTTGCTTATGAATAAAGTTAGGTCCAGAAAATTAATCTGATTCCGATTGACCTCATAAGAAAAAGAAAGACTGTGTTCATTATCATTCAATTCTTCAAAAAATTCACAAAACTCATAGATATCCCCTTTGCATATGAATATCAGGTCATCAATGAACCGTTTGTACAAGATAACCTTATTATGAAAGAATATAGTAGGATAAATGAACTTTTTCTCAAAAAAATCCATGTATATTACGGCATAATTGGGAGCATAGGCAGCTCCCATTGCCGTTCCTTTTTTTTGTAAAAAATATTCACCATTAAATGTGAAATAATTATGGGTCAAACAGAATTCTAAAAGTGAGATCAAAAAATTAGTTCTGGGACCTTCACCTAACATATTAGAAATCGCATCAAGTCCCCATCTAATGTTGATGTTAGTATATAATGATTTAACATCAATAGTCACCCAATAATAGTCACCATCCCATGTTACCTTCTGTACTTCATTTATTAACTCTTGGGTGTTACTAATATGAGCACTAACCCTATTGATGTAAATTTTTAGTTGTGAATCCAGGAAAACATTAACATTTTCCAAGAAAGATCCAATCCCCGACACTATAGGCCTACCAGGGGGCTCATTAAGATCCTTATGAATCTTAGGTAGGGCATATAGTATGGGTGGAACAGGGTCCTTTATGTACATTTTATTCAACATTAGAAAAGAATCCCAATCGTTCTCCCCTTTCCAGAAGATTGAGAAGTTCCTCATTGTATGATTTGAGTGGGTCCCTACTAAGTTTTATGTATTCATCACTGTTCTGAAGCAAATTGTTGACCATAACACAATAATCAGATTTATTTTGTATCACCCAATTACCCCCTTTGTCAGCACATTTAAATATATAATTATTCTTAAGTTTCCTAAGATCCTGTAAAGCCAGCCACTCTTTCTTTTGTAAGGTTAAATTTCTTCTTTTCTTTACAGAACTGCTTAAACATCAGTTCAGTTTCCTTTAAAAGAACTTTCTGAAACACCTGAATGGCTGGCACTGATAGTTTTTAGTAATTTTGGGAATTAGTTAATGTATTGGGATATATTTTTTTTATATATAAAAATATATAAGCTATTCAAAATAATAATTTAAAAATCTTTTTCCCTCCATTTTTGAAGTTAATTGTTTAATTAATTGAATAATTGATGTAATTGATTTGTGTATAAAGACTGTTACTTTTTGAAATGTATTGTGACCCATTGAAGGCGAGATGCCGAGGTACCAGGTCTTGAGAAGATAAAGGAGAATTGCTGCTACTTACTGGCTGTTTGGTGTGTTTTTTATTTCCAAAGGAGTGTCTGAATGCTTTTAGCTTGAATCTTGGCTGATTGTGTCATTTATCAGTAATGAATTTTTAAATCCAGCTTCTCGATATTACTTGACATGAGGAGTAGCTGTAAAATGACTTTTGTGTTAGTCTCATATATGAGTGAAGCAATATACTATCACTATTTTCCCAATAGTTTGTCACTCAAGTAATGTCTTTTACCTGTTAAAACAAGTCAGAATTTGTTATTCATACCTAACCATCTACGTGCAATGCACATTTAGGACTTGTCTAAATGTAAATAGTAGTCTGGCTTTGTCTGTCATGATTAGGGCTTGTTGCTCATGCATGATATTTCACCCTGGACAAAACTTCTTTGATACCGATGCTGTTACCATTTTATGTCTGTTCTGAAATGCAGTCAATCATTGAAATTAATTTATGGGGAAAATATCTGTTAGCTAGGTTGAGAAATTTGGTATTTAACAACTGTTTAATAAAGTTACACAAGAAGTCATAGTATTTTATCTGTATGTGTGCTGCAATTTTGTTTTATTGACTTTGAATGTTCATTTGTATTCCGCATATACCTGTGGTCTTTTGAGACCTTTTTTTTTTTTTTTTTTTTTTTTTTTTGGTCCTCACTTGCCGTTTGCCCCTAGACCATTTCTGTTGACCCAATGCGGCCCTTGCAACTAAAAAGGTTGGACACCCCTGTTCTAGTAGGAGTCAATGACATGGCAGAAACCTCAAGAAAGATCTCGAAAGAGCATGTGAAGTGAATCTTAAGCTGAATCCTCAGAAGTGAAAATTCAGGCTACAAGAAGTTACTTATGTTGGGCACTTGTTTAACAGTTCAGGCTTATGATCAGATCCTTCCAAGCAAACAGCAATTCTTGAGATGCCAGCTCCAGACAATGTTCAAGCCCTCCATCGGTTTCTTGGCATGGTCAGCTATTTAGGCAAGTTCATTCCAGATTAAGCCAACTTTTAGCACTGCTAAGAGAGCTGACATGCAAAGATGTAATTTGGTCATGGTCAGAACAGCACCAGAGAGTATCTGATGTCCTGAAACAGAAAATTGCTAGTCCACCAACTCTCAGCTACTATGATGCTCACAAAACAGTTACTTTTTCCTGTGACACTTCTAAGTTTGGTCTAGGTGCAGTCATTCATCAAGAGGGTAGACCAGTAGCCTATGCATCGGGAATTTTTAACCAAACCAAGATGCAATATGCCCAGACTGAGAAAGAGCTTTCGGTGACTGTGTTTGCATGTTCAAAGTGTCATGATTATATTTATGGTTGACCTATCCAGATCACAACTCACCAACCTTTACTCATTTTTTGAGAAAGCTTATGCATACAGCTCCTGACAGATTGCAATGCACGATGCTCAAATTGCAGAAGTACAATTTCAATCTTGTTTACATGAAAGGCAAACTTCCTTATTTTGCTAATATCTTATTCATGGAACAGCATAACAATGATCAACTTGATTTAAGGTCATGGAAGTGAGCAAGTTTTCCTCCATATGTCTTGATGAGATCAGAACTCACACAGCTTCAGATCCAATTCTCCAGAAGCTAAACCTTTTTATCAGTTGAGGATGGCTTTCAAAATAATCTTGTTTACCAATAGAAGTGCAGCAGTATTTTCCATACAGAGATGAGATTTTGTCAGACAAGGGTATCATCATGAAAGGTCCTAAAGTGATTGTTGCAAAATCCTTGCAACAAGAGTACATTAAGACATTGCAGCATGGTCAGACAGGAAATGATTCTACCAAAAGAAAGGTGAGAAGACTAGTACTTTGGCCTTCTATGTCAAGAGATATTGAGAAAGTACTTTCATCTTGTTCAGTATGTAATAGTACAAAGCCACATCAACAAAAAGAACCACTTCAGTTAAGCCGGATTCCTGAACTACCTTGGTTAAAAGTAGCCACAGATATCTTTGAGTGGAATGGTCAACATTACTTGGTGCTAGTAGACTCTTATTCAAAGTGGTTTGAGATTGACCTTCTTCCCAACCTAACTTCCAGTACTGTTATTGCTGAGTTGAAGAGACATGTTTCTGTTCATGGTAGTCCACACATAGTTATTTCTGACAATGGTGCACAGTTTACAATTCAGCAGTTCAAGAAATTTGCAGGAGCATGGGACTTTGTTCATATTACGAGTAGTCCTGAATACCCTTGGTCAAATGGCTTGCCTGAATGTGAAGCTTAAAGTGCAAAACAGCTGTTAGAGAAATCCAGATGTGACAATACTGATGTTTTTCTAAAGTTGTTAAATCTCAAAAACATTCCTTGTGATAATCATTTTAGTTCGCCTGCCCAGAGGCTTATGTCAAGACAAACCACAACCACATTACCGATCAGCAGTAATTTATTGGTTCCATGTGCTAAAAACAACAAAGCAGTAAAATCCCAACTGTAGAAAAAACATTTGTCCCAGACGTCTTACTATGATAAAACCAACAAACTCCTCTGCTCTTTACAAAAAGGGGAGATAGTGAGGATGCAGATGTCAAAAGGTTTTGATCACATCGGATTGGTGAAAAGTTTGTGTCAAGAGCTGAGATCATACATTGTGGAATCACAAGGAATGGAATTCGGACAAAATCTGAAGCATTTGTTACCAGCGTCTGAACAAGTGTTACAGCATCTTGCCTGTGACAAAGACTGTAGTTTTCAGTGTGACTTGTCCAATGTTCATTTTCCAGAGGACATTCCATCAGCAATCCCTGCTCCTGAAAAAATCCCTAAGAGTCTTCAAGCAGAACATTTCCCATTGACTGTCTTTGTTGCTAAAGCCAGTCCTAATTATTACATTATGAGATTAGGTCGCATCTTAAACCTAGGTTCAGATACACGGCAACCTGGACATGACTATTGCTTTCTTTATTAGTGTCTGTATAATTGCATGAGTATTGAAATGCATTGTTTGTAAGAGACAGCTATGTAAAGAGGGAGGATATAGATCAGAGTGTGTGATATATCTTTAAGAAGCATTCCAGTCAGTGGGCATGTGCATATAAATACTGAGCACGTGCAAGCAAGAGTGTCATTTTAAGTGAGCAACCAGACTGAGAGCATGTATTTATGCAGTCAGTCATTTAGATAGTTCATTTAAGTTTAATGTTCCTGGCATCCATTTTGATGTGTCTGCATGCAGCAAACTACTTAAACAAACATCCAAGCCTCATTGTCTTCTTAATGTACATAAGATGAGCGACAAACTTTTCTCCACTCTGCGGGATGCCAGTAGCACTGGATACTGCCTGAGCCAAACTACTGCTTCACTCAGATTTGTACTGGGAGCTAGAATATTCCCTCTGGAGAAACCTTTGGCTGTGGTGCTCTAACAGGAGTCCAGTAAGTATCCTGGACTCCTGAACACCCCACCACTGTGCCATAAACTGGGCAGTTTCCCCATTAACTCCAGCCATGTCTAACACCCAACCTAGAACAATGGTAAATTATGCTTTCCTGCCAATTTCCAGTTATTGTATTTACTGGCAGGGTACAAGACCCTAGCAATGATGCCAACCTTGTTTGCATGATTTTCAGTAGAGTGAAGAGTGCCAAGCAGGGATGACATAAATATTTGAAATAGGAAGGGTAATCTGACACTTGACCTTAGTTTGTGGTATCTGGTGATATAGCTTGGGAATATGCACTGAAAACTGGAAGGTAACTGCTAAGTGAATTAAGTTTGCAGACATCGGTTGGGGGAGTAAATGTCATAGCCTCACACATTTGTTTTTGGATTTATACACTGATAACATTAATTTTTAAAATGTGAGATTCAAACCTAGGCTTAAGGGACAAAACATCTTCTTCCACAGTGTTGATTTTCCATCTTTGCCACAGAAGAAGTGCTGCTCAGACATTGTCAGGAATCATTCCTAAATACAGCTGACACTTTGAGGTGCTACAAATCTATGTGTGTGACCTGATAAGGTTTGTGTATATGGATCCAGTTGTGTATGTGTCTTATTTAATTGTGAAGGCCATGCAAGTCCAGATAGCAGAATTATACTTACAGAAATATAGTAAACATTATACCCTCATTCATACAATTGAAATACATTAAGCGTGTCTTATTCCTTATACATATAATTCATATCAGCTCCACTATCTAAAATGTTATAAGTGAGAGTGAATATAATAGGAAATGGAACAACAGTAAAAATGTCTGAAATGTCCTGTATTAAAACTCAAGGCCATGTGTATGGCAGTCCTACACTTAAAGCTGTTGCCACAAGAACATTAAATTACACTTTTCTATTTTATACTTCATTGATATGATATTGGAACCCAGGACCAGCTGTACTCCAACCCTACGCTCACACCTGCTGCCACAGGGCATGACATTTCCGTAAAATCCTACTCATGCTTAAGTTCTGTGTATTAACAACCAAGCAACACCACTAAGTGTGTTTATGTGATGTCCAGCAGAATTAATTGAATGCATCTCTTTTCAATTATTGGATGTCTGCATCCTGTTTGCAAATGTTTGATGACTGCAGCTGTAGAGGAACCTAACTAACTGCAGCAGAATGCTTCTGCATTGTGTGATAGAAAGCAAAAATTGCAACAATGTATTCTTTTTGACCTTTGCACTTTTACAGATGACCTGTCTGCAGGTGCTCTGTCTGCTTCCTGTTTGGCCCCTAGTCCAGGTTTGCAGACTGCTAAGCATTACTCAAATCAGATAAGCACAGCCAAGCCTGACATTCATTTTCTCCATTTCCTTTGATTGTGCTAAGCCATGAATCATGCAAAAATTGGTGAAAAATAACTAACTAGCTAAAAAGGAAACATAGTTGAAATGAAGAAAAACTGTCTATGATGTAAACACTACAAAATGTTTGGTAGTGCACATGACTTATTTCTACATAAAACAAAAAAAACGACCAGGTAGAAACGCTCACTTTATTTGACATAAATAATGCTTTCAGGATAACCCTTCTTCAGTATTCAAGACACATTTAAAACACACCTTTTTATATATATATAAATATATATATATATATATATATATATATATATATATATATATATATATATATATATATATATTGATCCAAATAACATGACACAGTCAACCAATAAAATTAACTAGATGATTAGTTAATTAACAGTTCCCACACATACATATCATATAAAATCAGTGTTCCTTAAACATGTCATACAAAAAAATAAAATTAAAAAGTGGAATATAAAACTAACTACTTAAATAAAAAAAGAACCTTTTCATTTATACTGTTTTTGTTTAGCAATCAGTACTGGTTTAATAGTTATCATATTGTTAAGGTTGGGTAATCTATCTGCCTCCAGCCTAGTGATCCATCTATATTCTGCCATTTCTAATTTGTTATTAATGTCTCCTTCTCTCAAACTTTTACACACTATTTGTAACACTTTGAACTTAAAACAATGAGATGGAGCCTTCCCATTCATATGTTTAGCTAAGGCATTGGTTGCTATTCCTCTCCTAATCTCGGACTTATGCTCAATAATGTGGTCTCTAAGCCCCCTTGAACATTTACCCACATAAAATCCTTCGCATTTTACACACATCGCTATATATAGTATTGCAGTTGGACTACATGTGGTTTGATATTTAATTTCATAAACTACTTTAGTTATTGGATATTGAAAGGACAATTTGTTACAAATATTCGCACAGCAGCTACAGTTATAACAGGGGGTTGTACCAAACTTATACATTACTGGAATCATTAAGTTAACATCAACGTCTTTATAACACAATTGTCTTTTAAGATTATTACTGTTTCTATAAGCAAATCTGGGTACAGCACCCAACAAAGCAGATAGTTCAGGCAGAGACATTGATATTTGCCATTTTTTTCAAATTATAGCTTCCACTTGTCTAGTCATGACATTGTATGTTGTAGCATATCTCAGTATGGAAGAGGTATTTCCAATCAATTCACCACTTTGAATAGACTCACTAAATAGTGGGGGTGCTATCAAATTTCTATCTTTTAATACATTATTCATTACTTCTAAAACATGCTGACTGTTATAACCTCTATTCATAAATTCTCTAGACAAGGTCTCCATTTGTTCCTTGCATTTTAACTCATCAGTATTTAATATACTAATTCTTAAAAAACTGGCTTTTAACAATTCCTTTAAATATATGCTTAGCATGCATACTTCTGGCATGTGTGTACTTATTTACATGAACAGCCTTTCTATGTACACAGGTTTTCAACACATTTAATTCCTTATATAACTCCACATCCAAATAAGAAATCTTATCGTAAGAAAAATTAATAGTAAACATTAAAAATGTTGTAGTGCTATTCAAAAATTCATTGAACATTAACAGACATTGTTTGCCCCCTTTCCGTACCATAAAACAGTCATCCAAAAAATGCTGATAGAAGAGGATATCTTTCTGAAAAGGGTTTAAATAACCCATGATATAATATTTCTCTCACTGATTCAACACAATGTTAGCATAAATGTTAGCCATGGGAGTACACATGCCTACACCTGACACCTGTAAGAATGGTGATGCATTAAATAAAAATACATTCTTGGTTAAAATGATTTCTATCATGCTACAAAGATTTTCTGTCTCTCTCCCTAACATGGTTGTATTATTGCATAAAAATTCATGAATTTCATTGACACTATAATTATTAGGAATTATTGTGAATAGGGAGCCTTTGTCTAATGTTACCAAAACATATTCACTTTATTACTTTTATACCATGCGTGTAATTTCCTTAGAAAATCTCATGTATCTCTTATATAACTAGGACAGAGTGTTAAATAGTTACTTAATATATTCTATACATAAATTGGCAGAGGCTCCGTCACCCACCCCCTTCCTGAGACTATGGGTCTCATGGGTGGCTTTGCAATTGACTTATGTAGTTTAGAGATTCCATAAATTACGGGAGTAACTGGACCCGACACTGCAAAATAATTAAAAAGATCAAGTGTAATGTCCCCTTGTGTTTGCAGATCATACATAAACATATTTACTTCAGAAATAACTCTTTTAACATCATTAAAAGTGATTTCTTTAAAGGTTGTTTATCCATCAAAAAATCATTCATCAATTCAATATATTCCATCTTATTAGAGACCGCATTATTGAGCATAAGTCCGAGATTAGGAAAGGAGTAGCAAACAATGCCTTAGCTAAACATATGAATGAGAAGGGTCCATCTCATTATTTTAAGTTCAAAGTGTTAGAAATAGTGTAGAAAAGTTTGAGAGAAGGAGACATTAATAACAATGGCAGAATATAGATGGATCACTAGGCTGGAGGCAGATAGATTACCCGGCCTTAACAATATGATAACTATTAAACCAGTATTGATTTCTGAACAAAAGCAGTATAAATTAAAAAGTTCTTTTTTTATCTAAGTAGTTAGTTTTATATTCCACTTTTTAATTTTATTTTTTGTATGATATGTTTAAGTAACACTGATTTTATGCAATCTATATGTGTGTGGGAACTGTTAATTAACTAATCATGTAGTTAATTTTATTGGTTGGCTATGTCATGTGTTATTTGGATCAACTTATATATAAAAAGGTGTGTTTTAAATGTGTCTTGAATACTGAAGAAGTGTTATCTCAAAAGCTTTATTTCTGTCAAATAAAGTGAGCATTTCTACCTGGTCATTTTTTTGTTTTACATTTTATTCTAAGTTACACATCTAGTGGAGCAAGTTGCCGTTGAGTCATGTGTTGTGTGCTAATATTTCTACATAAGTCTGGATTTGAACTCTCACTCCAGAACACAGTGAGAGTGCCTTATCTGTCTTTGCCACACAAACAGATTTGCAGCAAGGAACTGAAATCATTCTGCATACAACTAACTGCAACATCATTCACAGTAATAGGAAACCACATAACAGTTATTTGTACATGTATAAATTTCAGATGTAGTGCACTGAATGATCACATAACCATGTATGACTATTGCTTGCAAACATGCAGCTATCTCTTACCTCTTTGTGTAGTTGCTTATTCTTGTCTTATCTGAACAGTAATCTGAAACATGCAGTCTGCAAAGCATTCTATATACTTGTCCTTAAAATAGTTGAGGATATTAAATGGTATTAATATACAGCTGTCAACAAATGAATGGGAGGTTGTATGTTAATGAACAAAACCTGTGAATTGTTAGCTGCTTACTTACATTTCCAAACTTGATAAAATTACATATATATATATATATATATATATATATATATATATATATATATACTTTATAAGTCTAACCTGACACAGCCACTGTAAGTATGGCAGTCTGCATTGCTGTTGTTTTTTTCCTTCCCCCTACCAGTAATCATTCACAGTTGCAACCTATTAGCAACAAACACTTAGGGAGTGCCTGCACTAAATTTACATCTGCTATGCAGAGTGAAGCATTTGGATTCAATAATTCTAATGAGTTCACACCTCATTTGCATCTTCACCATGCTAACAGCCCTGAATCTACACCATAAAAATGCAACCATGTAACTAGGGAAATTGAAGGTGAAGGAAATTGCTTATGTAGAGAACACAGAATAGGCTATTACTTTGGAATATAGCTGCACAGAAAATTACTGAAATTGGTCAGTATGCTTGCATTTGTCAGCTATGTACTTCAGATGCTGAAATGTCATTTAAGAAAAACCTGTTTCATATTTATATAATATATTAATTGCCAAATGCTACTGTTATCTGTATGCATTATTTAGAAGTATATGGCATGGGTATGTTTGTTTGGCCATTTCACATGTATACATGATTGTCAATAGCTTAAATTGGGAATGTTCTGTATTAAATCTGTACATGTTTTTCAGGGACAGTTCATTTGATAGCACTTTTAGCATTTCACTCATAGCTTGTTAGCAAATTGTGTCATTTGCCTATTCTTTTGTGGGTGGGGGAGCAAAGCTGCATTTTTTTTAGCACAAATAAGGATATGTTGCTATTGTTACTCACTCTTGCTTTGTGTGTGAATGTAATATGCTACAACTACACAATTCTTGTTGTTCTTATTTCAGATATCTAGACTGCTTTATGTTTCTCAAGTGGGTAATATGGAAATTATACCTTTTGTGTTTTATCTGGGAACAGTTTTTTTTTTTAGTTATGTGATACATATCTGTATTATCCTTCTGTTGTGTTTTAGGACACCGAGGACTACAGCACCCTGGTATCTCAATTCCCAAAAACCACCATTCAGTGACCCTGAGAATCAGGTCATTGTGGAAGCTTTTAGGCGACATGGTGCCTTTCTGTTTGAGAGGGGATTTGGAGATGTCAGGCAGAATGCAAATTGGCCAGCAGATAGTTGCAGATATGGATACAGTGAGTGGCCATAGCAGGACATATGATCAAGTACATCTTAGGGACACTGATATGATTACATCTGCATGGAGAAGAGCAGCTGCAGTGTCCTGTAATGGATGGGTACTGGGGGGGCTGCTACAAAGCCACCACTAAGAGCAAATGAGGAGCTCCTGTTCACTGCCAGTGATCCAGACAGCTCCAAGGAAAGTGCAGAAAAGTATGTCCTTGACATTGGTGCTACTGTTTCAGAGAAAGCAAGTATGTGTCAGGAAGAGCTTCCAACTAGGCTTATGTATCTCCATTTTTAAATACTCTTGTATAGTAAAATATTTACATGAATATATTAGATCTGTTTCAGCTTCAACTTGAAAATGTGTATTTTAGAGAATGTATTCTAAACAATGTCATTCCAAAAGGTCTGAGTTTATGGCATTATCCAACTGGACTTGTGGTTGATAGATTAGTACTAGACTAACTCCCCTTGTGGGAAGTTATAAGCCTATCCAATTACCCCTTGTAAAAATCAACCACTGTGCCTTGTGTCTGTTAGGTGAACACCTTAACCATTATGCCAATCTGCCCACATAAAGGTAGCTGGCCCATACAGAGATCAAACATGCGACCATGGCATTATTAGCACCATGCTCTAACCAACTGAACTAACCGGTCACATGTGGAGAATTTTCCTCTTCGCTGTGACCATATTAATTTATTTAATTTATTTAATAAACATGAAATTGAATTTTTGGAACTACTTATCAAACATAACATGAACTTGATTGAAACGTTAGGAAAAGATCTTATAGATTTGGATAATAGCATTAATTTGGACACTCAATATAAACAATTTAAATTTGATCACATGCATATTTTTAATAGTATGGAATGACATATGACTTATTTAAAGAGTATCAAAATGAAGAAAATAAGAAGAAAGGTTATGGAATATCCTATTGGGAGAGCCTATCTGAGACATGGAATGCATTCTCAAATGGAGGGGAGTGTATGGAGTCATCAAGCGACATACAGCAAATTGAAAATAATGCTGACTTTGTTCATGAAGGTGATAATCAACCTGGAATTCCACTGGATGGAGAAACATTTCCTTCTCGGAGACAGTCAGAGAGGCTTAGAGGGCCACACATCAGGATTTTCAGAAACCTTTGTGGAGCAAATAGAGACCTATTCAGCAGAATGTACCAAATTTCCAGAAACATTCACAAGGATGATGCAGGAACTTGAACATTTTTGGGAAAATGAAGATGAGGCTTATCCCGTTTATGCAGGACATATTGACAATACATGTTCTGTTATTTTAAATGAGCAAAAGGATTTTAAAGTATACAACTACTCTTCAACTTCAATTGATTCTAAGGTCACTGACATTTTATCCAAGGGTATGACTTTTGTTATCACAGTCAAGATGGATTTGGCACAACTTTAATGTAAAACTGAATTTAACAAAGTTGAATTTTAGATGTATTTTTGGTACAAGTACAAAACATTATAAGAATTTGCGAATAGTACCTACAGCCCACCCCTCCATTTGGCTTTACAAATATATGAAAAGGTATGCGAATTAGATATAATAGAATAAAATAATTTAAAAACACTTTTAAAATTAGAAGGAGTTCATCTTTTAATCTAACTAGAAAGCGGAATTTATTGGAGTTTATTACGGGACAAAATGCCAGATTTATGAAGCCGGATAAGGGTGTGGAGCTGCAATTATGGATGCACATGTTTATATTTCTAGAATGAAATAATTACGGCAAACCGATACATATAAAGTTTTAACCTTCAATGAAATGACTGGAGCTGATCATAAAATTTACCAACTGTTGAATGCTGTTTTTACTGGACATTGGATCGATAGTGAATTTTGGAACTACTTGAACATTTCTTACCTATTAACACCAGTATTTCTGGCGTGCCTAAACTACATAATAATTTTGAATAACCTCTTATGAGACCAGTAGTTGGTGAGCGTATCTCAATAATGGCCCTATGTGCTAAAGTTTTAGATTTGCAACTTACGAAATATTTGAAAGATGAATATTAAACTTGTAAAGATTCTTGGAATGTTTTGCCAATAATCAATGGAATATAATATCACCTTGACAACATTTTTTTCTCTGTATAACATCATTCCTCAGGATTTAAGCATAGAATGGATAACAACATTTTTACAAATGAAAGGGATCCCACAAGCAGAAATTAATTTATATGCTGAATTTATTGAAGTTGTTTAACTAATAATTATATATTTTTTGAGGGCACTTATTATTTGCAAAAATCTGGAGTAGCCATGGGTTCAGCATGTTTTGCTATTTTTGCTAACATGGTAATGTGATTCTGGAGCACCACTTCCTTTTTATTAGTGAATTTAAGGATAATTTTCATTTATACATTAGATACCTTGACAATGTTTTCATATTATGAAATGGTAAAGAGGAACAGATAACTGAGTTTATTTTTTATATCAATAATACTACACTTTTTTTTTAATTTACCCATGAATCCAACAATGAAAATATTGCATATCTTGATGTGTTGTTAAGTAGGGATATAACTAATGGCAGACACATCTACAGAATTGTTAGGAAAGCAGCCTAGTCCCACAGTTTCATGCATTACAGGAGTGCCCATCCTATGCATTAGAAGCATTCATTTGTAAAAGGACAACTGGTTAGAGCTTCTAGAATGAACTGTTTGGATATACACCTCATGCAGGAATGTGCTAACCTAGTTAACATGTTTACCAAGAGGGGATAACCTAATGATCTTTCAACTGATTTAGTCACTAAAGTAACTATGAAAAGACAGAGTGATTATTTTAAACCTATTTTAATCAGTGAATTGGCTGATTTTCCTCTTCAATCTAATTTTGTTAATTTAGATGCTCCAATAGAAGAGATTTTACCTGAGTCCATTGTTGGCTTCAAGGAACAAACTACCTTTGTTACTACTTATAGTAGTGAATCTTATTTATTAAAATCTATTTTAATTAAAAACTGGTCATTGTTACTTGATTATCAGTCATGAGGATTCCTTTTGGTGAAGGAACAATTTTAGTTTAATGTAGAGCCCCAATTTTAAAAGAATATTTTAGAAAGGGTCATGAGTATAAAAACCAATAAGAAGGATAAGATGAAAAGATGTGGATTTTGCAGTTTTTGTAATAAGATAAATTAAGTTTTTTTTTTTGAAGAAAAGGGGTCCAGGTTTCAAATTAGGGTTAAATTTAATTGTGAATCTATGGCAGTCATTTATATTGCCATTTGCCAAAAATGTACTGGGTTTTTTTATGTGGGCAAGATGGACCATACATTTAAATCTAGGATATATGAGCATGAATATAATATCAAAAGAAATTGCCTGACCAGTGTGTTAGCAAAACATATTTATGATTTCCTAGACATCATTTTCTTTATGTGGTTATAGATTCGGTAAGAATGTTACAGCTGGACCACAAGAGCTTCAACTGGAAAAGAAGGAACTAATATGGCAAATCTAGCTGAATGCCAGACTATGGCCAGGCTTATATGAACGATCCTCTATAGCTTGTCTTTTAAAACTCAGTGCACTTGAATGGTAAGCATTTTCCATATATTAATATATAACAACCATTTGATTAAAGTGTATGGTGTTTTTTTTATTATTTAGTATTAGTTTTTAATGCTTCTGTGATTTGGGGTTCTATGTTAGTGAAATATTAATCTGCTGCCTGCATAAGCTATATAGACAGAAACCAATTGCTTTACTTCTGGAAACAGGAGCTACTGATACAATTACAAATAGTTATTTGGTAACTATTGGGTCTTTGATTTATTTTTAACCAATTGTAAAGGACAGGAATGGAGTTAGTATGCATATGTAATTAATGCTCAGCCAATGGTCACAGAAAAAAGGGGTCAAGACATGCAGTTCTATTGGTTTTTGGTGTTTTATGAAAACCGATCAGGAATGTACTGTGTCTGTGGTGAAAGTATACACCCTATCATTGCTTTTATAAGAACATTGAAACATTTGACTGATATCAAAATAGGGATTTTCTTATTTGCAGCTATTTTGGGATTTAACCAGACTTTATATAAACAATTATGCTTCAAATAGATGCAGCTTAGTTGTCAACCAATCACTGATGACCAAAACGTGGGATACACCAATAATATTGTAAATGTATATGTTTTATTATTGGAGTTTAACTTTTCCCTTCAATCATTTTGTACCAATAGGATAAGGGGTTGAGTTTAAAGGATTTTATTGGGTTATATAATTCTTAGAAACCAACTGGCAAATTTCTGGCTGGCTGCAAAGACCAACCAACATGAAGCAGAGTATATTTAAGTTTTTAAGTAATTATTTGTAATTATCTGAGGAAGTTCATTATTTTAATGGACAAAAGAGCTAATCTGTTTTCATGTTTGAGTGTTTTATTTTTATATTAATATTGATCTATTAAATGGACCTTTTTCATTATCTTCAGTGTTGTGTATTATTATTTTTGTATGGTTTGTTTAATTTTTGTTGTATTTTGAGATGACATTATAGACCATGACCAGTATTCATGGTCAGTTATTCAAATGGACTTAGACTATCTGAGATCACCTTGAATGTGCCTATACAAATGTGTGAATAATGAGATTTGAGATTAGGAATGAGGTAAATCTTCATATGCTAATAAAGTATGTTGCTTTCCATTTGCATCTCACAGTCATATTTCCTGATTTTTTGCACTAGTCACAGATGTGCAATATAAACAGAGGCCTTGTTAAATCTATCAAAGTTGCAATCTGTGAAAATGTTGCCTTTTGCTGCTAGCTTTGCTATTTCCAGGTCTGTGTTGCTTGTCTTGGCTGGGCCAAGACCAATATGCACCCAACAGCGCTCACCGGCTAAGAAGGTGAAACCATAAGTAAAAGCTAACATATTATAACTTTGACAATCAGGAATTGCAAGTTTATTCAAATCATAAAGTTAAAAAAACTTCAATCCAAACGGCATAAATAATCAAGGTTTACCAATTTTTTTTTTTTATTTTATTTTCAGATTATAAATCAAGTAGCATAAAAGCTAAATGCAGCAGTTAGCAATATAAATACAAGGTAATTACAGAAGTAGGTCCCAGTAGACTTTCATCAAGGGACCTCAGGGCAACTGTTAGATCAGATGTTTTTATTTTACAGACAGACAGGCTATATAATAAAATAAGCTAGAAATGGTGTTTCATTTATGCAAACATTTTAAAAAGCAGAAACAAAGAATCTTTCACTGACCTTGCTGGCTAGGAAATGGTGTTTTTTTTATGCATATATTTTAGAAAGCAAAAACAAAGAATCTTCCACTGAATTTTGACCTTGCTGAAATAACAGTTTGTCAAGGGAAGATTGCAGAGAATACTTAATATGTTCTTTTCCCAAGAAAAAAAAAATCAAGAGATAAATTAAGCTATAAACAAGATGTAGGATGAAGGATTAGGAGGTGGATATAGTCAATAGAGGAAAATTACTGAAAAGGAGAATAAAATATGCTGTGTGCAGGATAGCTGATGGTTAAGGTTAGTAAGTTCACTAGACCTGTTACTTCTGAGAAGATGTCTAACACTTGAGCATGAGTACAGAAAACAGGTCATATAGAGACTATGTCAGATTATGTTATTCAGGACAATTAGAATGATGTACAGCAGCTTGAACTGGTTATCAGAACTGTTAATGGAGACTGCATTTCAGATATTGTGAACATTTAATAAAACCTTATTTACAATGTTTGGAGAATTCATCCTGAATAGTGCACAAGACTTGTTTCATAAGGGAGAAATTGACACCTATTGAAGCATGAACTTGGGTAATTAAGACTTTCATTTCTCAATATCATGGCATACAGTGTTTTCAGCTAACTATGGTAAAGTACCTTCATATCTAATCTTACAGGGACATTATAAAGATCTGAGTGAATATGTTTGACCCCCATAGGAGCACTGGAGGAATGCGTGGACTTCTTATCCCTCTGGACACCAAGGTATGTACAGCCCTCACTATACTTCCTACTGGAATCTTCCAGATGTAGACTTTTGAAATGTTTGGGATCTCACAGGTTTCTGCCACTAAGATAGTGCAACAGTTCCTGGATGTACTTTGACACATTTGGACTAGTATATCTATTCCCCAATGTCACCTCAGATATGAGCCAGAATTGCTGATTTTCAGATTGGGGGACATGGCCAGGATACTGACAGGATAGCAGCAAAATTCACTTGGTGTGCTATATTTTATATTTCTGACAGGAAATATTGAATTTTGTCTATCTTATAGACCAACTGAAAATAGAACTTTATAATACAAGATATCCTAAAAGATAGAATCAAAAAATGTTCTTGATACTTTGAAGTTTTCTTCTCAATTTCTTTCAAGAGAAATTACACAGACAGCTTGAAAATGAGAACCTGAAAACAAACTCACAAGATTCATCTTTTAAGAAAGCACTTTAGTTGGTCCTCACAAATATTCAGGATTTATCTCTGAAAATAGACAAAATAGACACTAAACTATATAATTTTAAAGAGAAGCGTTCCAAACAAATGGACAAAATTCAAGAAACACTATGACAGCAGAATGCACACATTTCTGAAATAGAGGACTCTGTAAATGATACGGAAGGGACACTGAAGGAAGATGAAAATAATATTGATTTTTTTTTATTGAAGCAGAACACCTTTCTCCAGAATAAGATTGACGATACTGAGAATAGATCTCAAAGAAATAATATTAGAATTTTTGGCTTACCACACAAAATGGAAGGAGATAATATGGTTAGCTTCATGACAACCTGGCTACCCAAAATCTTAGACTTATCATTTGGCATAGAAAGAGTGAATAGATCCCTGGTTTCTACTCCATCCTCTAGGAACAATGCTTCTCCAAGCTCTACTATTGTAAGTTTTTTTTCCTCACAAGATAAAGAACTAATCCTAAAAACTGCATGGTCAAACTCTCCCATTAAATTGGATGAAAGAATTATCTGGTTTGATGACTATTTCACCTCAGTCATCTATAAAAGAAAGTGTTTTCTCCTATTAATTAGATAATTAAAGAAAAAAATAAAAGTTCATATTTTGTTTTCAGCCAGACTGAGAGATTTTTAACCAGATGAAACAATAATCTTTGAAGAACTGGATGCAGCAGTAACTTATTTAAAAATGAAGCATATATTGGATCAAACAGAGGATGTGGACTGGAATAATGTTTCCTTAAAACTTCAAGCAGAGAGATCAGGATGGAAAACAAATGAAAAGAAGAAGAAACTGAAGGACAAATAAAGTACAAAACATTTTATTTCAATATGCAAAATAATTTAAATGTCTGATTCATTTTTAATATTATTTCTTTATCTATTTACATCATAAATGTTTACCTCACTTGAGGTCCCAATGGAAGTGAAAGAAGACTCAGATTTCCATATCCCAAGGTAAACCAATATATATTAATCTTCATAGTAAACTTTACTATAAGACTAATTATTCATACTTCAGATTTATCTGGTTTATCTAATATCACCACTCATACAATATATCATCCAGATATATTGCTTAGCATAGAATATGGCATTTGTAATATATTATCTGTAAGTGACTACATGCCACTATCTTGTATGTAATCTGAGTTTTTTTCCCCTTTATTTAAAAGTCCAAGACTATTCAATGTAGCTTTATGGTACACTGTTCATTTTTTATTTTATTTTATTTTTTAAGAGGGTGGGATTTTATTTGATTTAAACGATCTACTGCAGTTATAGATCATAGAGTTTTTAGCAGCATTCTGACTTTGTGTCAGCTCGGAGATATTTTTGGTGTTATGCGGCTTTTGAGTTGCTTTGTTTCTGTTTGATGGGCAGGTTTTCTGAAGCCACCACAGCTGTTCATGTGTTTGATATCTTTTTGTTTGATTCGAGCTGGAGTGGTGCCTCTGAATGCTTGGATGTACATAATTTCTTAGTAAGACCTAAAGTTTCTTGGTTTGTGAAGTTTAAATTAAACAAAAGGCAGTACTGAAACAGTAACCAGGAGAACAAATAAAATAAAACAGCTTGAAATTATTCAAATGGCATTTTATTTCATAAATAATGGTTCAGTTTGTGGAGATGCTTGTGATACTAATTAGTGCCATGTCCTGAGCAAGAGGTTGTGCTGAATTGTAAATTGATGGATGTCTTGCACTGAGACCTTATTGGTGGAGATTTGGGTTTGGAGAGTGTTTTGATGGACTTGGCTTTTATTGGCATTACAGAATGAGTGGGAAAGTTATTAGTGGCATTTGACAACTGTCTGAGAGCTTTTGTTTTTTGAACTTCCCAGCGTGTTTGCTAAGACTGTATTGGCAAGAATAAGCTCTGATAATGTCATTGGGCATAACTGTCAATCAAATTGTTTGGGGTAGGGTTTATTCTCAGTACTGTTCAATGGAGTAGAAACAGGCAATAATGTTCACATTTTCTCATAGTTATTCATTCAGCAGCACACATTATGACTAATTAGATATTCTGGAATGGCATTTTTCTTAGTTTAGTCTAATTGTAAGAAAAAATTAATTTAGATTATTTAATTGAACTGAATGTGTAATAATCTAGACTGCATCATTATGCAATCAATGCTTAGTATTAATAGAAATGATACATGCACTACCTATTTTTTTTAATTTATAGTTAAATCATATAATCTAATGTCAAATAGTTACTTAAAACATCAAAATTTATTGAAATGAGAATATTCATTAATTTTAAATGTTTGCATTATGAATGCTCATTTGACAGTTAAATGGGTATTCTAGCTGTCATTGAAATTAGATACAGTAAAAGATTTGCTAAAAAATTAGGAGGGGTTCTTATTTCAGTTAAACATGGATATCATAGAATATATAATTAATTATAATATACCAGCTCTTATATTGAGTTTGTAACAAGTTGAAATCTTGCTATTTGTATTAGAAAATTAACAAATGCTTATTTTTATAATGGTAAATAAGGCTCACTATTTAAACAAAATACAGACTTTATTATTGTTACCTCAACATTATTATTTTTATCTTTCATGCAAACAATATATAAAGATTGGTAAAGTGTTGTATTTCTCTATAACTAAAATTATGTGTTAAAACTTTATAATTCAACAGTTAATAGGGTATTTCACATATTATTTTATGTATTCCTTTCTTTAGAAATGGAAAATAATTATAACTATAGCAGAGAGGAAGTTGGTTTATATCTTGATGGGTGGAAGTTATTTGATAGATTTCCTATTCAGACAGGGAATTATAAACTCCATGTGGAGTTTGGTAGGTTTTTCAAGAGTATTTTTACATCATATAAGACCTTCCTATTATTTAAGGGTGTCTGCTGTTGCTCTTAGTGTATTTAAATTTAGCAGTCTATATAATAGTTAATATACTAATTATCAGTTATTTTTGAGATGGTAAGTGATCCAAAGGCTTAAATGCCATTCAAAATACATGAAAATCCAATATAGAGAATCAGAAATTGTATGACTATGTCTTGCTTTTAAGTGTATCTTTAACTATCAATGGCTTAACTAATAGTTGCAAGAGAAGCAGCCTAAATAATTATTTGTAACTGTGTAATTCTTATATTCTTGCAAGAGACTCATGCATTACAATCTGATATAGATAGACTTAATAATAAAGTATATTTTGTCCTATCCAGCTCTAATTATTCTCTGAAAAAGAGGAGTAGTATGGTGAAATTCTATTTCTATTCCTAAAATAATTAGCACTTACAATGATGATAAGGGCTTACTATGTTCAGTAACCTTGGAAATTAATAGGAAATTGTACACCCTTATTACTCGTTATTGGTTTCCAGGTATGGGAATTAGAATTATTAAACAATTTCTAGAACAAATTGTTCACATTAGAAAAGTAGTATTGTAATAGCAGATGACTTTAGTTGTTTTAGACGCTGAGGACTGTAACACCACTAAAACAGAAAAAATATTACCTTCTGCTAAATAAATTAAAAATTTCATAGACAGAATGCAGATCAAGTATGTACATGAATTTTTTGATCACGATTCATTATTCTTTACCCACTTTTCACACAGACGTGGATCTCAAGCCAGAACTGACATAGTTTACATATCAAATGACTTAGTAAACAATTTAGCTAAAGTAAATCTTGTCCACTTTCAGACCTAATGCTATTACATTTCATTTCATTTTAAAACATAACAACAACATTCTTATTAAATGCATACCTGCTTATGTAATTAATCTGAATGACTTTAAGGAATATTTCTTAAAAGAAATAAAATGTTTTATGGAATTAAATTCTACTGAGTACATATCTGAGATATATTTATGGGGATGCTTTAAATGCATATTTATATGGTAGAATTACACCCTGGTATATCTCAAGAAGAAAACAATGGGGCAAGGAGCTGATTGAATTACAAGTACAATTAGAAAAAATAAAGCTAGATAATCAAGAAAACACAAATGTAACAGAAGATATAAATAAATTAAATAGTAAATATTTAGAAATCCTAAATCATAAGACAATGATCAAGCTGGAAATGATCAAAATAACTACTTAGTTAACCCCAAATATTTGCAAAAATCTAGTCATATTACAGAAATATATTCTCGTAAAAAAAGAAAAGAAAAGTTACTAATCTGGAAGACATCTTAAAAGAATTTAGAGATTATTTTAATACATTATATTATAATAATGCTTTACTAGAATTACAAGAAGAAGTAAAAAAGATTCTTTAAAAAATATATTAGGAAGAAATTGACTGAAGACCAAACTAATTTTATTGACAGGCCTATTTCAACATCTGAATTAAATGCTCAAATGAAAAAATAAATAAATAAATAAAATAAAATACAAATAAATAAAATCAAATAATGCTCCAGGGAACAATGCCATTATTCCTGAACTTTATAAGCTAATGCCAAAAGAAGCTTTGGATATATTGATCAGAGTTTCTAAGGTAGTTAAAAACTTAGAAAATGTTCCTCTTTCTTGGAAATACAATCTGGTTTCTCCAATTTTAAAATCTGATAAAGATCCTGTGAAATGCTTTTCTTAAAGACCCATTTCTTTACTAAACCTAGACCATAAATTGTTTATGGCTATTCATGTTAATAGATTAAAACAATTTCTTCCTTCTTTGATTGATGAAGACCAAACAGGTTTTATTTTAAACAGGAACACCTATGACAATATTAAAATAATTTTGACATTGATTCTGTGAACAAAACAAATGAGAAATTAACTCTAATAAGTTTAGATATTAATAGTACTTTCAACTCAGCGAATTGGAATTACCTCTCATTGGTAGTAGAAGAAATGAATTTTTCAAGTATTTTCATACAACTTATTAATCTCCTCTGTGTTAATTCTTATGCAGATGTTAAATTAGGTTAATTTACTTCAGATTCAGTTAAGATCCTTAAAGGAACTAAACAATGATGTCTTCTTTTTCCTTTACTGTTTACCTAGTTATAAAATCATTTGCAAAATGAATTAGAACACATTCAGATCTCAAAGGTATTCAGATAAATAAAAGTCTAAATTCTAAAATTCAGTTGTTCGCTGACTATATTTTATTGGCTTTAAATGAATGCAACAACTCACTATCATCTCTTTTTATTTTAATGGAAAACTTTGAAAAGAAATCTGGACTTTATTTTAATGAAAAAACAAAATTTCTAACTATAAATTATAATATAAAGGTTATAGGCAAAAGAATTGATAAATGTATAGTCACGGATAAAAAGATAAAGTATCTAGGAATTATTATTGCAGTAAACATTAATAAAGTAATTGAAATTAGTGATGATAGTAGTCTAACCTTTATAATAAATCTTATAAATAACTGGTAACACTAAAATAGAACCTGTTGAATACACTAAACTCCTTGGCATTACTATCAACAACATTCTTAGATGTGATAAGCATTTAGCTACTATCATCAAAAAGGTACGCATCAAACTAGGGTTACTCTATAGAGTAAAACCTTTCCTCACTAATACCACCAGAAAAGCCATATCCAACACATACTTACTCTCCTCCCTTCTTTGTGCCTCACCTATGTCAGACCTAAATAAGCTGGAATCGTGCTACCACAAAATAACAAAATTTGCTACTGGCCTCCCTGACAGATCACAGCACTGCAAATTATTGCACCAACTAACATGGCTGGATTTATGAAACCTACTAACTTTCCACCATGTAGGTTTTACACACAATGTCTTTCATCATCCTAGCAACTGCCCCTCCCTAAAAAACCTTAGTCATCCCATTAATAGCAAATGATCTCTAAGAACAATCAACAAACTTTTTTTAGAAGTAACCAAATCCAGCAATTTTCATGGAAACTCTCTTATATCAAACAAGATATCTGGAAGTCAATACTCACAACAATCATCAATACAAACAACATGCTAAAGTTTTAAACACTACTGAGAAAACACTTCACTAGCATTTGTCTCTGTTACTGTACCAACGCTGGATGATCTATCCATCCTCTCTTAGCTCATTTTTCACCCTCATTCTCACACTCTAGCCCTTATTGATTTCTCTAATAGCTTTTCACCCTCTCTGGCCTCTCACCATCCCACCCTCTGTTTCATTATTATACTCCTCTCCCCTCTCACCCTCCCCATTTTCCAACAAACTTCCATAGTTTTACCACACCTGTTCTACAATATTTTTGTCTGTCACTAGACTACAATGCTGTATTACTCTAAGCTCTCTGTTTACCTGTAATACCTTAGAAGTTTCACTACACCTGCTCTACAGTTCTATTTCTAGTCTGTTAATGAGACTCCACTGCTGTTGAACTCTAAGCTCATAATGTCTTACACTTAGATCACTCTACCAGCTTTTTCCTCCCTATCAGTTCATATCACACTCCACCTCTACTTTCTGTATTACTAATACTGTTTAGTAGCTTTTACTTTGCCACCTATTTGCTAGACTCAAATGGAAGGAAAATGTTTTATTCCCTGTCTAGCCAAACCTTTTTTTAATTACTCATCAAAATTCTAAATATGCTTATTTAAGATTTAAACTCTTCCACAAATTGTACATTTAATTTTTTGTTATTGACATACTACCAATGCAGTACCTACTTGTTACACTACTGATTTAAAGTTTTGGGTATCACCCCATTAAGTTGACAAGTCTGATCTGTAAAGCCATAGAGCATGTTATTATGAACCACATACACAAGGACATAGGCAATCTTCAAGCAATTGATCCCACCCATTTCAGATTCATCAAGAGCATATCTAGCATGTTGGACCTGGTTGACTTTTTTGAGACTGTCACCAAGGCCCTAGATGAGGGAAAGTCAGTACATACAGCTTACCTTGACTTGGCCAAGGTCTTTGACACAATCCTCCAATCGGGCATCATCAAAAAACTAACACAACTTGGCATAAATCCTTGTCTCATCAGGTGGGTGGCCAACTGGCTCACTGATGGGACCCGCAAGGTCAAAATAGGTACCTCCACCTCTGACAGCAGACCTGTCGTTGGTGGTGTTCCCCAGGAATCTGTCCTGGGAACTCTGCATGGTTGGCATCTGCTTCTTACAGGTCCAAGCAAAGACAAAAGGCATAGAGCTGACCAAGTTTGCGCATGACTGTAAGTTGGGTGATGTCATTGACTCCACAAGTTATACTAACATACTACAAGAGAGTCTCACAGCAGCAAACAACTGCTGCTAAAATCATGACTTTAAGTTAAACTCAAAAAATGCATTGTCATACCATTTGGCACAAACACTGCCCTGGTAAGCCCCTAAGCACACAATCTGTGGTGAGAGACCTGGGTACACTGGTTGACAACAATCCCACATTCAACCATCATGTAGTGGCAGTGGTCAGAAAATACTTTTACTTGATTCATCTCATAAGTAAAGGGATTGCATCCAGAAAAAGGAGATTATTACTGCTCTGTACTCCTCCCTCATTAGGCCAGTAATTGAGTACAATGCCCCATTTGGTATGTAACTCTCCAAACACATGCAGCAACTGGAAAGGCCACAAAAATACCTCACAAAACGAATCCATGGCCTCCAACACCTGTCTTATGTGGACAGACTCAAATCACTCTCACTCTACTCAGTATCGTACAGATTGCTAACAGGTGACCTGTGTCTTGCCTACAAGGCAATCTCGGAACCTGCTCTACTAGAAATGCTCCATATTCACAAGTTTAAGTCCTTATACATTACCTGTTTGAAAGGCCTAAATCTAATATGCGAGATTAACAAAACCTGCTGGAGAGACAGGTTTGTCTCCCAGAGGCTGTCCTGTCCCTGGAATACACTTCCCATACAAGTCAAACAGATTACATAGCTGACCCCATTTAACGCACAACCTTGATGAGTGGATGGGAAATCAGAAATATGTCCCAGGGGTTCCACATGTGTCCCTCATTGACCGGGCGAACATGTGCTGACTGAGGTTTCTCTTTCAGGGATAAACTCTTGGCTAGGCTTGTAAAGGCCCGAGGGCCATTAGTCTAGTAACCTCGTATGATCCTATGATCCTATGAGCATGCCTCCATAAGTTATAAATATACTTGACTCTCTTACTACAAATTTGATGTTTGTAGATGCATACCTATGCTGCTTTTTTGATTGTAACTTTACTGTTTGCTCTTCTTAATGTAGAGCTTTTCTCCGCAGGCCTCCACTGAAATGTGACTTTTTTGAGCCAAGTGGACCATCCCAGTAAACAAACGTAAAATAAAAATAAATAAATAAATGTGTTTTCCTGTTTTTTTCCTTTTTTTATTATGTTTTATATTTCTTTTTTAATTTAATTGTTAATATATTTGTTTATATTTAAAATTTAATAAAACATTTAAAACTAGGAATGAACCAGGAGTATGCATGCCTTTTCCCTGAGGTACTCCATATGATCGATTGTACCTATTTTGCAATTAGGACCCTTTTTAGTCCACAGGTAGAACAATTCCACAATAGGAAGAGTTGCCATTCCATTAATTACCAGGTAATGCGTGATGCATGGGGGTGCATCTCTAACATCTCTGCCTAGCATCCTGACAGTCCACATGAATCCCATATCTGGCACATTAGCTCACTCTATCACCTCTTCCTGCATAATAGGTTGCCCAGTGGTCATCTTGTTAATAATTGGAAAAAAAAAATATACATATATATATATATATATATATATATATATATATATATATATATTGTATTTAAGTAGTAATTGATGTTAAAATGTACTGTTGAATACTAAACTTTTTTGTTTGTTTGTTTGTCCCCCAATCCTACACTTCTCTCTCTCACTATCTCTCTTTTTTGGGGGAGGGGAGTGATGATGGATATTCACTGGAGTAATGGCTTATGACACTAGTGAGAAATCCAAGTGGACTGCAGAGGGCACATATAACACATCCCTGTCCCAGACCCGTATTGTCATCAAGAGAGTCTTTGGCCTCTTGAAGAGCCATTACAGGTACCTAGATGAGACTGGTGGTACCCTTCAATATTACCCAGCTACTGCATGCAGGATGTTTACTGTATGTTGCATTCTGCACAACATGATCATGTAACAATCTGGTAGTGAAGTAACTAATGCTGTCACTGCAGCTCCCAGTTCCAGTCCCACTATGACTAATGACGACCAACTGTCAGTAATAGTAAGGAACCCTATGCAGTAGGCCCATGCATGACATGCAGCTGTGCAGGTGAAGAGATGATTTCTAGTCCACAACTATAGATCATGGCATTCAGGTTAGTGCTTCCTTTATTGTAAAAAACACAGTATAATTGATGTACGCAGTGATATCTGGAGGTTATGTTGCATGGTATATTGTCTGCTGTCATTGCTCATTTGACATTCTTTCTCATCTTAAAATATTTTTGTTATTATTTAGAAAAGTTACTCATATTATTGTTACTTAAAGTCATTCCTGAGTCTTCATTGACTCCTGTTCACTGATGTCATAAGGCATCATATAACAATAATTCATATTTTTGTCTGCTTTGATGAATAAGTTCTGCTGTGCTGCTTACTTGACTATACTAGTAATGAATATTAGCAACAGTGAAATACTTCAGTAGTTAATGCATTGTAAATTTAAAGAAAATGTATTATTCTACTTTTTATATTATTCCATCTCTTCTCAGTTTATACTGCACTTCAGATTAATTTTATAGTAGTATGCACAATAATTTCTGACTACAGGAACATAAAAAAAACTATCATTTGTGGAGTATGGAAGGTGAAGTGATAGCAGTGTAAGTTTACATGGCAGAATACTCATTTTAATCTGTCATTCACTTATTATATATTTCTCCTAAAAATTATTATGCATTACAACTTTTGTGTTGTAAGTAACTGCCATCATAGGAATAGCAATTCATCTAGCACTGATTTCTACTTTTCATTGATGGTGTACGTACTAGTTTTACAGGGATAGAATGACTACATTTGCAAATTTGGTTCCTCACCCCCCATCCCCCATTCCAGTTAAATAGACAACTGTCTCTTTGAAGCCGATTCACAGTCGTTCAAGATCAAGTGAGCCATACAGACCTCCTGTAGATAGGCTAGGTGATTGTGCAAGTGATTTTGCAAAGGGGCTACCATGAGAACTGTAAGGTGAGTTGATCTGTCATTGTCGTAAAACCTAAGTATTCATGGAAAAACTGAGACAAACACAGGGAGAGTATGTTGACTCCACAATGCTTATGACCAGAGGTTAGGACTGTGATTATTTCTTCGAATGTGAGGATCTGTTAGATGTAGATGAATGCTGACAGGGCTTGCATGACATGTGTTGTGCTTATCCAGAAAAAGAAGTGAATTCCGCTAAAGAACGCTCAGCAGAACAAAAACAAAGTAAATATTGGAAGAGCATTGCACCACAGGTATTAGTATTTCATCTGAGTATTCAAAACTTGCTAAACAACCAAAATGGTGAAAAGACAGCTTCAAAACAACAGCTTCAGTAACAGGCTTTTACCATGTTGAATCCACAATATATGAAATATAGAGTTTTGCTGTTGTAAAAGTCAAGTGGCGTTGTAATTCCACAGCTTTAAAACATGTGGATGTCATAAAAACAAAAAAAAAGAACATAAAAGTGAAAAACCTTTCTGATGTAAACAATGGACAAGCGCTTTCAGCTTTTTCAAGACTTCTTCAGATCCAAGTAGGTAAGTTGGGTTCAGTGTTTAAAAGTTGGTATCATCCAAAGAAACAACCTCAGTGAATGATGAATGTTAACCAATTAAGTTAGTTCATTGGTACACACCTCCATAGCTTGAAGTTAAAACTCTTTATTTAAAACTCTTTGTTTAAAACAACATGACAGTTTGACATTTCTAAGACAGTCTCAGACATATTTTCAGAAGTAATGTTAGTAAAATCTTTTCAGTAGGTTCTAGTTAAAAGTACAAGGTCTGCATAAAAGCCAAGATTTGAGAGAAAAAGGTGAAAAATAAAAATAAAAATAATAAAAATTAAGATGGTCATTTAGGGCACTTCTTTTTATTTTATTTCAGCAGTTTCTTTGGGACATCAGAGCCTAAGTTAGTATACCTAAGGTTTCTGGAAATGAAAACAGGTCATAAGTGAGCATAGCTCATTGCTTGTCTATATTTAAGAAAAGGTTTTAATGGAACACAGCCATTAAGGCCAGGGAGGATATCTACCCTCAGCCACATTATACATTTGGCTTCCTCTCTCTCAGTCAGATTGATCAGGTCTCCTTCTCTGGAAGTAAAATGTATCTTTGAAATAACCATGAAAACAAAGCTATGTCCCTCATGCTCACGTAAATGAAGGAAAAGAGAATTTGTTTCCTTTCTGTTATGTATATCAGATTGATGTTTGAGAATTCTTTGCTTTAGCTTCATATTAGTTTTTCCAACATAAAATGCTGTGCAGGAAATGCAGGTAGTTATGTAAACAATATTGCTGGTTAGGCAATTAGCTAATCCATGAAAAACAAATGTCTGTTTAGTAACCGGATGCTTAAATGTGTTGCTACAATTGATTACATTGCAGACCTTGTAGAAGCCACATTTCTTTGTTCCTGATGAATTATTATGTACATAGTTGTCACATATCCCATCATTTGAGCATAAAATCCTTTTGAGATTCTTTTTATTTTTGAAAAGGAAACTTGGGTTATCTCCAACAATCTCTTTTAATTTTTTATCCGAAGTTAGAATCGGCCAGATCTTTCTGATTACCTGGCATACGTTATTTTGGATTAACAAAAATTCATAAAGATCTTAAACGCCTACCTTTAAAATCAATTATGGCTGGTAGAGGATGGTTGCCGAAATCTATTTCTATGTTTATTGAACAAGAACTAAAAAAGATGCTACCTAGGGCCTCCACTGTGATTAAAGATACAGCTGAGTTTCTACAACATCTGTATATAGCTCTAGAACATCGTGATGATCTTGAGAGTCTGCTATTGGTAACCCTAGACGTGAATAGTTTATTCACTTCTGTACCAAAAAAATTATGGCATTGAAGCAGTAAGAGAATTTCTAACTGAAGAGAAGGTAGAATCACATTTGATATGTGATCTTTTGGAAATCGTGTTGGAGTACAATGTGTTTACCTATGACAACAGCTACTATTGGCAGAGATGGGGGGTTGCCATGGGCATGCCCTGTGCCAATAGTTATGCAAACTTGGTTTTAGCCAACTGGGAGAGAGCTTGGTCCAATGATGCTAATATCATTTGGAATGACCAGATAATTCTGTACAATCGGTTTGTGGATGACACCTTCATTGTATGGAAGGGCAAAGAAAAAGATTTAAGAAGCTTTGTTAACTTCCTGTCACAGACCACTACTTTCCTAAAATTTGATGTAAAAACATCTAGAGAGATGATTGACTTTCTGGATGTGAGATTATCTCTTGATCCGGGGAAGGGAATAGACACTTGCCTCTATAGGAAAGATATGTGGCAAAACCACATGCTCCATTTTTCCAGTATGCATCCCAGGCATATTTTCTCTAACATTGTTGAAAATCAAATTGCAAGGATTTCAAAGCTATGTACAGAAGAGGCAACCTTTCTCCAGGAAGAAGAGAGGCTGATTAATAATTTCAGCCGAGGCTATGGAAAGAGAAGTTTAGAACTAAACAAGACCAGAATTAATGACATACGTAAAGGAAAAGGCAAACATTTTTATTCCTCTGAGGTCAGAGAAGGTGAAAGTACACCATCCCTAGCTATACCTAAAAGAACATCTAACTTAAGGGTCAATTTGACTTACACTATGGACCATGATAACGTATGCCAGGTGATCTGAAAGTTCTGGCCGATTCTAACTTCGGATAAAAAGTTAAAAGAGATTGTTGGAGATAACCCAAGTTTCCTTTTCAAAAATAAAAAGAATCTCAAAAGGATTTTATGCTCAAATGATGGAATATGTGACAACTATGTACATAATAATTCATCAGGAACAAAGAAATGTGGCTTCTGCAAGGTCTGCAATGTAATCAATTGTAGCAACACATTTAAGCATCCGGTTACTAAACAGACATTTGTTTTTCATGGATTAGCTAATTGCCTAACCAGCAATATTGTTTACATAGCTACCTGCACTTCCTGCACAGCATTTTATGTTGGAAAAACTAATATGAAGCTAAAGCAAATAATTAGCAAACATCAATCTGATATACATAACAGAAAGGAAACAAGTTCTCTTTTCCTTCATTTACGTAAGCATGAAGGACATAGCTTTGTTTTCATGGTCATTTCAAAGATACATTTTACTTCCAGAGAAGGAGACCTGACCAATCTGACTGAGAGAGAGGAAGCCAAATGGATAATGCGGCTGGGGGCAGATAACCCCTCTGGCCTTAATGGCTGTGTTCCATTAAAACCTTTTCTTAAAAATAGATGAGAAATGAGCTATGCTCACTTATGACCTGTTTTCATTGCTAGAAACCGTAGGTATACTAACTTAGGCTCTGATGTCCCAAAGAAACTGTTGAAATGAAATAAAAAGAAGTGCCCTAAATGACCATCTTTATTTTTATTATTTTTATTTTTCACCTTTTTCTCTCAAATCTCGGCTTTTATGCAGAGCTGGTTATTTTAACTATAACCTACTGAAAAGATTTTACTAATATTACTTCTGAAAATATGTCTGAGTCTGTCTTAGAAACGTCAAACTGTCATGTTGTTTTAAACAAAGAGTTTTAAATAAAGAGTTTTAACTTCAAGCTATGGAGGTGTGTACCAGTGGATTAACTTGATTGGTTAACATTCATCATTCACTGTGGTTGTTTCATTGGGTGATACCAACTTTTAATCACTGAACCCAGCTTACCTACTTGGATCTGAAGAAGGCTTGAAAAAGCTGAAAGCGCTTCTCCATTGTTTATATCAGAAGGGTTCTTCACTTTTATGTTTGTTTTTTTCTGTTTTTATGACATCCACATGTTTTAAAGCTGTGGAATTACAACGCCACTTGACTTTTACAACAGCAAAACTCTATATTTCATATATTGTGGATTCAACATGGTAAAAGCCTGTTATTGAAGCTGTTGTTTTGAAGCTGTCTTTTTACCATTTTGGTTGTTTAGCAAGTTTTGAATACTCAGATGAAATACTAATACCTGTGGTGCAACAATCTTCCAATATTTACATATGTTGTGCTTATTCACCTTGACTATTGACATTACTGTATTGAGAAGCAGCAGTATTGTCATGTGCCCCCCCTACATGTCTAGAGAGCTCCACGTCCTCTACCCCTTGTAAGACTGAGTCTGTGCCATCTCCAAGTAGTGCTGAAATCATCACACATACTTCAGAAGACTCTGAACATTTTCAGCTGATTCTCTTTGGCCCTGGTTTGAGGTCTATCAATGTCAGGGCACATTTTCTGTTGGGCAGCCAATGCTATAAGAAATTTCTACAGCTGGCTCCACTTTTAAAGGTGTTACCTCTGAATGCCTGCAATCATCCCCAAAGTATTCCTCTGGGTTTGAAGATAATGCTATAGAGGTGAGGGGTATTCCTCCTGTACGAGCTTCAGTGTTTGAGTGTAATGTCAGCTTGTGCTTGACTTTGTGATGCACTGCCACTTTCTGTAGAGTTACTAACATGTTGTGGGGATAAAGATCCTGCTATTAAACATGGGGACTGCTTGCTGCTTTCCGCATAAATATAACTAGGTTATCATCAGCAGGAACAGCAACAACAACCATTCTGCTGCTGATATTATCCAAATGTATTGTATAGTTAAACTGTTTGTATAAAAAAAACAGTTGAATAGTATAATGCATGCCTACAAGGGGATGAGTGGGACAATTAATAAGCACACTGCCTCATTTCCATTCTGTGCTGATGTATAAAGTTCACCTAATAATAATTAATTGTAGCATGTTTGATCATTCCTTGTCAGCATTCAGTTCTATACATAAATGTATGTTATTAAATTTAAACCAACCATCATGAGCATATGATTGTTGTTGCTGCTGCAGACATTGTTAAGATGGAGCAGTGTCTCCACCACCTCTAATTATTCCTGTTCCACCATCTTCTGTGTCATAGTCACCCCCACAGATGGATAGAAGGTACTCCTCATCTAGTGTTAACTGAATAAGATTCACAAATTCCTAATGCTGAACTTTACTGAACGTGCTCTTTCAAGAAATGGGTGTGTTTTCAAAAAATGCTTATCTTTTACTTATTCATTGCAAATGACATTTACTGACCTTATTTGCATATATGTGTATCAGTTCTATTCACAGATGACCTTAAATCATTTATGTAGCCCTTGACTATGAATACTAGCCTATGATTCATTTGTTTCCCAGTAATATGTTTTTGCGAGACATCACTGACAGTGGCTTTTGTTACGTTACAGTGTTACAGTGGCCACAGAGATAGGAATTGTTATACTTATCTGCAACAGTTAGGATGTGTATAACCAACAAATGAAAAGGACTCCTCTCAAATATCTACTAGATGTCTTTGTGAAGACATATGTGTAGCAAGAAAATGCACTGAGAAAAAAAAAATAGAGTAGCCATGTACGGGGGGTGGAACCTTTGTTACATAAAAAGAATTTTATTTATGTGGTAGAATAAAGGTTTAGTAAATAAGCAGACTATCATCCAAGAGTCTATGAAACATATATCCTTGTACCTGCTTAATCTTTGGGGAGGGATGCTCCTGCGAACTACAAATTAAGACTTAACAGCCTCAACATATACTGTTGTTCTCATTTTCTTTCTAATTTCTTTCATGTAGGCACAGGAATTAAAATGCTTAGATTGTTGTTACAGAATTGTTGCATGCAATTTAAAAGAAACCCTTATCCCATGTAAGAGCATTCAGCACTGATAGGGGCAAACAGAATGCACTAACCATGCCAAACTTCTAATTCCTACAGTGTTTAGTCAGAGACTGTTTTAACTTTATATGATATGCATGTTGTATTAACCTGAATTGCTATACAACAAGTAGTCAGTTCTATCTTGCAGCAGTTCTATATGAACACTATTTACATAGCAGTAACACACAGAATTATTTTTTTTCTTTTTATACCTTTATTACGTCCTCTTGTTTTTTTTCTTTACACTTTACTTTTAAATAATCTCAATCAATTAGTAATTTTTCAAATCTCTATCATTTACACATGTATCTTCTAAACATATTTGGTCATAGTCTCTCCATAGGATTTGTATGTTGAGAAATTATATAACTGTATGCTTCCATAAAGCTGAACCCTTCTTTGATGCAGGCAGTTATAAGTGCAACAGTCTCAATAGTATAATAAGCCATGAAATGATTAATTGCAGAACTAATTAATAAGAACATACAAGTTCTGCAGAGTCTAGAACCTTCACAGTGCGGTTTTATTAAGGGTAGATCATGCTTTCTTCTTTAAAAAAAACTTTATTTGATTTTAAAATAAAACAATAATCATTTACACAATAATTAATTAACAATCTCATGAAACTATGTACATTCTATTTACAAAGTCCATAACAAATTTCAAAACATATCTAATATAATTAATACTTTTCTTGTAAGCTTTGTAATTTTTCCCAAGCTAATAATTTATGTGTCACATTTTTAGTTCTCATTCTTATAATAATTATTTTGTTATTGCATATTGATTTTGCTAAACAGATACATTTACTATTGAATGAGATAGTAGTCTTCATTTTCCAGTATTTTTGTAATGTTTTTTTTTTTTCCAGCTGTTGCAAGAATACTCCAAAGAAGAGTTATTTGTGATATTGGAATAATTTCAGGTATAGGTGCATTAAGTAATATAAGATAATCTGAGGTGTTACACTTATCTGAACACAATGCTCTACAAAAGTTTCTGAAGTCAGTCCAAAAATGGAAGAACTATTAGCTTCTTTAAAAAAAGTCATCGAGGCCTTAGAAGAAGGAATTCTTAACCAATGCATTTGATACTCTTCCCTAGTCAGGTATCATAAATGGGCTAACCAAGCTAATCATCAACCCCTTTGTTGTTCATTTGATTATTAACTGGTTATCAAACAGAAGGTAGTCAATCAAAATAAATAGTAGCCTCTACAAACAGCAAACGATAACTAGTAATGTATTTCAGGATTCTGTTTTAGCCTTCTCGTGTATGGAATCTATTTTTTCTGAAATGCAGGGCAATACTAATAAATTTTGAGTAACTAAACTTGTAGGTGACTGTAAGCTATGAATGATAGCTGCATTTCAAAACATCATTTCCTTATGTAACTCTCATTAACTGTCTTACCAGTTGTTAGTCCTGTGCAATCATATAAATGAGCTTTTCCTCACACCATCACAAATCATCTTTAAAAAGACACTTATCCACATTAGTCACCTACTAGCTTTATAGTACATAGTGCATTTATATCTGTCGACCAAAGGCATACAGGTAATTCCTTTTATATAAATAACTTCAAAATACCAGGTCTCCAGTGTTTCACTGTATATCATATTGCCTCAGTAGACTACCTTCTGACTACAGCAGTTAGGCTCTATGGCTGTTGATTTCACAGTGCTTTCAACCTGTCTTTTGCTAGAATAAAAGGTTGTGTGTTAGCATGCATTTTCTGTTGATAGGAACTCTAAAACTGGAATGACTATCATTGTTTAGTTTAGTGACTTTATTCCTCACTGACTTGCCAGAAAACATGTTCCTATCAGGAAACCGAAGACGTATGTTTCCGAATGCGTCTTGGTTGAACTAAAAACACTGAAACGGCAAAATATCAAAGTGGCATGTAAGAGAATTCTTTCCCTGGGAAAGAATTTGATTGGCCGCTTTGGTAGTTTGCCATTTTTGGCACTATAGTGTGGTCTCATTGTTGGTATATTTAAGTAGAGGGGGTGTGAGGGGTACAGCCCCCACATCAGGAGAGGTGAAGCCCCCCACTTAATGTTATATTTTAAAGTGTTTACTTTCTTTTTCTTTTTTTTTTTTTTTTGTTGGAGCAGCAATTTTTTTGCCCTTGGAAAAAAATCGCTGTTCTGACAGTTCGGTTTTATAAGCTTTCACTTACATGGGGTTGATTAATCACCGTTCACTTACCTAAACGTTTGGTGATCTAATATAGACCCCCAGAAAACCACACCACACATTTTGTGAGGAACAGATCAGAAATATGAGCCAAAAATCTGGACAGTGGAGTGGAATGCTTGCAGCAATGCTACCATTTCACCAAACACAGTTCTCTCTCAACTGTACATACTGCTTTGGCTTCTTGAAAACAAGTACTACTGCAATAAAAGACAGAATTACCTCAGAATCACTCACTTGCATACTGCTCAGTCTGTTTGGGTTGTTTTTTGACAGGCGTGAATGTATGGACATTCAGTGAAGGATAATCTCCCTTCTTAATGGCTCCACTTCTGTACGAACAAAGGAATTCAACCAACTATACCACAGCTTTAACAAACATGCCTAATTCAATGGAGAGATGCAATTGGAGGAGGATTGTAACAAAAATAAAAATCACCTGACTGCAACCTCCAGTCACATCTCCAGTGTATTAGGTGCATTTGGTGACAGGATTCATTGTTTGAACAGAATGCAGAATGTACTGAAGTAAAAATAAATAAATAAATACATACATAAATATATAAATAAATAAATAACAATCAGATACCAAAGCAAGTAATTGCAGGCCACATGTTTGAGACACCACCACTAACACATGCAGCACAGCACATATATATGTTCACATAGCCTCCAACCACCTGCTCACTAAACTTCCTGGCACTTATCTCTACCGCAATGAGTGAGCATGAGTTTTTGGCCATGTTTATTATATGACCAACCATGGTACTGTATGCACACAAGCGATTCCCT
>NC_056728.1:1530205875-1530380875 GCF_019279795.1 Protopterus annectens | reverse complement strand
GTATGTTGCTCTGACTGCTTTGCACAGGGTCCCTTGGGTTCAAAACTTGGCAGTGAAATGTATGGTGATAACACAGTATTTTATTCTAGCAACGTTCCAACATTATACAAGCAATGTTTAAAATGTGTCCCTGCTTTTTTGGGCTTTTGTCCCTCCCCAATAAATTTCGTCTTTTTCCAGATTTCTTGTGCTGCAAAGTTCAGAGATACAGCTGAGTGTCGAGTAGGTTTTACAAGGAGCTGAGAGCTGCAGGGGAACAATAGTTTAGTGCTGTTTATGGTGAGTCTGCTTGCATTGTTAATAGCACAACAGGTAGTGTACTTGCCTTTGATGCAGAAGGCTGTGGGTATTTCTTCCACTGCTGATACTGTACTGTGTTGTAAAGGGGATGGATGCCGTAGTCCTTTTTGGTGAAGATACCTAGTAACCATGAACCTGTTATCAGTTTGCCATCCATTCCCTATTGCGATATTACTAGCTTATCATTTTTTATTGCAACACAGGCAATTTATTCCTCAAGGGTAACAGGCACTTTATTTATAGATGAAACAATGACATATAAAGTTGTTTGCTAGCAGCAACCTCTTCATTAGTTACAGATTTCTTTAATGTGGAATTATTTAGATGACTTTTACTTCTTCAGAGATTGTGCATATTTACTGAAACTGGTGGACTGTAGAAGTTTGAGTAGACTTTTATGATGGAAATGTTCTGAATTGGGCAGTTTTTTCATTGGTGCATGCATTTTGTTTCATTGTTTACTGGAAAAATGTTCAAAACAATACATTTAAAATGCCCTCTAACAACTGTACTATATTGTACAAGGAATATAATTTAATACAGTCAGGAAGGTGTATCAAAGATCATGTGTTTGTTTCGTGTTCAAGGGGCCTATGATTTGAAAACATCCCAAAATTAATCTTTATCTGCCACTAGCAAAATGTATTTTCTTTGAATGTGGGTTTCAATGCTGTTTCAATGAATGTGAGTTTCAAGGGCAGATAAGTTTTAATGCTAAGTCTATTTTCATTATGAGACTGCATTGTTTTGTTTAGCAGATATCTATTAGGGTTTGTGCTGTAAAATGCAAAATAAAACTTTCAAATGAAATCCAAATCATTGCAAAAGTAAAGCAGTATGCATATTACAGTGTTTATGGTAAATGGGGCAAAATAACCAAGGAATGGGACATTGGAATGGCTGCAGGGGAAAGGCTCCATTTGACCATGATTTTGTGAGGGGGGAAGGGCAGCAAACTCAGACAGCCCCGGCTGAACTATACCTCTCAACTGTCCAGATTTTTGAAGAATGAATAAATATTTGCTTCTTATTTTTGGTTTGTTCCTCATAAAATCTGTGGTTTTCTGGCAAATCATTTAGGAATGAAGTCACTAAATGACAGACATTGAGTTTCAGATGTTGTAACCTTCAGAAAAATGCATGCTAAAGCAATACCTGTTATTCTATCAATTGTCTTAAGTTTATACAAGAGCAATTTTTAGTAGTGTTTGTATGTTTCCCCAATATATTTGGCCTCGCCCAGATTTCCTGCATTAAGAGGTTGAGAAGTATGTGCAAATAAATAGCTTTAAAGAATTAGGAATATCCAAACCTCTCAACTGTCCCCAATTTTGGCTCAAAATGTTGCTCTCCCTGTAATAATCCCTCTCAAAATGGCAATTTTGGAAAATAACGTGGCGGGTTTACAATTATAAATAACTGTAATGGTAAGAGTTATAGATTAATTTTATTTCAGAAATGCATGTAGTTGCTCTTATTTTGTCAGCTGCTCAAGTTAACAGTACTAATATTAAAAAGGTGTCCCTTCTTCAACAGGTTCCCAACTGTATTGTGTGACAATGTTATATTTTTGCATCACATTTTTGGTCTGTTTTTCATAAAATTGTGGTTTTCTGGCAAATTAGCAGCAAATCATTAAAGACTGAAGTTAGAAAATAATGGCAGACATTTGAGTTTCAGATTTCATACCCTTCAGAAACTTCATACTAATGCAAGACCTACTACTGTTCTAAAGTTTATAAGATCAATATTTAAAAATTGTCCTTATTTTTGGGCCTGTGTCCCACTTCTATGTATGGCTTTGTCCAGATTTCTTGCTCTGAGGTTGGGACTTATGAGTGTCAGAGCCATCACCGTCAGCCAGAGACATTTCAAATTGTGACATACTTGTTGCACCCCACTCCCCATTGTAGTGGCTCTGGATGTGTCCAAGGAAGGCAAGGAGCAGCTATGCAGTGTAAGTGTGCAGAGTTTCCAAGGTAGACCACAAGTACGACCATGGCTTTTCATCAGTCCTTGATTTTGCAGAATGTTCTGGTTTTCTGTCATATTTTTATACTGTTGATTTATGCTTCTTATTATTCAGGAAATGCATGCTGTCGCAGTGCGCTGTTGCTCTCTGTTTAAGTAGCAATGCTTTAATGACCATCAGGTAAGCTTGTCGGAGATTGTAAGATACAAGTAAGCTCTAATAAGCCTACTGTTAAAGAATTACCAGCATTGAAAGCCTTTTCATTTTTGCCATGCAGAGAATATTTACATAACTAGATACCGTATAAGCCTTAGGTATTGAAATGCATATGACAGTATTTGTAATAAAGGACAGGATTACAGTATTTTCAGAAGCTTATTACATTTGTTGGAGACTTGCAGTCATCATTGCAGGCTTTACCCATAAACTAAACAGAATGCCAATAAATCATGTGTGGTCCATAACTTGTGCAGTAATCCTTTAAGCTATTTATCTTGAGCTTGTTTCTTGTTTGCTGTTCATTTTTTACTTTGATCATGTCTTTCCCATGAAACAAGTAGATAGTTGTTGTCAGGCAGCAGGTCTTTTTTGGATAAGAAACAGTTTTACAAGTGGGGGTATCACAGAGATTGCTACTTTCAGCATGTTACTTGGTAATTTTATAAAGCTGAATATAAATTATAATTAGAACTGCAGTGCAAGGAGAAGTGGTTTGAGTTGAGTGCTGCTTGATTTTTTTATATGCTTGATTTTGACTGGCATTCCAGTAATGTATTTAAAAAGTAATTTATTTTTTCATGCCTCACAACCTTTCTGTTTCCATCAAGATATTAAGGAGGTTTTCATGTAACCAATGCATTGAAATATTTTTTCTTCTACACTTCATTTTGTCTTGATTGGACTCTTGTAATGATGGTTTGGCATCCAGGGCAGCGTATTTAATTAAAGCTACAGTTGTTGTGGTTTTGAGCATAGCTCCACCCCTTTCTAGTTGGTCACACCCCTTCCCATTGCCCCCACCCATTCAGCTGTCTCCTGCAGCTCCTTTTAATTTGAAGTCACCAGCCGCCACTGACAGATACCCAGCAACAATAAAGCAGATTAGACTTTGTCAGTAGTATGAAAAAATGCACCTTTGCAGTCAAACAAATCCCATACCCTGCATCCTAATCTTGCCTCATCACTCCTGCAGTACTGAGTCCATGCGGATGATTCCAAGATGGCTGCCGACTAGATCAGTCCCTAGTCACTGAGCTCCTCACAGATATGTAATATTCTACATTTATTATAACCTTGGAGTAATATTTTTCCTCAGTTCTTTTCACAAAAGGATTCTCTTAGTGTTTATTTACATACCTGGATTATTTGTTGGTGTTGGAGATCTCAACTTTGAAATTTTTTACCTCAGAACTGTCTTTGTGGCTTCAACTGTATTGGGCACCTGCTGCTTGGGGGCTCCTCCCAGTGTCTGCTATCCAGTCCTCATACCTCTACTCTGGGCATGGCTTCTAAATCTGACACCATGGAGACACAGGCAACAAAGGCCAAATTCTCTTCAGTACATTCACCTGAAAAGGACACCAGTTCAAAAAGATTAAGAACTACTAAGCAATCTTCAGAATCTTCTAAAGTAAGTAGCAAAGATACTAATGACTCAAACTTTCATTTAGATGAACTAAAAACTGCACTACCACCTATTCAAAGTGCCATACAAAGTTTCTAAGAACAATTTACTGATTTTGGCAGAACTTTAAAGCAAATAAATGAAAGAATGGATATTATTGAATGTAAATATACAGCCTTAGAAATAAAAACAGAATCTTTGGAAAGAGATATTAAAGCTAAAGATAGGATTATTTCTGAATGTCAAGCTAAACTACTGGACTTAGAAGCCAGAAGTCGTAGAAATAACATTATTATTAGAGGTTTACCTGAATCCTATGATAATCAAAACCTATTATCTGTTTGTAAACAGATTTTTGAGGCACTATTAAATTGTGAACAAACATCAAAAACTGTTATTATTGAGAGGGCTCATAGAGCATTGCATGCTAGTCAGGATTCTGCCTCCCCTTGGATCATATATACTAAGTTACTAAACTTTCAAGACACTTATCATATCCTAGAGGCAGCAAAAAGTAAAAAGCAGTTTGTCTGGAAAAATCATAAACTGTCATTTTCTCAGGATCTTCCTCTACAAATAAAAATGAAAAGACAAACCCCGGGATTCATGAAGCTCGGCGCAAGGCCGGCGTAAGGTCTGCGCCGGCGGTGCAGTGAATAGCCAGCGCAGTAGCGCCATATGCATATTAATGAGAGTGCACCGCAACCACAGACACGTGCGTAGTGTACGTGAGAGAGCCCAGGTAGGATACGTCTGGAGGCGTGTCTAAGCCGGCATGAGGTGAGCAACCTAATGTGCTGACAGCCACGGTCCGCCCATAATAGTAATGGCAGCAGCCAGGTCCCGTGCAGAATGAAACGCACGTAGAGTATGCAGCATAGTGCCCGTCCCAAATAAACGGAGAAGCAAATACAAGCCACAAAGGCGTAAGTGTACCCATCCAAGGAGCAAAGGATACGCATAAGACTGCGTTTGTCCCGCAATGCACCGTCAGTGGTTACACTCAGAGAAGGTGTACAGCAGCATGTCAGCGTGCCGCACCGACATAGGAGCAGCGACTAAGGTCACCACCTATTCCACTCTGGGTGGGGCAGTCTCTCTATGGGCAGTTGTGTCCCGAAAAAACGTATTAAAAATGGCAAATGTGCTAAGATTGTAGGACATAATGATATCCCGTATGTAATGTAATGGTAGCATGAATTGGTTATTTCTGTAACTGAAATACCTAAATGTCACAAGAAACAGAATAAGCAAGCAAACTGCCACAACAATAAGCTTTTATTTAGGCAAACAAGTGAAGTCCTATGCTATATAGTGACCGTGTGTATGTGTCGGCCTGTAAAGTCAGATGTGAGTCCCGTAAATATCCCAGCTTGGAAACTGGAAAAGGTGGCAACCCCAGTAGCGACATGGGCATGGTCACCGGGGTTACCAGCTGTCCCAATGTGCCATGGACAGTCCCTGATTGGACAGTTGTGTCCCTGCAACAATCGGAAAAATGGAAAATGACCTCAGATCCCCTGCCAAAAATATTCCCGCAATATACATGTAATAGTAGTATAAAACATAATACATTTGTATATAAAACACATACATGGCAGAAGAAAATGAATAAGGAACCTAAATGCTTACAGAATAAGCTTATAGTATGGCAAACAAGTGAAGTTCTGTCAACTGCACTTGCCGTGGGTATGTGTAGTCCTGCAAATTCCGAAGTTTCCACATAACATGCCCCACTATGGGCATTGGAAAAGGTGCCAACCATAATGGTCACAAGCAGTAGTGAGAGTACATAGCCGGGTAGCTGTGTTGACATAACAACAGTAAGGAATCAAGATACCTTAAACACAGGCAAACATGTGCATAGCAACATATCCCACACCCAGCAACGTCTCTGTCGCATACACTGGATGGCGTATGTTGAAGTGTAATATCCAGAAGCAGAACCCATGCATTCAGATGTAATACACAATAGCCTCATTGTACATGTCAGTCCCACCCATGTACACCTGTGCACCCTAACCCGCTAGCATCCGTGTGCAGCTATACATCCACACACAATGTGCATACCTGAAATGTGGTAAGATGTTTGTGTTAGGCAATGCCACGCGGGCAAATACGTACCACATGTCACCAACCCACCTCAGGTACAGATATGTAAATGGCTGCATGTGAATGTGTCTGCAGAATGTGTACATCCTGCATGTGGTATGTACCCGTTGAAACCATATAGGTTTGCATACGTCACGGTGCACATAACTGTACACATGTGGACAAGTCGGGTTGTTGAACCACCGCATCGATGATTAGCTATGCAGTGAAGTCGATCACATATAGCGGAACACGTGCCCACCAAACAGGACTTCCTAACAGGGTGCTACAGGCAAAGAAGGGGAAGGTGGGACATCACATGTGGAGAGTAGCGTTGCCGGACGGCCAAATACACACGGTCAAGGTAAAGGACGGAACAACATGCATATGGCCGGATGGATGTTGTTCGATAATATATATAGAAACACATATGAAGTGCCAGTTTAGACTCGAAATACTAGATAATGCATTGAATTGTACCGTACAATATGGCAGTAGAACTAAGCCTGCATGTAATTGGTGAAGCTAAGCTGTAGTGTGATGGAAGTCTGATCCTGGCAGTAACCAGTACAGCAGGCTTATGTCTGTCAGCATTAATTATCTGCTGGGTTACAGAACAATAAATGTATGTACATGCATAACATCACCCCTTCCCCTGAGGAGGATGGCCTTGTGAGCTCTATCGAAGATAACAGTACAACTCCTTACCAGAGAGACAAAGCAATGTATTAAGAAATTAACCGACTACAGTATCGGAACAGTCTAGGGTCCTTGAAACAGCTACAATAACAGAAGGACACTGTAATTGACAAGGTGCCTTGCAAGGCTGTGTTATTCTCATGGGAAAATATTTAATAAGCATTACCTGAGCACTGTTGTAGGAATACAACGTTGTGGACTCTAGCGATGTAAATGCCTTGTGACTGACCACATCATTAATGTGTGCAAAAGATGATAGTATACCTAATGTTCATACAGCTGTAACATGTATAGAGTAAAACAAATGTCTAAACATTTACTGCATAGTTCTTTGCCTCCTGCTGCACAGTAGTAAAACGTTATTAATCTCAGCTTCCTGTGTTATTGACTGTCAGTTTGAGAATACGAATGAGTGTTACAGTTTGATTTAAACAACTTAATTGACAGATGTGTACGGTCTAGCATGGGAATAGGTCAAGCCAACCATCACAATGTCCATGTGTACCACATACAAACAGCCACTAACACGCAGTAGTAGTGCATGAAGGCATACACGACTGTGGGAATAGTACAGGACATATGGCACGTGCCAAGTGCAGATGCATGACACAAACCCCAGGATGGGTGTCCCTGCAAAGAGGAACATGTGCCAACCACACCTCCCACAGATGTACCGGCAATAAAACACATGGCAAACACACAGAAACACTACTGTCCAACACACGACTGCAACGGAGCCTGGTCAAACACCAACATGAAGCATGCACAAACAGGGACTTGTGTAATGTTTGCCTTAACACCCCCATAGGCCAAAGAAGAATAGAATGGACATATGCATGTAATGTTGTGAAGGATGTGTGGTAGTCCTCGGTATCACAGTGTTAGGGACACAGATACACTGTCATCAACTGTGACGTATGTGCACTGTACACAGCATACCTGCATGTAATACAGAGGACAATCATGTGCCACAGAAATATACACTGGAGAAAGAGTATAGGGGATAGACAATTGTAAATGTGACAAACTATGAATATAGGTTCATACGTCCATAGGTACAGGGTAGGCCATCGTCCCAGGTTCAGCCATAACACTACACCATAGTTAGGATGACTTTGCCAAACTTCTGTGCTTCAGATAAAATACCCATGATAGTGCTGTACCTCCATCAAGCAGGGATAATGATGTAATCCCTGGCCTATACCTGCAATTCTCCATCCAATGGACAACACACCTGCGAACAAGGCTAGGAAGGATCTCTGTCTCACATGTACTGTGATGTAGATCCACAGCATTATGAGTGTCTGGGTGATATATGTGTCACTCCAACACATCCCATTAATGACCGTGACAAGGTAAATGTCACCTGCCCTAGTGGTTCTGAGGGATGCAGATACAGTAGGTGAAGCATACACATGACATATGGGTTGACATGGCCTTGTATGTCAGGCACAGGTCAACACTAAACAGCAGGTATGTGACGTAATGTGGCAGGGGTCCTACAAGTGGGGCAGCATTACACAAAATGATGTCATCCTGCATCTGTACAACAATTAACCTATGAGGGCTTCCCAGCTGCTGTAGGTGTATGGTCAGATACAGTCTGAATGGGGCAATGTAGTAAATCATAGGTGTAACACGTAATGGGTACAAGGAGACAATGACCTAGCCTGATGTAGATGTGAATCCCTGCACAAACAGGTGGGCAATGTAGAAGTCCCACACAACCACGATAGCAACGTGTGTGTTGAATGAATGGTGACTGGCAAACTCTGTCCCCTGATCCCTGGTAATCACCCCTGTGCTGAGTGGACAGCCACCTATATGCTGGACAGGGGTGACCTAGTAGTTCTCCACAGGTATGATGTTGCATTACTTAGCATTTAGCTGTGGGACATGTCCCTGACAGCAGATATGCATATCTGGGAGGCCCTTTCGAAGGATATCTGTGTCAGATGTCCGTCCCACTATGGCACCTGTTTTGCAGTCATCTACAAACAATGTTGCCCACAAAACCCCTGTGTGTGCCTGTACCGTGGAAATGTAGATGTATGACAGGAGTGGACCCACGGAAGGGCCCCATGGGACACCACTTGCGACAGGCAGTAGGTCTGACACGCTGCCAGCAACTATGACCGTGTGGGATGTGTCGCATAGACAGTTTCCAACACATTCTGTGATGTACGTGTTCACATCCCAGCCAATGGGTTTATCAACGATACTTGAGGGGGGTAATGTGATGAAGGCCTTTGCCAGGTCAAGGTAGGCTGTATGGACTGCAACACCCCCATCAATGGCCTCGGTGACTGTCCCGAAAATTTCACCCATGCTTTAAAGGCATGAACCGCCCCTGAACAAGACAAACCGTGTTGGATGCAAAGTATGTATGTCCCCTATGCAGTCATATACGAGCCGCAGTATGATCCCTCCCCATGTCTTTGCAGATAGGTTTCCTCATGGTAATGGGACAGTAATAACCAGGCTCAGTGGAGGCATTGGCCCTGTGACGTGGGACTACAGTTGCCATGCGACACAACCTGGGTACCTTACCTGAGGTGAGGCTACAAAGAAATAGCTGTCCTAACTGTGGGTCTAATACCTCAATGAGATAGTGGAGTACACAGTGGGGTCACCAGCTGGTCTCATGGATGCTATGTCCACTACCCTGGAGAGAGCATGTCCCACCTGTGTGTCACAGAACATTTGGTGACCACAAACCGCTGGTACAGACATCTCCTCATGTGTGGGGGAGGGTGTGGTGATGTCCTTACTGGACTTGTCAGCCTGTTTGTTGGCAATGTGTGTATGTTGAGTAAACTCCACCTCTTTGTGAACCCAGTCAGAGCATATGTGGGAGTGACCTCCCAGGTGTTGAGCATAGCAACTGAAGGTGGTATGATTGTCAGCCAGGTCCATGTAGGTATATCTGTGGAATGTGCCCTGGACCATGGCACGACAGTGTGTAACTCTACACATATGATGACCAAGGGTGTCATACCTCACAAGGTGTCTGCTCCACCTTGTAGTAGCCACCTCCTCGTGTTGTACATCCTGTGTATGGCTGGGGTACACCACACTGGATGCTTGGCATTGGTACAATGAACCACAGTTGGGTAAGTGAATGCCTGGTTCATGCAGTCCTGTAGGTACTGGTAGATGGCAAATGTGATTGATGCAGTGGCTGCAGTACTGTCGACCACTGGCTCAGGGTCCTTAAAGGAGACCACAGTAGTGTGCAGAATTGTGTAGTCTGCCTCTGAGCAAGCAATGTGTATGGTAACTGGCAACACTCACAGCAACGGATGCCAATAGCAGAAGCCAATGTCCAAATAACATAGATTAACTTCTGCATGATAATATGTCTTATCATACATGTATTGACACGTATGTGCTAATTACAATTGCAAATGGCCGGTAAGACTGGCCTAAAGTTCCCGTGATGTACACAGTCTGGAGGTGTTGTTCCGATAATAAAGTGGCAATACCTCCCAATCGTGACCCTGGGTATGAAAGTGGTTGCTAACCTGCAACATTGGATGTACACCATTGGGTTCTGGTGTCGGAAGACATGGTTCCTGTAGCACTACACAGTATGGGTAGTCAAGCAGACATCCGCGATTGCTGAACACACAGCATCAGTGAAACCCACTGCTCACAAGGACACAGTCCGACAAGCTCTACACTTTACATATGCACAGTGGTGTCCATTGTAGGACCCAAAAATTGTGGAAAGAACAGAATGATGTCTTATTTCAATGCGTACCTGAACTCATTGTCGTCACAGGTACACATATGCACTGCAAGCGTGTTTAATGTTGCTGATAGCTGTCCATGTAATGCAGCACAGATGCACAGAAATACCCAGGGTACCGGGTCCATAGAACTGCGTCCACATCACAGTCCCGCACACATGAAGGATGTGTAATGGGTACTGTCGATTGTTGCAGTCAAGGGATTCTGGGTATGTAGACTCTGGGCTCGGTGTTGTTTCGCAGGCAATCCTTTGTCCCGCCCCGTGGGAGGGATGTGTGCGTAGCACCTGCCTTACTCTCCGCTAATAATGCAAACCATCCACCGGAGAATGCTAAATGCAGGTGTGAAATGTGTACAGCCCTATACTAGTGTCCAGTAGGCAATTCTCATGGATGGACAACCGTATGGCCAAGATGGCACCCATAACTGCAAACCCGGTGGAATTACACTGCCGTAGTAAGGCATTACACAAGTAATACACATAGGGACTACACTTGACATTCCCCATACAACAAACACAGACAACCAGCCGATGAAGTTCAAAGCAAAGACGAGGTACTGTAGACACCGTCAGTGACCACTCAGAGCACACCAGGAATTAAATGCAGTCACCATAGTTTATTGAAGCTCTTTTCGTCTGCTTCATAAGCAGACTTATTCAGAATACATACAATGCAGTCCAACCTACTACATGTAAAACCCTTAATTGGTCAGTAAATTAGATGTGCTAGGTATTAATTACATGCCTTAAAGGCAAACAAGCAAACAAACTTTACTTGGGTTACAGATTCCACACAGTGAGGACATCAGACATTGCTTCGAAAGGTATATTCTACATAGAGAAATATAAATATATGTATATATATGAAAGATGAACCAACATAATGTTTTCCAAATGTCTGACTGTGTAAGCTACATATATATGTTCTACGGACTGTGCCAATATATTAAAAGAACTGCAGACACCTAGTAATATAAATGAACCATAATATACACAGATAAACCGTATGATTATGACTAATGTAAAATAGACCAACGAAATGTAAAGATTCACAATGTGGTAATGTAAATATTCATTTAGAAGGTTACTTAAATAAATCAATTCAGACATCCATGTCAAAATACTAACAGAAGGCCAGCGAGGTGCCTGCCCTCACATGTACTGGGATGTTGTTCCACAGCATAGTGAGTGTCTGGGTGATGAATCTGTCCCACCAACATGTTCTATTAATGACAGTGTCAAGGTGTACGTCACCTGCCCTTGTGGTTCTGAGGGATCTAACTTCTTTAGGTGAAGCATACTCATCAGATCTGGGTTCGACATGGCCTTGTATGCCAGGCACAGGTCACCTCTGGGCAAGTGGTATGCAACTGTATACATCTGGAATTCTTTCAGTTGGTCAGTATAACACATATTCCTGAGACCCTGCATCTGTTTGTCGATGAACTGTTGGTGCCTTTCCAGCTGCTGCAGGTGTCGGGTCACATACATTCTGAACGGGGCATTGTACCCAATCATAGGTCTAATGAGTGATGAGTACAAGGGGACAATGACCTCCCCTGATCTAGATGTGAATCCCTTCATGATGATGTGGGCAATGTGGAAGGTCTACCTAACTACGTTAGCAACGTGTGTGTCTAACGAACGGTTAACAACAACCCGGGTCCCCAGATCCCTGGTAACTCCCTCTGTGCTCAGTGGATTGCCACCTATATGGTAGCTAGGGGTAACCTTGTTCTTCCCGAAGGGTATGACTATGCATTTCCTGGCATTTAGCTGTAGGCATGTCTCTGGCACCACTTATCCACATCTGTGAGGCACTCCTGAAGGATATCTGTGTCAGATGTGTGTCTGACTATGGCACCCAGTTTGCAGTCATCTGCAAACATTGTCACCCATAACCCCCCTGTGTTTGCTTGTACTTTGGAAATGTAGATGCTGAAAAATAGTGGACCCAGGACTGAGCCCCATGGGACACCGCTTGTGACTGGCTGTGAGTATGACATGGCGCCAGCAACTATGACCATGTGTGTTCTGTGACTTAGCCAGTTTGCAACCCATATGGCGATGTATGGATATACGTTCAAGATGACGGGTTTATCACTGATACCCGAGGGGGGGTATTGTGTCGAAGGCCTTTGCCAGGTTGAGGTAGGCTGTATGGACTGCTTTACCCTCATCAATGGCCTTGGTGACTGATCCTACAAAGTCAAACACGTGTAAAAGGCATGATCTGACTTTGACCAAGCTAAACTGGGATGTATCCAAAGTATGCGAGTCCCCTATGTCTTTATCTATGAGTTCCATTATGATCCCTCTCCATGGCTTTGCAGATAAGGCTTGTCAAGCTAATGGGATGGTAATAACCAGGGTCAGTGGAGGCACCATCTATGTGAAGTGTGACTACAGTCGCCTTGTGCTACTACTCGGGTACGTATCCTGAGGTGAGGCTAAGATTAAACAGCTGTCCTAAGTGTGGGTTTAATTCCCCATAGAGTTCATGGAGTACACAGCTGGGACACCATCTGGTCCCATGGATGCTGTGTTGACTGCCTTGGAGACAGCATTTCCCACCTGTGCGTTACAGATGTTCCAGGATCTACAAGTCTCAGGTATAGATAACTCTCCATGTGGGGAGGGGGAAATGTTAGCACTGAACATGTCAGCCAGTATGCTGGCAATGTGTGTAGGTTCAGTCATCTTCACATCATTGTGAACCCGGTTTGAGCATATCTGGGAGTGTCCTCCCAGGTGTCCAACATAGCTAAAGAAGGACTTATGAATGTCTGTTGAGTCCTTGTTAATTTCTCTGTTGAATTTCCCTGGATGATTTCATGACAGCTTGTAGTTCTTCACATATAATGAGCAAGGGTGTGTTACCTTACAAGTATTCCGCTTTAACTTGTAGTATCTACCTCCTGTCGTTGTAGAGCTAGTTCATGGCTGGGGTCCACCAGACTGCATGCTTGTCTGTGGTACAAAGAGTCTCAGTTTTGTATGGGATTGCCTGATCCATACAGTCCTGTAGGTGCTGGTGGAAGGCATATGTACGTGATTCAGCGGTTTGAGTGATGTTCACCACTGGCTCAGGGGCCTTAAAGGAGACCACAGTAGTGTTCAGAAGTGTGAAATCGGCTTTTGAGAAAGGCATATGTATGGTAACCGGCACCACTGTACACATGGAACATCATGGCAATACACCATGGCTGGATGTGGGTAATGCTGGACATACCCACGGCAGACGTGGCGCGTTCCCGAGTCCGATGCCGAGGGACCACACACATAGCCGGCCTTAGGCATAGGCCAAGTAGGCAGCCGTCTAGGGCGTTGCTCTACTCGGGGCACCTTTCCAGACTTTGTTTGGTGTAGGTAGACCAGGAGGGGGGTAGCGGGTGATGTTGCGGTGGCAACTTCTGCCTAGGGCACCACTTAACCTAAGGCCACTCTTCCCGTGGGTAATACAGCAGTACCCACACCCAGACGCGGGTCATTGCTAGTATGGCATATCATCTATGGCAAGAAACCATATATTCCCAGACATAATGGCACAGCATAATGCCTGTCCGCCCAAACGCAGACATACGTCACCCGCGGTGGTGCGGAAGTACTGCGCGAGATGTCCGTTACCAATGTCGACATTGTCTCGCTTTGTGAAACAAACTCCACATAGCGATTCAATACTAAACAGCGACGGAGAACCCGATGTCCCCGTGGCTGAGCTGTTCAACCTGTTCCGCCATGTTAAATGTGTGTAGCACAGTGGAACCGGCCCAAACCAAGCAACGGACATGTCTGTGGCTCAGTGAAAGCCGTCACGCAATGGTAAACCCATGTAATATTGCGACACAGGTCATACATACCGAGGGTTAGTAATGGAAATAGGTCCGTTCGACCAGACCGTGTGCAATTAGTATAACAAGATCTACAACGGGTACACCGGCCAATCGGCGCACACGGTTATGAATAATTGGGGGGGGTGACATGGTACCATAGACACGGACAAAACATGCCCATGTGACTCATCTAACATTCGTACACGGTCAGGGCAGTTCCGTACACTGGGCGGACAAGACCAAACCCAAAGCACCACAGCAACACCCTGACAATCGAAGGCCTGTATGCGTAGGGGATATAAGCACCTGTCATCTGAACATCCCTGCGGTCATGACATATGCATCCTGGGCCATGAGCGAGGGGGAATAAGGAATGTTTAACATGCAGTACCGCACCTTTCCCAGCAGGAGAATGGATGCCTGTGACGTGCGTGAGTGCGGGGGGGGATATGTAAATGTACTTAAGTACCATGGGTATGCATATTAATGACACTGAACAGCTAACGTGTAGTGGTCACAGTAACTGGCAAACGTGAATGCAGTCACGTTTGAATTACGACTATGGAACATATAGATGTGAACGTATGTACGCGTCCATGCTGCAAAGACTGTTACATGTATAAAGTTGTAAGTGCGTTCTGCACACGTCCGTCAATGTTACCGGAATAGTCACAACTAACACAAAACACGTAACCACACAGACCCAGTAAACATATATAAACAGAATACGGATATGCGTAATGTGCCTGCCTGCGTAACCCACAATTAGGAAATGCGAGGTGTGCGTGTGTGATCCACTGGAAGCAGGGAAGGTTAAGGATGTGTCCTCCACTCATTTACATTCATAATTGTAAAATATATGCTTAAATAGTACTTACTGATTCCATGCTTTGGAATCGTAATGCTACAATTATACACATTGATATAAAATATCCTGATCAACACACTACATTCTAAGGTTTACTCACAGCAATTATCAACTATGTTTCAAGATACTGATTGTATTGACCAATATTGTATTTATATTAACACATTGTTGTCGTATTATTGTTTCCATGAAGTAATGTATGCAACACTGATTTGTATATGTCACGTTATAATCAAGACTTGTAGCACTGTCCACTTAACTATGAGCAGGTTTATTGATTATTTGACTTTAAACTGACTCTGAAGGAAGTGTATAAGGGACAACTATGTAATGCATTCCGTGCTCCGACGATGCCCCATGTTAGTAGGTGAAAGAGCTCAGTATCGTTTGACTGTGAAGTCTATCGTTTTTGTCATTGTCTGTTTTGGCTGATATATGTTCAATAATGTCGTTTATGAAGATGGGCAGGACGCAAGGTTTGCTGTATTTCCGCTTACTGGCACGTGGATATAGATAGGCCAAGTAATACATAATATGGGTAGTCAAGCAGACATCCACGATTGGGGAACATACAGTGGCAGTCAAAACCACTGGCCAGATGGTGACAGTCCAACACGTTCTACACTTTACATATGCACATCGGTGTCCATTGTAGGACTCCAAAAATAGTTGCGTTTACACCTTCGACTCGTTGAGATTGGCCAGACAGAGTGTCAGCCGTGACTACGGCACAGCTAGACATGCACCACCAGCGTGTTTAAGGTTGATGATACCTGTCCATGAAATGCAGGACATATGAACAGAAATCCCCAGATTGTCGTGTCCATAGAAGTGCGTCCACATCCCAGTCCCGCACACATGAAGGATGTGTAATGCGTACCGTGGGGGGTTGCAGCCATGGGATCCTGGGTATGCAAAATGGGGCTCGGTGTTGTTTGGCAGATAATCCGTTGTCCCGCCCGTGGGAGGGCTGTGGGTATAGCACGTGCCTTAGTCCCCACTAAGGATGCAAAGCATCCACTGGGTAATGCTAAAAGCAGGTGTAAAATGTGTTCAGCCCTACATCAGTGTCCAGTAGGCAATTCCCATGGATGGACAAGTGTACGACCAAGATGGCACCTATAACTGGACACCTGGTGGAATTACACAGCTGCGGTAAGGCATAACACAGGAAATACATTAGGGACTACAGTAGACACTCCCATACAAAGTCAGACCGCCGTCGAATACCCGCGTACACAGCACTCGATCTGCCAGCAACAACATGAGGATCACTCGCTTCCATACTGCGGAACAAATGGGCGACCTGTGGAACACATACTAATGGCATACTAACAACCTCAACTACGAAGGTCATACGATGTTTCAACACTAGCGTTCCCGCATATAATGAACATGCTTCAATGAATAAATAGGGTATGCATGTTCTGTCTGTTTTATATTGACAATACAGTGGTGTATATGTCCTACTGGGCCTTCTGAGGATTACTTAAAGCACTTGCCAACCTGCAGCATTACATCAATACCATTTGGGTTAATCGTAGTAGAACATGGGTTTTGTAGCACAACATAATATGTGTAGTCAAACAGACATCCGCGAGTGGGGAACATACAGCAGCGGTCACAACCACTGGCCAGATGGACACAGCCCAACATTTTCTACATTTTACATATGCACATTTGTGTCCATTGTAGGACCCAAATATTTCTCCTTTTGCAACGCCAACTGGGTGCAAGCGGAAGACCAAGATGAACTACAGCCGTGACTATGGCACAGCTACATATATGCACCGCCAGCGTGTTCAAGGTTGATGACAACTGTCCATGAAATGCGGGACATATGCACAGAAATCCACAGATTGTCGAGTCCACAGATGTGCGTCCACATCCCATTCCAGCACACATGGAGGATTTGCTATGGGTACTGTCGAGGTTGCAGCCATGGGAACGTGGGTATGCAGAAATGGGTGTTGGAGATGATTGGCAGATGAACCATTGTCCCGCCCGTGGAGGGATGTGGGTACAGAACATGCCTTACCACCCACCAATACTGACAATCATCCACCGGAGAATGCTACATGCAGCTGTGAAATGGGTACAGCCCTACACCAGTGTCCAGTAGGCATTTCCCAAGGATGGACAAACGTACGGACAAGATGGCACCCATAATAGCAAGCCTGGTGCAATCACACAGCCGTAGTAAGGCATAACACAGGAAATACAGATGGAAACAACAGTAGACACACCACGTAGACATCCATCCTGCCGTGCGAATCCCGGCGTACACAGCAGCCAAGGTGCTAGCAAGTATGTGGGGATCACCCGCTTCCACTCAGCGGAACATACGGGCGACCTGTGGAACACATATTAATGGCACACCAACAACGTCAACTAGGAAGGTCATACTATGGTTAAAATATGGCGTTCCCACACATAAATAACATACTGTCATGAATAAATAGGTTCTACATGTACCGGCTGTGTTATAATGACAATACAGTGGCGGATAGTTCACAATGGTACCTCTGAGGATTACTTAAAGCAGTTGCCAACCTGCAGTACTACAGTAACACCATATGGGTAAATTGTGGAAGGACACGGGTTCCGTAGCACTACATAATATGGGTAGGCAGACAGACATCCGGGACTGGGGAACATACGGCAGCAGTCAAACCCACTGGCCGAATGGACACAGTCCAACATGTTCTACACTTTACATATGCACATCGGTGTCCATTGCAGGACCCAAAAATTTCTCCTTAAGTAAGTGTGGGCAGCATAGTGTGAACCGGAAGAGGTGACAGCCGTGACTACGGCACAGGTAGATATATGCACCACAAGCGTCTTCAAGGGTGATGACAACCGTCCATGAAATGCAGGACATATGAATAGGACTCCCCAGGCTGCTGCGTCCATACACGTGCGTTCACATCCCATTTCCGCACACCTGAAGGGTGTGCAAGGGGTACTGTCGAGGGTTGCAGACATGGGATCGTGGGTATGCAAAAATGGGTGTCGGTGTGGATTGGCAGATGATTCGTTGTCCCGCCCTGTGTGCGGGACGTGGCCATGGCATATGCGTTACTCTGCAATAATAATGCCGATCATCCACCGGAAATGGAGAATGCAGCTGTGAAATGTTTACAGCCCTATACTAGTGTCCAGTAGGCAGTTCCCATGGATGGACAAACGTACGGCCAAGATGGCACCCATAACTGCAAACCTGGGGGAATCCCACAGCTGTTGCAAGGCATAACCCAGGAAATACAGATAGGGACTACAGTAGACACTCCCCATACAAAGCCAGACCGCTGGGCAGATACCGGTGTACACAGCACTCAATCTGCCAGCACATCAATGGGGATCACACGCTTCCATACAGTGGAACAGATGGGTGACCTGTGTAAACATACCAATGGCACAATCTCAACGTCTGCTGGGAATGACATACGATGGTCAAACTATGGCGTTCCCACCAATGAAAGACATCCTTCGTGAATTAATAGGATTGATGTCAATAGACCATGGCAAACACCCAATGAACAGGAAAGACTTGCTGGCACCCTATGGCCACAAACCATGTCACACATAGGTAGATGGAACAGTCAACTTAAACATTTCGTCCACGACGCCGTGATATGGTATCCAAAGGTACTTCATAGACATGTATGCGCTATCACCCGTAGGCCCCGTGAGACTTACACATAACATGGAAGTATCCAAGCTTTAAATGTCCACCCTTACACTTCCATTTATCACTTTCTATGCGAACAATGAACATGTAGCCACAGCATAGAAAGCACAGACGCACTGCTAATGAAACACACACATGTCAACATCACAGAAAGCATACTATGAACACACGTATTACATGATATTGTACTATGAAACACAAACAAACCAGCAACCTGCGGCAAGAATAGTCCCCGTAGTTCGACACAACACAAGTCTTCGTAACATTTAAACAGTTTATTAAAACATGCAACGTTTTTGTTGTTTCCACAACGTCTGCAGAAAAAAGCAAAGTCTAAGAATGTTCACAATCAACAATGTGAGTCTTAACAAGATTTTAAATATCACATTGTTGATTGTGAACAGTTTAAGAATTTGCTTTTTCAGAAGAAGTTGTGAAAGCAACGGAAACACACACACACACGGAAGGGATGGGAGATGAACCTACGCCTATCTACATGAACTCACTACAGTATGAAGCATTTACAGAACGCGCTACCGAGTTTACTGAACAGAGCGCTGTCAGAGGCATACTTGTAGGCTGGTGACATCACCCGCAAGACAATAGTTGGCAATAGCCAAGGTATGTGTTGCGGAGCGTCTAAAAGCATGTTCAGTCGCAGAGGCAGCTGGAAACACACACACACACACACACGGAAGGGACGGGAGACGAACCTACGCCTATCTACATGAACTTACTACAGTATGAAGCATTTACAGAACGCGCTACCGAGTTTACTGAAGAGAGTGATGTCAGAGGCATACTTGTAGGCTGGTGACGTCACCTGCAAAACAATAGTTGGCAATAGCCAAGGTATGTGTTGCGGAGCGTCTAAAAGCATGTTCATTCGCAGAGGCAGCTGGAAACACACACACACACATGGAAGGGACGGGAGACGAACTTACGCCTATCTACATGAACTCACTACAGTATGAAGCATTTACAGAACGCTACCGAGTTTACTGAACAGAGCGCTGTCAGAGGCATACTTGTAGGCTGGTGACATCACCCGCAAGACAATAGTTGGCAATAGCCAAGGTATGTGTTGCGGAGCGTCTAAAAGCATGTTCATTCGCAGAGGCAGCTGGAAACACACACACACACACACACACACACGGAAGGGACGGGAGACAAACCTACGCCTATCTACATGAACTTACTACAGTATGAAGCATTTACAGAACGGGCTACCGAGTTTAGTGAAGTGACCGGTCCCAGAGGCATACTTGTAGGCTGGTGACATCACCGCCAAGACAATAGTTGGCAATAGCCAAGATTTGTGTTATGGAGCGTCTAAAAGCATGTTCATTCGCAGAGGCAGCTGGAAACACACACACACACACACACACACACACACGGAAGGGACGGGAGACGAACCTACGCCTATCTACATGAACTTACTACAGTATGAAGCATTTACAGAACGTGCTACCGAGTTTACTGAAGAGAGCGATGTCAGAGGCATACTTGTAGGCTGGTGACGTCACCCGCAAGACAATAGTTGGCAATAGCCAAGGTATGTGTTGCGGAGCGCCTAAAAGCATGTTAATTCGCAGAGGCAGCTGGAAACACACACACACACAGAGACACACACACACACACACACGGAAGGGACGGGAGACGAACCTACGCCTATCTAGATGAACACACTACAGTATGAAGCATTTACAGAATGCGCTACCGAGTTTACTGAGCAGAGCGTTGTCAGGAGGCATACCCCTACGTGGGTGGTATCATTTGCAGAGGCAATGCGCCCGATCGGGAGCTAGGTCAGAGTGCGCAGTCACGCAGCCTGTTACCATCCCAAGGTCGCCGTACAGTAACACGTTAGTGCTGCAGTCGGGAATACCAAGTAACTACTGATCAGTACATCACTGCCTACTGGGCATGCTCAGACACTTAGACTCGGCACAGAGCAGACATGCATACACATGGTGCGACGGCATGGGTGGCGGAATGTGGACCGTCGTGTGTGTCCAGCCACACAACAGAAACCTGGCCATGCCACAGACGTGGCCATTGCGAAGGGGATACAGGCATGCACCCGGGGTATAACTGCAGTCTGCCGCGGTGTGCACTGTGCTGTGTGTCTATCTACACAGCTGCCTACTGGGCATGCTCAGACACTTAGACTCGGCACAGAGCAGACATGCATACACATGGTGTGACGGCATGGGTGGCGGAATGTGGACCGTCGTGTGTGTCCAGCCACACAACAGAAACCTGGCCATGCCACAGACATGGCCGTTGCAGCGGGGAATATCTAGGTGCAATTAACCATGTGTAGGACTGGCCTACAGTTTGTTGCATGCTACAGACAACCCTCCCAAACACAGGCTACCTGCACAGATGTCCTGAGGACACTGGTGAGTGGGCATGCTCTCACAACAGCACCGTCTTGGGTGACATGAACCACCCATACATAGACTGGGAACATTAGCCATGGCACAACACACTACGCCACCGGTCACAGGTGTTCTCACACCTGGCCACTGTTAAACAGCCATGCACCATACATACTAGTGGGGGATGTCTGACAGTTCTACCCATCACACATGGTGAGGATATGCCCCACACAGGATGTACAGCCCTCAATGGTGATGCCAGACCGTATAGTGGATCCACTGGTCATCCACATCCTGTAACCAACACCGGCATGGGGGACCTAAGTGATGACCTCTCCACAACAAACCACACACATCATACGACCGGTGTGGTACCCTACAAGTCCTCCATGCCAGTGTTGAACCCAGGCCAGACCGGCAACCGCCTAACGAATGCATTCTCTGAGCATCCACATGCATGTCTGCAACAGGCAAACATGATAACATCAGGACCTTGTCCACCACAGGTAGGCACATGGTGTGGTGGACCCCAGCCACTGACTAGCTGTACATCAACAGTTGGAGCTAATACATGACAGAGCAATGTCAATACCAGGGAAACCATCTCCCATTCATACCGGCGTCACCATACGGCCACACATACAATCATCCACGGCCGCTTGTGGGAGTGGTACTGCAGAGGGCACATGAGACAACCATAGGGCCTTCCTTAACTGTGGTAAGGACATGGTTGGGGCACACAGACTTGGCTGGAAATTGTCCAGAATGGTACAATGGTCACTGCACCCACAGACATTGTCTGCAAACCAGCGGACATGTTCCATGCATACATCCCACCCCCCCCCAAGAGGGGACATATCCATCCCACCAGAGTGTAGCCTCCCAAACATCTCATATGGCCTGGAGTGATCCCATATCTCTATGGCGGTTGACACAGCACCAATGGGCACCGATGGTGTCCCTGGCTGTGTGCTACCCATCCTCATTGAGGGCCTCGGCCCACACATGCCACTGTGTCATGTTAGCCTTACTATGGGCTATGTCCCCAATGGATGGCATATGGCATCTGTGGTCCCACTATGCCAGGGTAGTGCTCTTATGGACTGTAGACAGCCACACCCTATCCGCTTGACAAGCCTTGTCTGCAAAGCTGTGGGGAGGTCCATACAGGTGCCCATGGATACAGACAGCGGTGTACAGCCAATACCGGAACATACCCACAACAACATAGTCAAGGGCGGATCCTGCCTCCCGAACCTGCTCGTCCTGTCTGGAGTGGTCACCAAGGCCATTGATGGGGATATGTGGGTTTGCACACAGTACCATGACCTGGTGGGAGCGTTCAGAGCACACTACACATGGGACTCATAGAAAGGCTCGCCAGCATACATGTGGGGACATATGTCACCCGATGCTTCTCAGAAAGGTTGGAGGTCACACCACACAGGGTTGGTGTTCCTGGTGCCTTGTCACACTCATATCTGGTCTCCAGTGGAGGCCCACAGGGCTCAGTCCTGGGCCCCCTGCCATATGGCATTCGACCTTCCAATGTGCATGCAATCATAGGGGGATTGTGGCAGACAAGGTATGCAGATGACTACGCACCGCCACCATACCCAACACCCCATGTGACACGGACATCCACCTAGGGTGTCATAGACATGGATAACTGGTGCCAGAGCCATGGCCTGCTACTACATGCCAGAGAAGGTGCAGACCTACCCAGTGTGAAGGACATGTTCGGCCCAATGTCACATGTAGGTGGTAAGCCATTCCAGATGGTGGACATGTTCATGGAAATGGCTACGACACCTGTCGTTAACATCTGTCAACACACACAATGGCAATGTGGGTGTGAAGACATTCCACTGTGGCCTCCTGGTCTGGAAGGAATCGCATCGACATCAGGGGTGTTCATTGTACCCCTGTACACATCACACACCAGAGCAATGACTGAGTACATTGGCACATCTGGCCTGTAGCTAACCTGACGCCTGCAGCACTCGGAAGGACCGCAAACGTTACACAAGGCGGGGATGACGGTGCTAGGACATGTCACAAGCTGCACGACCAAGGGGACTCCGGCTGTAAACCTCTACAGCACATCTGCTCTGTGGTGATCTGTGCCTGGCATACACGGCCATGTCTGACCTGGGTGACATGGGCATATTCCACTTCCTAGGCTCCAGGCAAACACGGGCACAGAAGCGACTGTCACACACATCACCACAAAGATGACTGTGACGTGCTGGGGGAACAGGGTCAACGGCCGGAGACCCCCTACAACACGTAGAGGAGTGCCAGCCCATGTGAAGGAAAGGCACTGACTGCCTTCGTCCAGGAGTAATAATGACATGTGGATGTGTGGATATAGTTATGCGCCAGGCATCATCTGTGTGTCAGTGCTGGACGAGGGACTGGGGACTGATGGATGTGGCATCCCCATCCTGAGGGGTGTTAACAGCCACACACAGTCATGCTAGGTCCACATGTCGTAGGGCACATACCCTGTTATGTACATGTGCCTATGTTCCTATGTAGGGGTCCATGCCGAAAAGGGTACCTGTGCTATGCTGATGTTGCCAGACATGCCTGTGGGTACCCCACGACTACAGATGGGGAACTAATTACAGTGCTCCCAGTAGGCACATGCAAGTACACCATCATTGTCATACGGGTTAACTGAACCAACATGGTGCTACACATGTAACCACCACACATACTGTGTACACAGATCAATGAATGCTGCACCTGTCCTGCATGGTATGTCTGCTGCATGATGTCAGTGCACAACCCACATCACATACACACCTGTCACCAGCCATACACACACACCACAACATACACATCACGTACTATGCGGACACAGGTATCACATACACCTCTCACTATCTTGTCCACCCTGTGCATCAGAATATGTTTGCATAACCATGCACAGATGGTGTAGCTCACAGTTATGCGGCAGAGACTTCATCATATGCACAGGGTGATATGTGCCACAGGCATAGGCTGTACCAATGGATGACATCATGTGTGTGTGTAAGGGCCTGTGCATTGACTGGGCATGTCTGTGTACATTGCATGTGGGTGTGGTGGAGCCCTACAGTCGTGTTTGCTGTGTGTGGGTTTGTGTGTACACAGTTCAGTCATCTGTGATGCCTACACGGGTATGCTTGGCAGTCCCTGACTGTATAGTGCAGGTGTTACGGCTCACTGTGTCTGCCGCCGCGACGTGACCCGTGCCTGCCTGGGGTCGCACGGGCACGACCGGGTGTAGGTACAGACAGTCCACTCTCCGATGTCAGATGTCCGCTGGAAACGTGCCCACGCCGGGGCCGTCCAGGGCCACGTCCACATGGCCTGCTCTGTCCTGGTGTGGTCGGTGTAGTAGCAGCTGCACTGCTGATGCTACCAGCACTGGGTGGGTGGGCATGGGAGGTGGCACGCACACGCTGACCTGCACCAAGTGGTGTTGCTGGCCTACGCCCACGTGCCCTATGCCTCACCCCTACCTGGTGTTCCTGCACGGACAGCCCACGCTCAAGGATGGCCATGCCTCGGTCGAGGATACCAGCCATCTCACCCAATCTCCTATCCAGAACATCGGCAAGATGCTGTTGGGCATTCACCAATGCCTGGATGTTGTCATTCAAGGAACGGATTGCAGACCTCTGCAGCCTCTGCCCTTCCTGGTTCTGCCTTTCGGCACGTGCCTGCGCCGCCATTACAGTCTGGAACATGCGTCTGGTTATACCAGCTGCTGCACCCTGTACGGCAGGTGTATGTCTAGCGGTGCTCCCCCTATGAGCAGCACCTACCACATGCCTGCATGGCACTGCAGCAGTCATTACACTGGCAACATCGTGTGTACCCACACCTTCTGCAGCCACCACACATTCCTGCTCGGTGCCAACAGATGCTGACTGACCGTCATCTATGGGCAACGGTGTTGGGGTATGTCGGCATCCGAACCATGTTCAGGGATGAAGGGGTCGTAAGTGTGATGTTCTCCAATGGCAGAGTGTCTGCCTGTGATGACCCTGCCTGTGCCTCATGCACATGGTCATCACCACTAGTATCTGTGGGGACACTAGCATCAGCTGGACCGCAGGAGGGGAACTCACCTACAGCACCTGTCAATACAAAGGCATACCGTCAGTTACAATACAGACACACACACACACACACACACACACACACACACACACACACACACACACACACACACACACACACACACACACACACAGACATCATGCATGTGATATTGCAGGTGGCATGCAGCATTCACACACCACAGACCAGTGAATGTAGACCAGACATTCCTAGTGGCAGTATGCACACTGCCCTGGTGGGAACAGTACAACAGGCAGGTGTCTTTTAGTAGGCATGCAGTACACACATTCATGGTAGTTTGCATGCATCGCCGTGATACACCGTGGTGGCCACGGGTGTTGACAGTACACATGTCTGCCGACACTATGTCATGTACACCGCATACATGTGTGGTATCATGTGGACATGTGACGATGGTGTCCCACTGCATGCAGCACATCACAATGGCTGTCATGGTGCAGTGTTATGTGTACAGTCTACAGATACAATGTATGGGTAACAGGGATGTCTGTGCAGGTGCGGTTGGTGTGAGCTGTGTACATAGCTGTACAGTGTGGAGGCGGGCACTGTGCCACTGCACAGTAGCAGGACACAGTTATGTTTCTGTGTGCGTGACCTGGACGCATTACATTGCCATGTCTGTAAGTCAGTTCAGCCGCTCAGCAGCACGTATGTGGTGGATATTGGAGACACCTGTAGTAGCTGTGGAGAGGCATTCCATGTCAGTGGTGTACTACATCGGATGTCCAGGGGGGCCACTACAGTGATGAGCCCACTATGTGTGTACAGGGTGCAACGGTGACTACCCACTGTGGATGTACTGTGTGGCAACATGCCTGTAGGTATCGACCATGGCCTTGTCTGTCTGGGTCATTGACAATTGTGTGTGGTGGACATCATGCACATGGCCCTGTGGTGGCCCATGTGACATACAACCATACTAGTGTGAGGTGTCACATTCCCTACAGATATGCAGACGGTGTGGATGTTTGCTATGTCGTGCATAGGTCATGTCATGGTGTGACAATGTTGCAGCCAGACATCCACGTGCATGGGACATGGCATGTGCCATGTCACAATGTGCACCGATGCAGGGGCATAGGTCACATTGGTAACACCTGTGCTCTGGCAAGATCACAGCTCACTATGTGGTACTGTGTGCATACTGCAGAGGAATACCGATGCATACTACACATGCAGCCATTGTGGAACACCTACACCATTGTATGCATAGCTGAATGCACGTAACACACCAATAGGTCGTGTGGTGTCATGCCACTCTACGCTAACGGTTGTATCTACTGTACATGGGTGGTGTGTGTCGGTGGTGCAACCTGTATACCGTGACTGGGGCACACACAGGTGTGCATGTCATGCCTGGACACATGGGGAATATCAATACACCATATCATGCCTTTGACTAGCAACAGACTTACCTGCAACAGACCCTTGTGTTTGTGACACGCCAGACATACCTGTAAAGGGATGACACAAAGGTATACACATTATCCATTACTATCGCCACAGTCAGCAGTGTGCATGTCACATCATGCATCTGTGAGTTAGCATGTGCTATGCACATGTCTGCTAACACAACATAGCATACTGTATGCGTCTTGTGTGGCCATATACCTGGCATGTATGGCTATATTATGTGTTGTACTATGACACCCACCCCCACGTCACTTATCATACAAACATGCAACCCTGACTTACCATGCAGCTCCAAGCTCATAGTTCGGGAGACACCCACCTCCACGATGGACACATGGGTTTCTGCGTGTTGTTCCGTGGGTGTCCCCAGACTGGCCAGGAGCTCCTCCGTGGCTGTGAGTGGGGGCTAGGTTGGTGGCCCACCACCTGTCCCACGTTGTTGTCTGGCGATTGCAGCGGCACGCTGTCTTGCATGCCGGATCAGGTCTGTGCAGTGCCTGCGGATCTGCTGATAAGTGCGGTTGTATCCGCCCAGGCTGTTCACCCTCCTGCACATCTCCTCCCACATCTCCTGTCGTTCCTGTGCCTGCTGTGGCACATGACTAAATAACATGTCATGATTACTATGGAGGTATGGTATGATCACCTCCTCCTCCTGTCGACTGAATGCAGGAAGCCGGGATCGTGGCATTATCTGTAAGACATAATGATGGTGGCAGTTCACATTTACACTGCTGTGCTGGCATACTGTTGGAGATACATTGCTATGACAAGTACGACATCTGCACAGTAATCTGTGAAAGGCATCATGGCAGTGACACAGCCGATGTGTTGGCTTCACACCATTGAGCAGTGTGTGTCACATCATATCTGTTTGCCACCCCATCACACTGTACACGCACCATGTAGATGTTAGCCAGCTGTGGACATGTGTACCTGGCTGCACCTGTGTCCATATCACTGGCATAGGTCCCCATGTGACGTCGGTGCTGTTCACCTGGACGCTGTGTATATGTCAGTACACATCACGTCTGTAGCCATTGTGAACGTCAGCAGTGGCACTGTACACATACACATGGACACCTGCACATGCATGTGTTGTGCCATGAACATCCACACAGCACTGTACGGGTGTTGGACAACTTGCCACAGCTCACCTGTGTTGCACATGTGATAGACATAGGGCAATGTGTAACCATGACACAGTAGCAGGACAGGCCATGCATAGCATGTACACACACACATTGTCCAGAGCATCACACAGCACCTGTGACACCACAGGGTGCATCACCACCACATTACTGCTGTGTATGGTTGATAGTGAGAGTGCCTTTTGTCCATTGCACCATGTAGGACTGTGATAGCTCATGCAGCCTTGCTGGGCAGGTCTGCATGGTATGGCAGGGTATGCCACATACATGGCACTGGGTTGTGATCCACCTGGGGGTTTACGATATTGGCAGGGTGGCTGTCCATTCCATATGTCATTGCTATGTGTATATGGACATTCAACATGTCTATCGCCATGGTGTGGACACTGGCCTCAAGCGAGGTATGCTGCACGCTGCTTGCTGAGGGTGTGTCTGGTGCATGCAGGTATCACACATCCATGCATACACTGTAACCCTGGCAGGTGCTATGTGCTGGGATATTGATCAACACAGTGCTGTATGTGGACACACACCGCTATCCCGTGCACATGGATGGTTGCCTGCACTGATGTGGGTACCACATATGTGTACATCCAGTGCCTGCTGCCACCCCATGTCTGCTGCTGCACTACACACAGCCATCGCCCCCTCTGTGAATGTGGTGTTGGGCACAGCATAGGTATCCATGTATGGGGACAGGGATGTTCACATAGCAGGGTCACTGATGGTATCGTCGATCAGACCATACGCGTATGACGCACCCTCACACATATAACCCATTCATATTGTTGTTCACAATGGTGACACAGCTATATTGCTATGCCGGAGACATTCACAGCCATACATACACAGATGCATGCACGTCCATCTGTGGCATGGCCTGGACTATTGGTGTGGTTCAGCACATTACATGTTTGACTGCAGCTGGCGCAGACCTACTGTGCACATGTCTACACGGTAAGCCTGTTCTACAGTAGGCATCTGTGATGTGCTGTGCACATCTCATATCTGCACATTTGGTTGGTGTCCATCGGTCCACAGGCCAGTGGTGAGACACACAGGGATGTTGCTGAACATATATGCATGCAACCCTGTACAGCTGTAACACTAGCCTCTCAGATGCTCATGTGTCGTGGCCATGAACACCGTACACACACATGTGGTTGTGGGCTGCTGTCCATACCCATCTCCTCCTGTGGGTTGCTATCATCCCACACACTCCTTGTATTGTATGTTCAGGCTATGCACCTATGTGGGGCTTGTGGGCATGCAATACGATACTATATGCCTTTGCACCCATCACAGACAATGTCACACAGGTACACCGCAGCCGTAAAACATTCCACAAAGGGGGTTTGTTGGGGGGGGGTTTTTTTTTTTTAGGCCCAACGTTCACCAAAAGTTTTTTGGGGAAAAACCCCTTTTTTTAAAACCCTTTTTCCTGTTGGGGGACATGGTTTTATTTTGTATTTTTTGGGCCCTTGGGGCCCAGCCCCGTTCCCCCATTTCCACAAGCTACCCCCCTTTTAAACACCTCCACGGGTTTTTCCTGCCAACCCATCCCCCTGTTTTTTCACCCCCAACCCTTTTTTGGTTTTCAGGCACCCCTTTGTGGGGTTGTCATCAATCGAACTATTGTTTTCCCCCCCACACAGTGTCCCAAAACCCCGGAAACACATACGTTTTTCAGCATTCACTTTGGGTCCCAAAAAAATTTCCCTGTGGGACGGTAATTTTTTGGGCAGCCAGATCACTACCACAGTACCCCTCTGGGCATCGGACATTGCTGACATTCTTGCATGAAAAGCAACCCCCTTTTAATGGACTCCTGTAAGGGTTCCATCCATCATCCCTGTGAAAATTTTACACAAATTAACATACCTCATTTTGCAGGGCAATTTCCATGTGTCTGTTTTTTTGTGTTTTTCCTTGTTTGCGGGTTTCAGGGCTCTGGGGCCCTGTGCACCAACCAGGGGCACCAGCTTTGTACTTTTCAAGCCATTCTGCCCACAATGACAGGGGGGGTGTTCCCCCATGGCACAATGACACAGGGTGCTGCAACATTGTCAAGGGGTTCTGCTCTTATGTGGCGGGTTTAAAACCCAGAGCCCCAATGGTGTTTCGGGGTTTAACACCAACAAACCTCTTTCACATGCGAATGCAAAATGGCTTCCTGATGCACGGTGGTTGTCTTTGACCATGTATTCCTGGTCCCACCACATCTCCAAAACAGCTTTACCTGTGCAAACATGGGTTCCCTCCCCAAAAATGTGTGAGGGCCCTGTGTGGGTACATCATTCCCATCACTTTAACAGTATCACTGCACCATATGTTGCGCATGTGAAGGGGTCTACACATACACACTCACTCACCTTTCAGTTCCCTTGCCCCCGATTGTAACCCTGTGATAATTTCGGGCCCCCATGGCTGGGACAAGGCCAATGGGGAATTTAAACCCCCTTGGGGTTCGCCATGCCGTCCCTGGGCTGCAGCAGGGGGAATGTAAATTTGGGCCATCTGTACTGGGGCTTTTACACAATTTTTTTTCACATGGGTGTTTTTCCCGTTGGTTTTTTTAACCCCCTACCTGGCCCATCCTTGGCATTGCCAATTGACCCACATGCCCCCCATGCTCCCGCAGCTTACTGCCCCGGGGGCTGTCACAGGACACACATGCGGATTTTCAATTTCATTGGTGAAAAAGAGACACATCAGACAATGTCTTTTCTCAGGCCTACCCCCTTTATCCCAATGGCACACCGCCATCCTTGTCCGATTACCCCCAGGCCTCCTGGACGAAAAACAGGGGGGTGGCCCCCAACCCCGTATTTTCACACAACTGTAATTCCAGCCAGACATGGGCCATGTTTAGATCCCCTTTTTTACCCTACCTTGTACACGAAAGTGTACATTTAAACCCCATTACATCTGGCGGGTTTTCATCTTCATTGCACCAACAGTTTTATGCATTTTCCCAAAACCCCTTCCCCCGTTACTCCCATGTCCCACACATCTTGGGAGGAGCATGCGGGTGTTTCCCCCATAAAACCCCCTTCCCTACATGCCCCAAATCCCGTGTCTGGTTTTGGCCACACATCCCCCTGTTTTCTGTCCATTTCCCCGCCCCACACCCAAAAAAAAAACCCCGACATATGGTACAAATTTCCCAACTGGCATCCACTGACAGGGAGTTTTCATCACCCCGGTGGGTCTCCATGCCCAAAATTGTCCCTTTCTCTCTTTAAAAAAATTTAAAAACATTTTTTTTAAGGACCCCATGCTATTCCCCAAAACCCGGGGGGGGACCCCTGGTGGTACTGGCCTTTTCCCCCCCAGGGAAACCCCGGGGCCCCCAGGGGTTTCTTGGGGGGGGCCCCCCCCAAAAAAAACAAAACCCCCTTTGGGCCTGTAAATGGGCACAATGTTTGGCCCAAAGGGGCATATCACGTTGTACATGGTTGATGTACACACACATGCCCCACATGGTGCTGTGGTTGCCATATTCCACCATGGCGTGGGTACACATGTGCAGGACCACGCATTTCTGGACCATATGTCTAGCTGATACCTTGGGTGCCCTTGTACCTGTGCCATACACACATGTACACGCGGGCAGTGTTACAATAACACATGTGTGGTGTACCTTACACAATGGATACAACATTACATGTCTCAGTATAGTCATGCTGTGATCTCTGATCGACTCAGATAGTTTACATATGCAAATGACAGTCATGTAACACATCTGTACTCACCTGCATACCGCTAACACAGGGGTGTAATCTACTCTGCCATGGGCCATGTTCTCTGCAGTACTGATGCATGTAGTACTCCTACATGGCGTTTGCAGTGGGCAGGGTGGGAGGAGCAGTCCTGCATGTGTGCACACATGCCACATTGCTCAGCCCGGGCATCTGTGTGACATCCACAGACTGGACACACACCGTGCTGTGGGACATAGGTCCTGTGCACATCCCACAGGGGCACACTGTGTCACTAGTCATGTGATAGCTCCCTTGCTGGTAGGGTGACACGGACCCATGGTACCACCACAGCGGAAGTACTGTATAGACATACAGTTGACATCCACTTCTGCCGTTCAGTGGACACTACCATGGGGGGGGTGACACTACTGTGTACATTGCACATGTGTTTACACACGGCCCTTCCGGACATCATTGTGGCACACATTGCACCTGCTACGGAACGTTTGGACATGGTTACTTGCTGTTCCCTCCATTTCGGGTACCTATTCTGCTACTACATTGTCCCATATGTGCAGGCCATACATATCTTGTTTATGTACATAACATTAGGCCATCCCTCCATCATGCATGCTATGCCTGTGATACTGTCTATGATTTCTGAACATATCCATCATGACAGCTTTGCATTACACATAATTGACATAGTCACCCCTACTGCGTGGGATACATGCACGTCGTGCGCACATTCCGTATGACATCGACGGTATATGCCCATGCACATGTGTGCTGTGACACTATGCATACATGGCCTATCCCCTGCTGTGGGGCTTCATTGTTCGATATCCACTGACAGCATCGGCATGGGTGGTGGCATTGTTCTGTGTTTGGAATCCCTATGGCGGACCTTGGGTTATCACGTCTGTGTACATGTTGTCCCACTGCTGTGCACACGTTGTCCGCAGTCGTTGGTATGCTCCGCGGCTTAGCATTACATGACCACCTTTCACCACTCTCTGCCTAATGGACAGGTATCTTTACTTACACACATCGTTCACATACAGTGCAGATTAGTCATACGTATCATGCGTTACACATCAGTACATCTCGTGGGTTCGACATACCTTTCCGGCCTTCGCTTCTGTATTCGTCAATATCTTCCTCTCAGTATATTCTTTCGATAACGTTTGTGTTCGTTGTGAACATACGGTTTGAATATCCAGGGAGTCTTCCTTTTATTCGTCGTCACCTGAGGCATGTGGGTTCATCACGCCAATAGCTGTTCCTCGGTGTGTACTTATGCACATATCACTGGTGATCCTCCTCCATTAAATCGTTACCCGGGAAACTAGGCCATGGTTCATTCCTCATGTGGCCGTTAGTTATTTGCACTACCTTCGTGGGGATGGTATGTATTGTATAATGTTTGTGTGACTGCATACGCTATGTGTGGTGTCAGGTACATTACGCTGTGGTGTTAGCCGTGGATTGTGTGTGTTGGGTATGGTATTCTGTTTGACATGTGGGTGTCCGTGTCCTGGCGGCGTCTGTCGATGGCATTGTGCATTCAGATGTGTAACATAGCTGTTATATTCCTGTACACAATGGATGCAAGGATGCATCAGCTGCTGCTAGTGTTTCCCACGCGGCTTGTTGCTGGTATGCCGCTGTCATTGACTGCCTGTATGCTTTTGGTACGGTGTTAGCTGTTATGCCTTTGATATGTGCGATCGGGTATATCTGCGGATGTGGGTGACGGTGCGGGTGTGGGTCTTGCATTTATACATACAAGATATGCTTGTGTGTGTGCTCCATCCCTGCTTGGGGAGCTGCAGGTTACCTGTCTGTTGTTCTGGGAATGTTTGTTTTGTTGATGTCGTGTGGTGTCGGTATCGCCTGCCTGTGCTTCCTGCACGTATTCCTCCTTCACATCGGTTATATATCTGCAGATGTTCGTCCGTGCCTACTATCCATTGGCATTTTGTCACTGATAGTTACGGTGATTGTGGTCCTATACTTGGGACGGCCTGTATGCTACCGGTAGCCTCCTATTCGTGTGCCGCTTGCTTACTTTAACGTGGAACACACAGCGGTATTTACGGGACCGTAAGTGTTCACGATCGGTGCCGGGATAGCACATTCGTGTTTTCGCCGTACATGCCTGATGCTGTGTAACGTTGCCGACATATCGTGTTGAGTCTACCTTATGGCCGCCATACATACGGTCATGGTTTGTACATGCGTCCTTTGCATCTCCTGTTGGCTATGGCCCTGTGGTACATTCTGGGACATTTCCGCTTTGCATCGTTTTACGTCGCCACGCGCATAGCCACTGAGGAAATGTCAGTACTACTTTGTGGGTACTGCTGTACATACGCCTATGGTTCCTGTACTGTATGCCTACGCATGTTATTACACTCCGCCTGTGACATGTCACCTACATATACATTTTACAGTGGCACACACATTACACACACACAGCGGAACACACGACAACCTCACCTCACACATACACATATTGCCGCCATGGCTCTCAACCTTCTATTTCCAAAATGAGGAACACACACATTAGTAATGTGGAACAAATGGGCATAATGTGGAACACATACTAATGGCATAGTAACAACTTCAGCTAAGTAGGTCATAGGATGGTTAAAATATGCTGATTTACTTACAATGAAGAACCTTTAATGAATTACTATGATTAATTTCTATTTACCAGGATGTCATTTAAATACATTCCTAACAATGGATGTTTGACAGACATTTTCAATGTGGAACTTTGAGGAACTGCGAGGAACATGAACTGTTTTAGACCCCAATTGAGGTACGTTCCTCATAATGACGTACACTTCACTGGTATGCTTGCCGCTTTCGCACCGACGGTTGCACACAATACCTACGTTGGCTGCATCGCCGGCGGGTACGTGTATCTCCGCGCTCATACCCTATGGGTATGACAGTCACATATCCGTTACTGTACCGTGGACTGGTGATCATCCCGACAGCGGATATGTATTGATGCAGGTTGACATTTCCATGGCTGGCGTTACCTGCTCTGCCCACCCTCCCGGATGATCGGGTTGTCGGTCACTATGTTTACTATGTGGAGATTTCGCGTCTTACTTATCTGTGAACTTGCATCCCTGGGTTCCATATTAACCTGTTGTACTTTATATCTGTGTATGCGTACATATATTTCTACATGTGTACTGATATCTATTTCCGTATCTGTGTATGCACATAAGTACATATGTGGTCGACTTGCGGCGATAGTGGCAGCATACGGCTATGCCGTGTGCTGTAGAACCGGCGTGCGGTGAGGTGTTGGCGTTCCATACTCTGCTGGCTATTGGGTGTGCAGTGTTTGGGCGGTGCCTTTGTTGGAGTCACACATAGGTCCGGCCATACGGTACACATTACGGGTGGACATGTTTGTGTGGCGTCCATTTCACTGTGTGTGCAGGTAAGGAGGTGTCAGTCCATGGGGCCTACACTGTCAAAGTATGTGCTATGCGTTCCCTCTTTGCCAGGGCGTAGGCATATTGGGTACGCCTCCGTCTACCTACTGGGGCTGGCACAGCGTGTTCATGGCGCTGAATGCCCTGTGCCTGTGCTTGCCTTGGCAGTTGTGGCGGGCTCGGTGGCCCTACACCATTATGTCCCTGCAGCAGCTGTTTCCGCAGAATCATACTGTGTAGCATACAACATACTATGAATATGTGGGCACATGTGCCTGGAGAGTACTGCAAGGCTCCACCGGATGTATCCAAGCACCGGAACTGTGATTTCAACATCCCAAACACACGCTGTATGATTATTCTGGTTTGTGCGTGTGCCTCATTATGGCGTTCTTGCATGTGTGTGTGTGCATTTCTGATGGGTGTCATCAGCCACGGCTCCAGTGCACAGCCAGCATCCCCCACAAGGTGACCTTGTGTGATGTCCCCCCTGGCGAATACCTGATACAGCTGTGAGGCATGCCAGATATGGGAGTCGTGGAAGCTTCCAGGGCTGCCAGCACACACATCCATGATAATGCCCTGCGCATTGCACACGACCTGGCAATTGATGGAGGGGTATCCCTTGCGGTTTATGTAGCGTCTACCCTGCTCCCTGGGCGGTGACTTGATTTCTATGTGCGTACAGTCGATCGCACCCAGTACCTCCGGGTATTGTGCCACACGGTGGAAGCGGCGCATATTGCTAGCCAACTCCTCCTGAGATCTGGGGAAGTTTATATACTCATGGGCATGTCGTAACATGGCATCCAGGAACTGGTGTAGTACCCTAGATGCTGATGCCTGTGAGATACCCGTTATATCCCCGGTTGGCCTTTGAAAGGTACCTGTAGCCAGTATTCGCAAGCTCACACATACCTTTGTGTCCACTGGGATGGGCTCCCCTCTGTTGTCTCTTGTTCTCAGGCGTGGCCGGCACAGCTCCACTATTTGCTGTAACGTGTCCCTGTCCACCCTGTAGTGCTCTACTATCTCCAGGTCTTGCAGCCCCTGGTAGGTCACCCTTGGTCTGAACACTCTCCTTCTCCTGTGAAGCCTACGGTAGTTGTCGGCACCGTCCTCCGCAACTCCGTCTGTCTCTGCCACATACCTATGCATCACGGCCACGGCGGCACCCACCATATACATATTAAAAGTTCCCCATGTGTTTACACCCTACGGTGCGGCGTTTGGGAAATCGCGCTGTGTGTTGTGTGCATTCACACTTTATACTGTTGTGCTGTATACCTGGTGATGTCATTGGGTGTGTCTGTGCAGCCGTATCCATGGATTATTTTCGGTGTTTTACGGTTGCAACTGCAACGGTATTGCCTTTAGTGTTACATTACAGTTGCCTGCATTGGCTTAGCTTTGCATCTTACATTACTGCATCCTGCAGGCACATGGCATATGATGCATTTTATCTGCAGCCGCAGTTATGCTACCTCTGTACTTGGCTGTGCTATTTCGGTTCTTTGTTCTTTGCATTTCTACTACATCCCCTACTATCTTTGCATTCATATGCCTCCCCTTTCCCGTTATGCAGGAGTCTGCATACAGAGTTGTCGGCTGCCGCTGTTTGCCCTTCCTGGATTGATTGGTGTTGATTGCTCATTACGGCTCCAATTACACTGCTTCCGCATTTCCTCATATTCTCCGCATTACCTTCCTATATCCGTGGTTGTTGACGGGGAGGCCGTCACATGACTGGGTTGGGGAACATAGTCATCCTCGTGCACATGCATCTGTGCGCGCATTATGTACTCTCAGCGCATCTATTTCCTCACCGCCCGGTCCTGCTGCTGTGATGTGCATTGTACAGCCCAGGTTTGCTGGCCTCCAATATGCTTCCTCCTACAGTGGCACACCCCTCTGCGATTGACATGTATCTCGTGTAGGCCACTCCTCGGTGTAGTACCGCTCCGTTTGCTCCATCCTTACACCGGCGCCAGCTTTGCGATTCACTATTATCTGCCTCATTTGCATGGCATTGACTGCTAATACATGGTTACGGCGCCAAACACTGCCACCACTCCTTGACAACCCTTGCGCTGGGGTTGGGCTTTCCATACATACTATGGTGTGTGGTGGCTGTACAGCTGATGTGTATTATACAGCTCTTTTAGGACATTGTCATATTATTTCATTGCTTTGCACCTTCTGTACACATATCCGGGGGTTCTGCTGTGGTTTCTACGTACATGACATTTTTGTCATTATTTACAGTTTGTGCATGCTTTCTTTGGACATTCTCGGTGCCTTTCGCCTTTGGCATATTGCACCTGTATGATACCTGACGTTGACAGCCTTCCGTTACTCCTTGGTCATGTTTGGGTAAATGTAAACCATTTTTTTCGGTTTACATTGCCGTGCCCTTACGCTACGCATGCCCCACTTCGTGAATCGCTATTTGCCTTCATTTTCATGGTGCAATACTGCACACAGTGTGATTAGCATACCTACGCCGGGGGCGGCGCAGGTCCGGCGCACGCCGGTAGTGCACGTGGGATTGCTTCATACCTGAATCGCTCGGTGGCCATATTTGGCTTTATAACACCAACGCTATGCTGGTGCCTGGCGCAAGGTTCATGAATCCCGGGGAAAAGCTTTCTCCCTATTGTGCAGATCTTATAAAAAGAGGTATAAGGTTTCGTATGAGTTATCCGAATACCCTGTCTTTTACTTATAATGACAAAAAATTCATGTGTACAGATCCTAAAGAAGCAAAAGAAATATTTTTGAAGATATTCAAGAAGCTTCCTGAATCTGTTTCTTAATACTACACTTCTTAATTTTCAATCTATGTGATCCTATGTTTAACTATTATGTTCTTTTTTTTTTTTTTTTTCTCACAAAAATGAAAAATTTTTTAATGTTTATTAGTGTGCTATTTAATTTATATATCTAATTGATGCTTTTAGATGCTATAAATAGACTGTGATGAAAATAGTCCGAAGAAATCTACACAGTTCATTTTAGTTTTGCTTACATTTAATCCTTTGACTCTTTTTTGGAGGGAATTTTCCCATAATATCGAGACTATATCAGAGATTTTATTGTATCACTTATGTTTAATCTGAATGCTCCGTTTTTTTTTTTTTTTGTCCATGCTCCTTCAAAGGGTCTTCGGAATATCGCAGTGTCGTTAACGCATGAGAAGAATCTTCTGAACATCACAGTCAAGTACTTACCACAAAGTTAGCGTTTTTATACATGATTCATTATTTGACAGTATGATGATTTATGGCTAAAGGGTTGTTTTTTTTTTATTTGCTATGTGAAGAAAATCTGATTATCACAACCAGGGTGCTATTCTAATTCAAGCGCTCTCACAGATACGCTGCCTGCTGATCTGAGATCATATGGCATGGTGTAAGGGTTTTTCATGACAGAATGGGAAACGTAGTTTGAAGTTATTTTAGTTGTGTTGTGATCTGGATGGTTGGCGCTCATATGTGTTTTATTATTTGCTGGAGCTATGCCTTGTGGATTTTGATGGTATGTTCGTTGGATGTGGAGATGGGTGATCCGAGATCAATTGTCCGAGTTCCGATTTGATTTATTTCGGCATTTTCTTGAGATGCGCTACTTACTGGGGCGATGTTTTCTTTGTGGCTTGATGCTGTGTGTGTTTAGTTTCGACTGAAATATAGCTGGAAACATTGTTGGTCAGGTGAGGATATTTGATATTTGGCACTCTTATAGTGTTGGGCTACTTGTGGAGGCAGGGCTCTATAGATGTGTGAAATGATTTGTTGTGTCATTATGTATATTCTTTACTTCAAGGCGCAAGTTGTCTTGGTTTGTGGTTCTGTTTGAGAGTGGTCTTATCACGGCATCAATTGGTGATCAGATGCGTTGGAGAAGCGCTGCTTGTGTTTTAATTGTTAGATTGGTTTCTCTCTTGTTGTCAGTTTGTTGATATTTTGGAGGGAAGATCTGCGTGTCTCGAGACACGTTTGAGTTATTTGTTTTGTACTTCGCAGCACAGTTTAGTTTTCCTGTGTGGCGCGTGCTCTCTGTGAATATGCGAAACCCAGGGTGGTGTTATCACGGGCGTGGTGAACCCAGAGTGTTAGTTTTGCTCCTCTTTTACATTCAGTTACATTCAATGAGATATTGATACTTGTATCTTATACAGTGATATTAAATAGGGGAGGCTTAAATGTTTTTAGCGTTTTGCAGGATATTCATGCTTTTATATGTAGAGAGTATTCTCAGACAAGTTTGTGGTTGTAAACATTGCAAGGGTGAATTGGCACTGTGACTGCTGTTGTTTTCTGCTTCTCATTGCATGATTATTGCTGCTGCATACATGCTTTGCAGACAAGTGAGCACAGTTTTGTTGTTGATGATATACAGTTGAGGTCACTCCATGGGCACATCACCATAGACTGTTACGACAAACTCTTGTAAATAAAGAGACTTCAAGGTCTTGGTATTTTTGGTATTTGTTGGGTGCGCTGTCTCTATTAGATGGAAGCGTGAGTATAGGTAGAAGCAGTAAATTAACGGATGCTGTAGGGCACGATATGTGGAAGGACATATCCACTATTTGATTTATTGTTTTCTTTAGGTTCTCAAATGCCATATAACCCTGATACAGGGCAATTTTTCTTGATGTGCTAGATAAATGAGGAAAGACTCTTTAAATGGTATTTAATGTCACGAAAGTTAAAACAACAGAAACAAGTGTTTACTATAGTGTTTGGGCTCCTTTCCTTCATTAATCAATACTATTGCCCATACATAATTTGCATCTATTTATTAAGACAATAGCAAAATATATACGATAAGGCATTTATAATTTGTTTAAAATCTAGATTCTTAACAGATTTATAATAACAAGATGCTGGATATATGGTTAATATTTAATAGTTTATAAACTGCTTAGATGTTTAAAGTAATCTATGGTCCAGATATCATTATAGAAATGTCATTTTCTCTATGTGATGTTATTATATTTTACTCTTATGTAAGTAACAAAATGTTTTGTTAAAAGATATATAGTTGTCATACACAATGAAAATGTTACTTACTTAGTTTCAAAGGTTTTGTTTACAAACAATACTTTTTTTTTTTTTTTTTTTTTTTTTTACAATTCACTTATTACCTTATAGAAATAATACTAACAAATTAATGATTATAGGATTTTATGTCAATTTTATTTAGATGTATATTAATAGCAATAATATAAGAATCACATGAGGAAAATCATTTTTACCTTATTCATATTTTATAAAATTAGGAGCTTGGGTTCCAATATCCGAATAGGGATTGTGTATGTTGGTCATCTTGTGTATTGACAGATGTGTAAATATGTTTAGTGTTATTGACTTGATTTTAGTCCTTGTAAGGACTATATGCATTGTTCATATTGTTAAATTTGAATACTTGGTAACCAAAATTGTAAATTCTATTTTGTTTATTCTTGATTTCACCTTGTCAATAGGGGATAGGTGGGTAGGCACTAGGGTAAGGACGAGGGTTATGGGTAAATCTTATGATATATCTCTACTAATTTTGTTTCTTTACAAAGTATTTCCATTTAATTACCAGACCAGGTCTGTCATGTTTCTTTGCTCTTGGTATTATTTTACTCAGATTATAGAAATTATACCATGTTTTAATCACATCAATATTAACCAGTCATTTCGTTTATGACAAATTACCTAAGAATTGATTCCTGGAACGTTAGAGGAATCCAAAGTAAATCAAAAAAATCTTTATTATTTCATTTAATATTTAAATCACAAGCCAGTATATGTTTTATTCAAGAGACTCATATCCCTCGGGTTGATTGGGACAAAGAGAGAAATAAAAAATGGATTAGGTATATAGTAGCATCTGGAGATTCTTCTAATTCTCGGGGAGTAGCAATAATTATTAAACAAAAATTTAATGGAACTATCATTGATGAGAGATATGATAATGAAGGTAGATGGTGTCTGTTTACTGCTACTATTCATAATTTGGATAAACCAATTTTAGTTCTAAAATTATATGGTCCTTGTAGCCAACAACAGTTTTTTATCTTAAAAATTTGCAATATACTCTCATGTTATAAAGATCACTACATTATAATTGGGGGAGATTGGAATGCGGTATTAAATCCAGAAATTGATCGTACCAGCTGCTCTGCTTCTTATAACTTTCAAGCAACATTGGCTCTAAATGATCTAATTTTGGAATATAATTTAATTGATCCATTACACTTCATAAAAATATCAAACAAGAAAGATATTTATACCTATTACTCTAAATGTTACCATTCATGGGCTAGATTGGATTTTTTTCTAATTTCTAACAATATCTCAAAATTTATTTCAGATTTTACTATTGAACCTAGATATCTTTCTGACCATTCAAGAATCTTCTTAAATCTCAACTTTACCCGCAAAATTAAAAATGTTATTAACCCAAATAAGTGGTCATTAAACAATAATTTACTCTTAAATAAAGATATTTGTATACAGTGCCAAGAAACTATTCAAGAAATGGAAAATGATTTAGATGTATCAGATATCCCTTACGATATTCAATGGGCTGCATGTAAGGCGAAATTAAGAGGTAGGTTTATCAGTAAAGCTGCATATGTTAAAAACATTATAACAAAAAGGAAGAGTTCTTAAAATCTAGAATCCATTCTCTTGAAAATCAGTTTAGACTGAATCAAGACACTAGTTATGAAAAGCAAATATTAGATTATCAAAAAGAATTAATTTTGCTACATCAGAATAACCTTTCTTTAATTGATCAAAGATTGTTAGCAACATATTCAGAATGGGCTCAAGTTCATTCTAAAGTTTTGGCTAGAATAATTAAAAATAATATTGTAAAACCAAAAATTTCATCATTACTGTACAAAAACAAAGTCTACAATACAGATGAAGAGATTATTCACCTTTTTACTTTACTCTATACAGAGTTATATTCAAAACCATCCAATAAGTTGAATGATAACCATATAAAAAAATTTCTCAATTCTTTAAATTTCCCCAAGTTAGATGATAATAAACAAAAACTGCTTTCTGCTCCTTTAACGCATCAAGAGATTTCTGATTCAATTGATAGTCTTAAATCTGGTAAATCTCCTGGTCCAGACGGGTTCACTCCTGAATTTTTCAGATCTTTTAAATCAGTCATTGTTCCCTTTCTCTTTAAAGTTTATAATTACATAAAAATTAAGGGGATTTCAGATATTCATTGGAATACATCTAAAACCATATTAATTTTGAAAAATAATAAAGAAAAAACTGACCCTTTTAATTACAGGCCTATTTCTTTAATCAATATAGACTTAAAGATCTTGGCATCTATTCTGGCCAACAGATTGAAAAAAGTTTTGCCTTCAATTATTTCTCAAGATCAATCAGGCTTTATGTCCCACAGACATACTTGGGATAATACACTGACATTAGAATCTGTTATACATCTTATAAAAAAAGATTCTAACCCAATATATGCATTGATTCTGGACGCAACAAATGCTTTCGATAGAGTCTGTTGGAATTTTCTTTTTCAAACTATGTCTTGTTTTAATTTTCCTTTATTTTTTATAAATCTCTTAAAAACTTTATACAAAGACATGTTTACTAGACTTTATATTAATGGTAATTCTTCTTCTCCTATAAAGATTACCAGAGGCACAAGGCAAGGTTGTTCTTTATCCCCTTTTCTTTTTAACATATATTTAGAACCGTTATTGTTGTTTATTACTCAAAACACTTTCCACAGAGTTCCTAGGATTTTTAACACAAAAATGTATTTTTCAGCCTTTGCTGATGACCTTGTATTATACTTTCAAACCCCCATTTCTGACTTTAGTAAAATAACAAACTCTATTAAATGTTTTTCTTCTGCCTCGAATTATCTTATAAATCCTTCAAAAACACACATTTTTCCTTTAAATCATCGGGTCCATAAATCGTACTTGTTTTCTGATCAACAAACCCAGATAGTCTTCGGTTTGAAATATCTAGGAATTAACTTGGAACACAACAATCACTCTTCTTTTCAAAACAACTTAAGTAAAGTTTGGAATGCAATAATTTCAGATATTACTAGGTGGGAGCACTTAAATCTATCACTCTTATCAAAAGCCGCTATAATTAAAATGAATATTTTACCTAAATTTCTGTACCAATTTAATTCCTCTGACCAGATAATTCCTAAGTCTTTCTTTGATAAAGTAAATACAGAGTTAGCCAAATTCTTGTGGTTTCCCAAATCTATCAGAATTTCTTATTCTAGATTATCAAATTCTAAGGATAAAGGTGGGTTGGGATTGCCAAACTTCTATCTTTACTATCTAATCATTTTATCAAATAAGCTCTTGACTATTTCAAATCTTAAAAATAATAAAGATATTAATTATCTTTTATGGGTTAAGATTTGGTATAACTACATTATATCTAAAAATATAAATCCAGAAGCTATTACTTTTATTTCTCTGGAGATGAAGATTAACTGTAAAATTTCTATCTTTCTTAAACAAAAGATTAAAGCTTTTCAAGGTCTACTAAAATTATGTAATCTAGATAAATATATTCATCTCTTGCAGCCACTTCATCTCAATCCTAATATAATGATAGATAACTCTCCTTTTAATCTAACAAATTATCCTTCATTAAAAAATCTGAAAGTCTGGGATATCCTGAAACATAATGAATTATATTTATTAGAGTTGCGTAAAATTCTTAAGGTTAATTGGAGCCATTCTACAATATTACACCAATTAAGAGAAGTAATTATGTGTAAATATGAACCTATAGAACTTATTGAACATGAATTAAATAACCTAAATATGATAATTAAAACACTATCTTCTTCAGGTAAAATGATTTCAAGATCATACAAATTAATAAAGAATCTAGTGCTGGATCAGAACTGTCTTTTCGCAAGCAGCTGGTTAAAATATAATTCTCAAATAACTGAAAATCAAAAACTTTTGGCTATCAGATATACTAGGGATTTTATTCCTTTTAAGAAACTAATGTACACACAATTAATGATTAACAATGATGCTTACTACACTCCTTATAAATTGAATAAATTTAATCCTAATAAATCCTCTTCATGTACGTGTTGTTCTTATCCCCATGCAGACCTTTTACATATTCTATGGTACTGTCATTTTCACCATAGACTATGGACATCTTTGAAAGTAAGACTGCAAAGAATGGGATATCATAAATCTACTCTGTCCTGGGAAATTGCTATACTACACATTCCGATAATTTATCTCTCTAAATTCGACACTCAAGTTATTATTTTTATTTGCTCTTTAATAAAACTATACATAACTCAAAACTGGCTTGATGGTACCAAACTGAATTGGGATATTTTCCAAAAAATGGCTTACTTATATATTGATGCTCAAAAAAACTTGGTTAAGAGTCCAAAAAAAATGGCTTCCAAAAATTTAGTATTAGAGAAGGTTTTGAGTATCATAAATATTTAGTGCCTCAAATCTTTCTCTGGTCTGCTGTTTTTTAGAAACTTCTTTATACCCAAATTGGAATATTATTAAATCAAAGAACCTATATTTTTCGATATAATTTACTTTATGGTTACCTATTGTATATATTGTACATATTGTGTGAGTTTTTTTTTTTATTATGATCTCTTTTTAATACTTATATGAGTTGCAAACTTGCTTAATCTAAGTGGTTATATACATTTTAACTCAACTCCTAATTTGTATTGTTTATAAATCAATAAAAAGTTTATTGACAAAAAAAAAAAGAGTCCATGCAATGACTCACCTTCTATTTCAGAGAAATTGCCTGCCCAGCAATATGCTAGCTAATCAACAAACTGCAAACAAATTGCATCACCAAATTAACAGCTTTGTACCCAGACTTTAGAGAACGGCAGTCCCTACCGTAGCCACTAAAACACTTCCAATATTTTAAATCTGTCATTCATTTAAGGAATATTACCTTCCCTGTGCTGTCATCTTGTCTAAAGGTTTTGAATACACTTGGAAATTCCTGCATTCTGTCTTCAGCTTTTTGAGGTAGAATGGTTATTTTACATTACTGTGCTGCCTTTACAATATTGTTTACATAATATGGGCTTTTATTTGTAGTTTAAAGGACTGCTAACACCCATGTCTTCTGACAGACTCACTTGCCAGTCTTATTGTAAATGTAGTAGGATTGTGTTTGGTGCAGATCTTTGTTATTCCCATATATTATATGAGTGAGAATGCTACAACCTTATTGTTTGCAAATAGTCTTGATACAGTAAAAATGACATGCACTATTATGGTTCTTTTAAGAATCTTAGATTCAGTGCTGTCCAAGCATGTGCTAGGAAACTACTTTATTTCAATATAAGCATGATCACTTTTTGCAAAGATTGTCATGACAGATACTGTTGGAGAGCAGGGAAAGTGCAAATAACCTCAGAAATGGCAGATAAGGGACAGGCCTCTACCAGTAGGAAATGATGTCTTTGCCTCCTAAGAGGTAGGGGTTGAAGTACTGAAGTGGGTATCCTAGGAAGAAACATACTCATCTTGCAAACTGGAAAAACTCAAAAACACCCAAATGAATAAAGTAACCAATGTAATGAAAATAGATTAAACAAAGGCAACAAATCACTGGTTACACACAGCAGAAATAAAACACGTTTAATGGAAAAGTTAGCGCTTTCACGGATGTATTCCACTTCTTCAGACTTACTTATACAAAACTAACTGTGCCTATAAATACAAGTTCAAAAATAAGAGATCCAATCAACAACCATGATAAATTAATGACATCACCTCTTACATCATATTAATACAATTAATTAAAAACCTAATAAACAGAGAAAAAGCCTGTATGTATACATAATCTAAATGCATTGTAAAGTACATATACAATGCATAAAATGAAATAAAAATAATATGTATAAGAACCTCTATAGATATATATAATATAATGCATGTAATCGCACTACATATCATAGTACTAATAAAAAAATATATAGAGTATATATAGAACATATAGAACATATAGAATACATAGGGTCAATGCTTAAGGGCTCTAGCTTTGAGAAAGGGCTTTAGAGAAACCCTGTTGTTTAGGTTTTAAGTTGGACATTGTAGTCTCTTTCCTACATTGTCATCAGGTTGTCTAGCATAAAGTCATACAAAATGAAATTGTTACATATTCATTTATTTAGCTGCTGATTCTCAGAACACTAAGAAAAAAAAATTGTTGGCCAACACTTTCCAACTCATTTTATTCTGCCATTCGGAATGCATTTCTATAATATTATTTTATATTACTCTGAGATGACACACTGTATATAGCAATAATTTGTCTCAGATAGTAGAGAAATTAACTTTTCTTCTGTTTTTTAGGTTGTATCTCATATGCAACTGTTTGTGCCATCTGACTAAACTCCATCAAATACTAACACAGTGCTGTGTTTTGAATTTTGCCCTTTTCCTTAGCTCAAGATCCCATTGTTTTCACTGATGTGAATTAGAATTATTGGGAAGTTTGACATTTCCAACAATGCTATCACAATTATAGTTCCTATTTCAAATCTTTGTGTCAGGTTTCCTTCAACAATTTGCTAAAGTTTCTTAAAATTAAGTACTATATTTTTTTTTCTGTAGGAACCTAATCTTAACTCCACGAGTTTTTGTTGACATTCTACTGAGCTTTGTTTAAAACTAAAAGTGACACAGTGCACAGATTCAACATAAATCACTTTTCTGTATAGCCACTAATTTCTAAATAGCAAAAATAGTTTCTAGCTTTTGATATAAACTGCAACACTGCTAATGTGCCATTAATACTGTAGGCTTGGAATGCACTGTTTAATCAGAGATTATCTAGTAAGGTAAGGAGGATCCAGTTATTGTAAACTGAAAATACTTTCTGAACTAAGTAAAAGCAGGACATAATCAATAATTTGATATGCACAACATAACATATTTCACAGTTAGTTACCCGTGACTACTCTAGAACCTGTCAGCATGTAACCATGCTTGTATTACACACAACGTGGCTGCATCATACCCTATACAATCTAAATCCTTTACTAAATAAATGGACACTCAATTTATATTACATTCATATATCTAAATCTATATCTATAAATATTATTTATTATTATTTATTTACATTTGTTTACTGGGAAATTCCAACTGGACACAGTTCCTTTTTCAGAAAACAACAGAACAATAAATGAGCAGCAGAGTATGTGAAGAACAATTGAATATACATACAATAGCAGATAATATATACTGCAGCAAACATTAGCTATACATACAATATGAAACATAGTAATGAACAGATATACCAATATCTAGCTAGAGGCTAGGAATAAAGGTAGGATGTATATACAGATAGTACTAAGTTCAAACAGACACTGTTCTAAACTCATATACCTAAATCTTATATACAAATATTGCACTAAACTCAAACAGATATAAAGCAGAAGCTCCACACAAAGGTGAAACAAGCTAGAAGGGCTAATGGCATGGAAGGGGAAGACAGCGGAGTACGAGAGGAGACTGAGTGAGTAATATACGTGGTAGTGAGAGGAAGCTAGGTGTAAGTCAGTTGGATATGTACTTGGAGTTGAGATGAAGTGAGATAGTTAAGCATGTTATAACAGGTCTGAGAGACTGACTGAGGAGGGAAGGGGAGGGTAAAGGGTGAGCCACAGCCTGCAGAGGAAGGAATGCAATGATCAGATGGCGTGAGGCACTGTGGCTAAGGGAGGGAGATGAAGGGGAGGTAAAAAGGAGGGTTACTAGTCGGGACTGGTGCATGGGCATAACCAGATACTTTTTAAGTGAGTATTTAGTGCAGTCTTGAAGTGATTGCAAGAAGGTAGTGTGGTTATAGAGGGGGGGAGATTGTTCTATAATCTGGATAGGACGCAGGAGAATAGTGCTTCTCCCACTGTGTTCTTGGGTTTGGTCACTAGAAGTAGATTTTTGCTGCTGGAGCATAGAGGTCTAGTGGAGCAGTAGGGCAGGAGAAGGTTTTGAAGGGATGGGATTTTATCATATACATGTATATCATATATATTTATATTATATATTGAGATTCTCAGTTTATATTATATTCAATTTATATTATCTTGCTTGTCTCATAAAGGTAGTGCAACAATTAACATTATGCTTACATTACATATTTCTTCTGTTTAGAGGTCTTGCACATTAAAATCTTTCATGTCAATCTGCCAATAAAAGATATAAACACACAATTTAAGCTAAATATTTTACTAAATAAATTAGACACCCAATTTATATTCTATTTATGTGTATTATATATTTATATCATATATATGTATATATACATGGTATATTTATTTCATATAATTGTATATTTATATTATATATTGAGCTCCTAAATTTATATTATGTTCACTTTATAAATAGCTAGCTTGTCTCATGCTTGCAACAGTTAACACAATGCTGACATTACCTATTTCTTCAGTTCAAAAGTCTTAAACATTAAAATCTTTCACAACAATCTGCCAAGAAAGATCTACTTTATCTATAAAGACATAAGCCACAACCTTTTGTGTTAGTACCTCTGGCTAGTGTTAGCACTTATGACTAGGACTCTTAATCTGTAGGCCTATCTCCCCTCATTTACAGCCAGTTTAGATCAATCTGACTGTTAGAATACTTATACTGACATACGACTCTCACAAGGGAAATTTTCCAAAGAAGCTTCTTACAAGGAAAATGGTGCACCTTCATTCTTACCATGAAAGGACAAATGGAATGTATCTGTATTTGTCTGGATATCAAATATAAAATATAGACCATGGAAGAATATATCCTTTAATATCTTGAAATGGAAGCAACAAGTTAGGGTGGGAGGTTAAATGGTTAAGGTGTTTACCTTACACGCTGCAGTGTTTGATCTGCACATGGGGTAGTTGGCTAGGCTTAAAATGGCAACAAGGGCAGTTAGCCTAGTATGAATCTATGAACATCTATGTTACAACTGCATCTCAGGTAACATTCTACTTATACAAATAACTAATGCAGTTTTGTGCTTGTAAGAACTAGTAACATTAAACATTTCATCAAATAATTATATGCGGTAGCAATGTTGTCTAATTAACTCCCTGCATTAACAGGTTAATTTAAATTATATAAGTAGTCGCACTGCTTTTGCAGATCTCTTTACATAACCTTCTTTTCTCAGTTGTAGAGTGCTTATTCTTAGTGCAATGGAATTACCTCATGACTGGATTGTTCACAACCAACTGAAGCGTAACACCTCAAACATGATAGTCATGGGTATTCATGCCTTATTGAGGAATTCATCTGCTCCAGTCTTATTCTCTAATGTCATCTGCTGTGAAACAAGCTGGAATTTGTGTTGAGGGTGCAACATTTGGCAATTATTCCAACAAAGATGGTCCAGGCGACACAGGAAGGTGGTAATAAAACAATCTTTTTTATTCAAAATTCACCACCGGTGGTGAATTTTGAATAAAAAAGACCATTTTATTACCATCTTCCTGTGTCACCTGGACCGTCTTTGTTGGAATTTATTTGGTACTGTTTACACGGTTATTCCACTGGTTTCAATTTATTTGGCAATTATTATTAACAGCAGGGTGTCACTTAAGGACCAGATTTCAGATGTTACAAGAGTGTCCATCTCCATCTCTGGAATATCATCTTGAAGAAGTACTGTATTTCCCCAACGGAACTTCAGACTATCATTTATGTTCTGATATCTAACAGTCTGAATTACTAAAACACCCTATTCTTAATGACTTCCTAAGTGTGTATTACACTGCTTGCAATAAGTCCAAAGCTCCATAACCACACTGGGTCTTTCATGAGCTACACTGGGTACCATTTCATCAATGGGTCATGTTTAACACTCATGTCACAGTCCACTTAGCCCTGCTCAACTTGATTCTTGGTCAGTATTGATGAAGGGCAACTGCCTGTTCCAAAGGCACTCCTTGAAGTATCTAATATACATGCTTTGACTTTTCAAGGTCTGCTTCTGCATCTCTGCAATATGTTACCTGGGTAGTTGAACTACTCTTCCATGACTGCAGGATTTAAGATCATCCTGAAGATCTATATGTTTGAATTGACTTTTGAGTTTAAATTTAATTTTGAATTTAAGGTTTGTTGCTATACCAATTTTACTCAGAGTTTAACTTTTTTCTACTCTATGCTTGTGTTGTTCATGATATTTTATTAGTGCTTTTCCTTTATTTAATGTTTTATTCACAGATTGTTCATAGGTTCATAGGTAGGTACTAGGCTATAGGCCCAAGGGCCTAAGTAAGCCTAGCCAACAAGGTTCCCTGGCTTACACCACCCAAGAAAATTAATTTCCTGTGTCCCTGTCGAGCAGAGCCACAGAAGAGATCCCAGGAGTGTATTTCCTATAGGTTCATAGGTAGGTACAAGGCTATCGGCCCAAGGGCCTAAGTAAGCCTACCCAACAAGTTTCCCTGGCTAATATTATTATACTGCTTTTATCTGCTTTGAAATCATTTTAGGTTTAGAGACTTAAAACCAGAATATAAGGGTGAAGCTGAATCTATATCAATATCAGAGTGGAGAAATATCTGCCTTAACTTAAGAAGAAATGCATCTGCAAGTTGAAGAAATGTGTTTGCTTTCAAGAACTCTAGATTTAGACTTTCTTTTATTATAAGGGAATTTGGCAAAGAAATGGAATCTTTGTAACCAAAAATAAGATTTTTTTCACTGCAATTCGATTAGCTGAAAAAAATGAAGATATCCAGCGTGCCACATTTTCTGTCATAAAGAAATTTCTTGCATAACTTGATATATTTGTCTAAAAGTTTTCCAAGTACTTATTTGTCAACATAACAAGAACAAGCTGAAAAGTAAACTGTATCAGTGTGAAGAAATGAGGTATTCTTTCCTTTTGACAGGATACCTGAATAAAATAGACAGTCTAAGTATAAAAGGGAAAGAGCAAAGGGCAGAATTTTTGATATTGCTATTCTCTGTTTTGACAGAAAGCTCTCCCTGGATTTGTAACTGTATGCCACAGCTACCAAAAATCTGCCATAACATTGGACACTTTCCATTAGCACTAATCTGATAGGACACTGGTTTAACTGGAATTGTTAGCAAGCAGCTAAAGTAGCCTCACCCAGCATTACCACAGGCATTTGGAAAAAAATGCAGATTAGTAAAAGGCAAGCTACTTTTCAGAGCATTTGAAAAGAGCTGCATTCCAAATGTGACAGCGAAAAATGTGGTACAAACATTGGAATAATGAGATCTGACCGTGCTTTTGAATGTCCTTGATAATTTATTCCGTGTTTTATAAACTAGCAGCATAATCAAGCTGAATGCTGTACACAGCTGAAATTAACATTCTAGCTACAGTAGTCTACAAAGAGAAATGGAAATCAGTACAATATGCATGTCTATGACTTAACACAGCCACAGCAGGTAGTCCCAGTGCTTAATTCAAAGACACCTAGTGTTTCCATGCCTGTTATTTATACACTTAATTTTCCTACATCACTTAAGTGTTTAAAATAGTGCATTTCATATAAAACTATTTTCTAAATTAACCATTTCAACATGCTGTCTGATAAACAGATGTCATGTTTAGTGATAAGCAGTTATTTCACCAAATCTTAGGAATAACAAACATACTGAGCTTTCTACCCCATGAGCATATTTCCCAATGCAACTGTAATGCAGACACAAAAATACTAGGAAAATCCAAAACATTTATATGATATACCCAAATTTAAAGTTATTAACTTAGTCAAAGCTAACTAAGAAACTGTGTTGGCTGAAGTTATGATTTGTACTTCCTTCTCTCTGTGTACAAATCAAAGAAGGGTACTGTATTCTGTGCTTACAACATGCACATTGGTGTTGCAGGAGTGTCAATATTATTTGAATTTCCCCAGAAGCTGTTATTTTAAGTTCATAGCTCTTAGTCCCTAAATAAATAATATTCTGGGAGTAACACTGCAGTGCCTCGACTGATATCCAGTTAAATGAATCTTGAAATCACTATCATTTTTAAAATGATGTAAAATAATACTAGGTGTCTTATCAAATGTTAGTGAATGTGATGATACGTGTAATAAAAGTACAAGCTAATGTTGAAGGGGAACTGCTTCATAGCAGATGTCTGTAGTTTCAATAATGCATGCGACGGCTGGATGTATTCTCACACCAGCTGTCTGTATTCATGCTACAGTTCAATATTCTGGTGCAGTATAGTGGCACTGGTAGTGATATTGTTATGCCCACATGTGGACGGCGGTGATTCACTCTTGTTGTACTGTCTTAGGTGGATATTAAATATCCTATGGGACTTAGAAAGGAAAAAATGAATATGGGTTTGTTATAATGCACATAAAGGCATGTAAATCATTTACATTAAACACATCAGCATTGGTACATGTTGTAAAAGAAGCTTAGAGCAATGAATGAAGTACAAGTAAGAAAAAAGAATAGAAAACGTCTCAATTTATTTTGACATCTAAACAATTCAAATAATTTATTCAGGACTCAGACGTCTTCATTTTTGTTTTCACACATAACTTCATTAACACATATTCCACTTATAAGTTTATTAGCAGACCTTTGTGTCCAAATATTACATAAAATGCTTGCTATTGCACTACCTGCATTTTACTTGTTATATTTTTTCTTTACATGATAATGAGCAAAGAATAACATAAAAAAATTATTGTAACTCATTTTCTATTAACACAAAGCCAAATTTCCCCTCTTTATACCAAAATCCTTCTGCCAGTCAGAAACTTGTTTGTGTTTTGCCTACCTCCTTTATAGGTAATCTAGCATGTACTAACCAAGTACCAGATAGTATCCCACAACCAAAATTTGCTTTATATTCCCTAATTCATTTAATTGCCTTATGCAATTAATTAAGAAACTAATTATATCTGACATCAGAAAAAAGTAGCCCCCATTAGAGAAACAAAAAATACATCTGAATTTCAGACACTCCTCTTAGCCACTCTTAAAACCCTTTTAACATTCTAAACAAATCCTGTGACCTATTTCCAAAAATATGGCACAATTCCTTATTTCTATTTGGGGTTCTTTTATCTTGTAATACAAAATACTTATATGTTATTAAAAGAAAACCATGTGTTGTCTTTCGGTTTTGCCCCATTTTCTTTATATAAGCAAACAAAATATGACTACAAAAAGAAAAGAGATGGCCTCATGGAGAAAATTCCTCACGCTCTCCTCTAACATATCTGCACACTTTGTATACCTCAAGACATTATGCAGATCATCGGACGACAGCATTAATACAGCCTATCTACCCCTTTTACCTTATGTGGATGATTTGGTTGTATTCTGATACCACTCATCCTACTGCTGTCTTCAACCTAAACTAGAAACAGACCTCTCTTTACTCACTATAAATAATAATCATTATTTCCAAACTCAGCCAAAACAAAAAGTATTGCTCTTTGAAACAAACCAAACATTTACTAAAGTCCCAAAGTCATTAGAATTAAGAACCTAAGCAATGTTTAAGAAAACTGCTTTAAGTAACTTGACATCTGGCTCGACCAACCCAAGAACCTTCATATTTCCCTGGATAAAACATTAAAACAAGAAACAAAATAAGTTGCCTAGTATTCTGGGCACAAACTTATCACATTTCTTCTCCACTGCTGCAAGAGCTACCATGGAGAAGGGAGTTCTTGTCGTTCAGCTAAAATTTGACCTCCCCAAAAGGCTTCTGCTTCCAACATAAACACTATTTTTTCAAATTTTCTGAAAAATATATATAGATTTATTATCCCCTCCACACACACACACACACACACACACACACACACACACACACACACACACACACACACTCACACACACACACACACACACACACACACACACACACACACACACACACACACACACACACACACACACACACACACACACACACACGCACACAGATAGAGATATAATTACCAAGTAGTCAGCAAAGATAACTGGCTTCTCATTAAGAAAACAATCTGGCCTGTTCCTAGTCTCTCAACTATTTAAACTCTTATAATCAATTAGTTGATAAACTTTCTGTGATACTTCTCTCCTACCTATGTCACCTCCAACCTACAACCCATTGTGTATAGCAGCTATATTTTCCTTTTACATAGATGGTTTTATTTGTAATTTGAACAATTGATCCATTAAAGACATACTGGCATTGATTACACATCCCACAAGGACTCATCTTTCCTTCCATAATACCCTGTACTTGTCTCTCCAAGATGTTTTTAAAGTTTAAAAGAAAATTTAGTGGAAAAATTGGGAACTGGTTGTATATATTGCTTTCTATTTAAAATGCCCAATGTTTTATGTGGGTAAAACAAATGGAAATTGTCCCAGAGAATATATGAACACATGTATGATATTTCCCCACTAAATGGACATGAATACATTGTATAAACATCTTAAAAAATACCCAACACATGTTTTTAAATTTTTGTTAGTACATCAGGTTGTGAACGGTGCCAGAGGAGGACCCTGGAAGTTGAATTTGGAGAATAAGGAAACATGGTGGCAAATCTACCTGAATGCAAGTAACCCCCCCCCCGGTCTAAATGATTTGATATCAATAAATAGTCTTTTAAAATTAAAAGTGTATGATAGATAAGAAGAAAATTAATTATTACTTAAACTTAGTGAATGTTTTAGAGGTTCTATAATTTTATGTATTAAAATATGTTTAAGGAAAAGTTTTAATTATGTGATGTGAATATCTATTGGTTGGTAATAACATGTGACATGTTTAAAGTAATATAAATAATGAACTGGTGTGGTAGGAAAAAGTTTGGTGATTCAACTAAACAAAAGCGCTAATACAATTGTTCTGAAGAAGATTTTGTGCCTTGATTCCACTGTCAGCCAACGTTTTGATTTGGTCATTGGTCAGTATTGATGTTGGGTGTTTGCAGTTTATGGCTTTGGGCAGTGAGAAGGAAGGCATGAGGGATGTTACAACAATGGAATTCAAGCAACTCCAATAATCAGTGAACAATTTAACCTCCATGGTACAAAAATTGATGAGACAAACTACTGCTATCGGTAATAGCAATATAGGCTCTGGTTTCCAAAACACCTCAGAAATCCTGAGGGAACAGGGGTGTATTCCTACAAATGGGTTAACAACAGCAGCAGCATCAGTAGAACAAGCTGCCGAAGGTAGGCTGATGAATATTCATGAGCTTTTTCGTTAGACTCATGACTGAATAGGACTATAATAACAGTGCGTGTAACCTCATGTAACGCTACTATTCTTGACTTTATGCTTATTGAATTTAAAACTAAATTGACAAGTTATCAAAAGCTACAACAAGAAAATAATTATTTTCGAGAATGTTTAAAATTACAATAGGAACCGAAAGGTGTACGTGTGTGGAAATCCCCTACAGGGTTAATAGAACACTCCCTATTGCATCAAGAACTGCTTGCCATGTTTGACCAGCATGGTTGCGAGCTCATGGAGCTCTTGGTTAGACATAAAAATTCTACGATGGATGTTTTGTATATAGAAATCAAAGAACTGGATGCTAAAATAGTGACTGACAGTTTGTATAAGGGGTATAAAAATCAGTATGATAATATTCTCAAAGACATTGACTCATTGTGCGACACTATTATTAATAGAAAAAATAAAAAGCGTGCCCGAGATAAAGTAGCGTACCAGCAGGGCAAAGCATATCCTAAACCACCGATAAGTCAAAACAATGGTGTTTCCAACTTGGGGCAAATACAAAATCAGCAAAACAATGGGGATATGGAAGAATCTTATGTAGAAGAAATCCCTTTAGGCCAGCAAGAAGCGTGGAGGTCTGAAAGATTACGGAACCGCAAACAACAACAATATCAAGGACCCTATCCACAAACGGGGTGCAGGAATTGGTACCAGCAGAGGAATGGCCACAGGAACAACAACAATTATTAGAGGTGACTGTTGAGTACATCTGTAAAATTATTGAAAAGTGTACTCATGATTGTAAAGTATTTAATTACAGTTCTGTGCCATTAACAGTTGATTGTCCTAATTTATTTAGCAAGGGATATAATTTTTTCCCTAGCAAATCAGTGGATGTGGTTCAATTAATTTGTAATTTGAAAATGTTTACTAGGAACCTGAACCTGAATTTACATACTGTCTTTAATAATGATGCTCAAGTTCAAGTGTACTTTGGTAGTAATGTAAGAATACCTAGTGTTTTTAATCCAGATATTCATCCAGTATTAAAAACACTTGAGAGAATATATGAAACTGATTTTAGACATTATTTTACCCAGAACAATTGTAAGGATAATATGTCTAAAAACGACAAAAAATACTAGAATATTTAAAGTAATATGGAGACCTCAGATTTATGCACGCGGAAAAGGGTGGGGGCATAGTAATAGTACAACATGATGAATATGTACAAAACATTTTACAAATATTATGTAGTGGGACTTATGAAGATGTCTCAATTAATGAAATACATTTGGGATATATAATAATTGATTGGGAGCTACTTGACATGCTTACACAAGATCAAACAACTGTCTAGGAATATAACTATATGACTATTGAATGGCTTAGGATCCCGGTGATTTTCGGGGTGCCTAAAATTCATAAAAATTTAATCAATCCACCATATAGGCCTATAGTGGATTCTGGAAAATTTAAAACCAGCTATAAAGCTAAATTTCTGGACAAACAATTAAAAACAGAAGCAAGTAACATCCCAAAGCTGTGCCATGACTCATGGCAGTTTCTGACTTTATGTAATAGTTTAAACCCATTGAACGAGGGAGTCGTTATAACAACTGATGTGAAGGACTTGTATAATAGTGTCCCCCATGACCAAGGTAAGGACTGGTTTGCCTCATATTTATGTGGAGTCATGGGTTTAAACCAGGACAAAATTAATGCATATAGTCAACTGATTGATTTAGTCCTGAATTATAACATTTATTTTGAAATACATTATTTTAGACAAATGGAAGGGGTGGCCATGGGATCAGCCTGTGGCCCCCTTTTTACAAATGTCATCATGGCATGGTGGGAACAGAAGTTTTTGTATCCAAGTCCTTATTTTGCATATATAAGCATGTATGTTAGGTTTGTGGATGACCTGTTTGTGAAGTGGAAGGACCCTGCAACAAAAAAACTCCAAAATGTATAGATTATATTAATAAATCAATGGATTTTCTTAAGTTTACCTATACTGTGTGTTATGACAAAGTAGCATACCTAGATGTAATGATAGAAAGGAAAGGAAATGGACAAGGTTTAAAATCTAAAATATATAGAAAATCAACACACTGAAATACCTATTTACACTACTCTAATAAACATCCTATACATGTGAAGAGGGGAGTAGAGAAGGGGCAAATGGTTCGAGCTGCACGGATGGTCTCGGACCATACAGATTTTATTGATGAGTGTGGGTTTTTATCCAATATGTTTTATAATAGGGGATATCCTAGGAGAATAGTAAACCAAATTTGCAATGAAGTGGTTAGTAAGCGAGAACAAGGGTATTATATGCCATTGTTAAAGGAATGTAATGAAAATTTGGTAACTATTAACCTGGATCAAGAGACAATTTCTATAGACATAAATTCCCAGGTTATGGAAATCAATGGTAATAATGACAACAGAAATAATAATAATAGTAAAAATTGTTTTGCCCTTTTGTGGTGACTTATCACAGTAACAGTATGATTATAAGAGATATACTGCAAAAGAATTGGAGTATAATTAAAATGGATGAAAATTTAGTGGAACAATTGGGAACTAGTCCAAATGTTGTATATAGGAGGGGCTTAAACTTTAAAAACATCTCGTAGAGACAAGTACAGGATATTAAGGAAGGAAAGATGAGTCCTTGTGGGATGTGTAATCAATGCCAGTATGTCTTTAATGGATCAAGTGTTCAAATTACAAATAAAACCATCTATGTAAAAGGAAAATATAGTTGCTATACACAAGGCGTTGTATATATTGCTTTCTGTCTAAAATGCCCAAGGTTTTATGTGGGTAAAACAGAATGGAAATTGTCCCAGAGAATATATGAACACATGTACAATATTGCCCACCAAAAGGACACAAATGCATTGTATAAACATCTTAAAAAATACCCAACACATGTATTTACATTTTTGATAGTACATCAGGTTGTGAAGGATGCCAGAGGGGGACCCTGGAAGTTGAATTTGGAGAACAAAGAAACATGGTGGCAAATCTACCTTAATACAAGTACCCCCCCAGTCTAAATTATATGATATCAATAAATAGTCTTTTAAAATTAAAAGTGTATGATAGATAAGAAGAAAATGAATTGTTAAGTAAAATTAGTGAATGTTTTAGAGGTTCTGTAATTTTATGTATTAATATATCTTTAAGGAAAAGTTTTAATTGTGTGATGTGAATATCTATTGGTTGGTAATAACATGTGACATTTTTAAAGTAATATAAATAATGTACTGGTGTGGTATGAGGTTATCTGAAGAAGTATGGTGATTCAACTAAACGAAAGTGCTAATAAAATTGTTCTGAAGAAGATTTTGTGCCTTTATTCCACTGTTAGCCAACTTTTGGATTTGGTCTTTGCTCAGTATTGACATTGGGTGTTTATAGTTGCATCTCTCACACATAGTGAAGTCTTGGATAGTTAGAGTGTGTTAAAAGGATTCAGATAAAAACAAAGTTTATGAGCAGGACTGAAATTTTCCCTTAATTCTGATTTTTGTTCAAGTGTCAAATGCACCTGAGTGTCTAGAACCCCACCTAAATGCAGTTGTCTCATACATAGTAAGTAGAGCTGTCTTGCCTAGTTATAATGTGCTGAATGAATACAGAAAAAAACTGAAGAGTAAGACAAACTGTAGAAAAAGGAAGAAACAAGTAATCTGGATGGTGTCTGTAAACTAGGATGGGGGCAGCAGGTGGTGTGTGTGTGTGGGGGGGGGAGGGGTTGGAGCCCATTTGCTTAGACCAACAGTTGACCAAAGGCTAGCTCTGTCACGTATACTCATGCCAAACACCTTGTGCCAACTTCCTTCATAAAATTAGAACTTCACAAAAAATTTACTCCTTTAAAAGTCAGTGCAAATCACAATTTGCACCACTTGCTAAATGTAGCTTTTATAAATTCACAAGTCCACCCCCCACTGTCACAAGTCAATACTAAAGAACAACTCAGTAGAAATCATGTAATGCTATAAATGTGTCCATATGAAATTTAAGCACAGGGAATGTAAAACAGAAAATGGAAAATGAGGTATATATATGCACACACACACACACACAAACACACACACACACACACACACACACATGCTGCGGTAGCGTTGTCACCTCACAGTAAGACATTGTCCTGTTCGATTCTTAGCTAGAGCATCTTCTGTGTGGAGGCATGCGTGAATGGGCATACCTTCGTTAAAGGTTGTGCATCAGGGCCAGCAACTCGTCACATAAAAATTTACTGCCAATCATTAGCGGACCGGAGTTCCGCTGTGGCGACTCCTAACCAGAAAAGGCCAAAAGACACAACAACAACATATACATACACACATTTGTGTTTTAATGAGAATGTACTGAATTGCTGTAACAACAGAAATATTATTAGCAAATATGTTCTTTATTCATGATATCACACACTACAATTTATATTTGTAACCTACCTCTTCAGCTTATATCTTTGTGTGTTTTTTTTGACCTAAGGTTTTAGGTTCTACTACAGCTCTTGAGTTCCAAGCATTTGAAGACCACTGTCTCGAAGTCAGGGACTCAAATGCCTTGTATAAACTATTGCTTGTACTTGAAATTAATATGAATATGGGCAATGAGTGACACACCTTTTCCAAACACATTGAGTACAAGTGATACAGGTGCAACAACTGTGCAAAGGGAGTCATTGAAGAGAGATTTAGTTTAGGGTATTTGTAAGAAAGGGGGGTTTGGATTAGGGAGCAGGGGGGTTAGGGTTATGTATTGGGAAGGGTTTTTAAGGACAGGAAGTGGAAGATGAGTTTTGTTGTTGAGGAAATGAGTTTAGATTTAGTGATTGATCTCAGAATTTAGTTCAAGGGATTGGGCTGAGTCTTATGTTTAGGAAGCAGTCTGGGACTTTTGGTTTATGGGCAGTGAATGGAGTATTAGGGTTGGGAGCAAGGACTTGGGTTTGGAACTGGGTGGCATTTTTAGGTTTAGAGTTAGGGATCCAGAAAGCTTATACAGTTTCATAGGGTCATTTGTTGGGAGGCCTAAGTAAAAAGACTTTTTAAGTGGAAGTTAGAGCACTTGGCTTTTTGAGCACAAGGCAGAGAGCGGGTGTACCATGAATCACTAGCATATGATCACTAGTACTAGGACCTGAGATTTTACAATGGAATGTATGCTATGTTCTTATAGTGTAATATCTATAATATTAACTTTGGGGAGCTCTGCCTCTGGATCCCCTCTGAAATGGGTTCTTTCCTAGTAGACCAACTGTATAGTAGACATACTTGCATACATACATATGTACTGTACATTAACTAACTAAATAAAAACAAGTAAATATGAACATGCATGCATGATCTCGCTGATATGCATGCATGCATTTGTGAGTGCATGGGTTCACACAAACACACACACACACACACACACACACACACACACACACACACACACACACACACACACACACACACACACACACACACACACACACACACACACACACACACACACACACACACACACACATCTAAGCACTAAAAAGTAAATACCTGCTGCACCATGCTTATGTTTGCTAACTCTAACCCTTAACCTTATCCTGCAGCTAATGCAACCATGCACATTACATTATGAAAAAACCCTTCCCTAACAGCTCTGCAGCACATGACACTCACACATTAACTATACAGCACACAAAAGCACAACATTAACAGTATCTCCTTAACTAGACCTCACCCATAAACACACACACATTCACATAAACACACACACACACACACACACACACACACACACACACACACACACACACACACACACACACACACACACACACACACACACACATACATACACCAAAACACACATATACCGATGCACAATATCTCTCATAATGCAGCGCATATTAGTATATGTGAATGTTTTGGTGTTTACACAAACCACACCCATTACATTAATCCAAAGTACATCCAGTATACAACACTTATCTTTTGACACTACCAAATTCAATGAGAAACAGGGAGAGAGAGAGACTGACAAATCGATGCTCATTCTATATTATCTTATATAGCTATATTATATTGTACTAATATTATTATTGTACTAATATTATATTATATTATATTACATTACATTATATTATATTATATTATATCATATCATATTATATTATATTATATTATATTATATTATATTATATTATATCATATTATATTACATTATATTATATTACATTATATTATATTATATTATATTATATTATATTATATTATATTATATTATATTATATTATATTGTTGATGGAGACAAGCATGGGAGTGCATATAGTGCATATATTGCTCTTTTACCAAGTCTCTTTTTTCACATATTCCTCACTATTTGAGGTTGTTCTGGCTGTCTTTGTGGATTTTTTAGAATATCAATGGACAATAACTGGCCCACCCAAAAAAAATAAAATGAATTTACAATGCTGATTATATTTTCATTTCAAAATCCTTAATTCGTTACATACTTACTACAAGTGTGCTATGGTCTTAGTACATTGAAATAAGAGAGCATAATGCAGGGCAGAAATCATTTAAATTGACATGCATAGTTAATAAGATCAGAATGCTAACCATTAAATATGTTTCTTTCAGATAGATGTAGGACAAATTCTCTCAATAGAAAAAAGCAAGAAAAACAAATCTCTTGTCCTTAAAAAGTGACAGTGGGTATCACTAAACAGAGCTTAAAATGTTCATCATATTCACAAAGTTACAAAGCATTAAACAACCGATATTTTGCAGTTTTTATTTTTTCTGGCTGTAACCTTTTTCTTATCTTCCCATTATAAACATGCCTTGGCAGTATTCTCATGCTCAGCCAATACAATTTCTTTTCCAAGCAACCAAAGTTACAAAGGACATTCCTGTTGTAAAATGCCTTAAAGTTTGACATGTTCAGTTCAGACTTTGCAGATACATCAGAAGGACAAACATTACAGATTTTCTGGTCAAAGTGTATAAAGTACCATGGTGGCACAGCATAATACAGCGCTACTCGCTAATCACTCTGATCCTTCAAGTAACGTTTTTATTCTTGAAATACATCTAGTCCATGTTTAACATGTGCTAGAGAACTGGCAAACTGTGTATCAGCACCCTGACTGGAAAATTAACATTCTCCAGCAGGGTATTAATGTACAAATAATACCTGCTGAAAAATTAGTCCACCACTTCATGGCAGCGTATCAAGCTGCAGTGGAGCTCGGACTGAAAGAAAAACTAATGACCACCATTACTTTACACTCACTAAGCCCATTACTTTACACTCTCTAAGCAGAGCTTTTGCTGTTTAGGGAGTGTAAAGAAAAATAAACAGAAGAAAAGTGTATGTGAGTGTATGTATGTGTGTGAATGTGTTTATGTTTCTGTCCCTGTGTGTGAGTGAATGCATGTATGAAAGCAAAAGAGACCGTGTGTGTGAGAGATCGAGAGTGGGAGTGATCTTGTGTGAGTGGATGTGTGTATGAAAGCACAGGAAAATGTGTGTGTGAGAGAGATCAAGAGAGAATGCCTATATTTCATAATCAAACTTTTAAAAGTTCAAAAGTCATATGGTCGACACCATATGATCGAACTTTTAAAAGTTTGAAAATGTAATAAAAAAAATAAACCAAAAAAAAAACCTACCTGAATGGATTAAGCAGGAGGGCAAGCCCCCTTGCACCCCCCACACCCCCTGCTCTTTAAATATACCAATTCCAAGATTGCACTACAGGGCAGAAAAGAGAAATATTGCCATTCTGCACTGTATGGAGATCTCTGTTGAAATATTCAGACTTTTAAAAGTTCGACCATATGACATTCGAACTTTTAAAAGTTCGACAATATAATGTAGACCCTAGAGTGAATGTGTATATGAAACGAAGTAAATTCACTGGAAACACCACACTGCACACAAAAAAGTAGAATAAGATTAGCGCTTTCGTTTATACCAACTCGATAAACTTCTTCAGATAAAATTACAAGGGAAACAAACATTTAAATACAAAATTCAGAATGACATCACATCCTGTCAATAAAAACACATACAATATCAATTAAATACAAATACCTCAATCAATTCATGTTCATGTTATTAAATAAGTATAATGACCATAAATTCTAATGGAATAATGCTTTTAATTTATGTAAGCTCATAAGGGAAATGGTGTCATTCAATCCAGGAGACACCGAAGCGTTTCATTTTAGCTGCCATAATAACTCTCTTTCTTCTAACTGTAATGAGATAGGGCCCCCTCTTCCACTATCAAAAAATTTCTCTATTACTAAAAAGTGAAAATCATGGTCTGGAAAAGTCAACACATGTCTTGCCAAAGCATTAGTTGTATTACATTTAGAAATAGCATAGACATGTTCATAGATGCTATTTTTTATAGCCCTATCAGTTTTCCCTATGTAGTATGAAGGGCATTTACGGCACAATGCCAAATAAACAACCCCCTTACTATTACAGTTAAATTTATCATTTAGATAAAATCTTTTCCCATTAACCTCAAAATGTTTTGCCACTAAAATGTATCTACACATTCTACAAGTGCCACATTTTGACATCCCATAATATGGCTTATAATTTCCTTGTTGTTTTAACTCTAGAATACTCTTTAAGTTTCTCCCTTTCCTAAAGGTGATGTTTGGTGATGTACCTAGACATTCTTTTAAAAATGAATCATCTAAAATGAATGACCAATTTTTGATGATGATTGTCCTAATAAAGGGTGCATCCTTTGAAAAAGTTGTTATAAAATTTGTCCCAATAAAATCTTTACCATGTTCATCATCAATTAGTGGGGGCAGAACAACTGAGTTCAGGCTGTTGACATCAAAAAAATCCCCGTTAATATGTCCATCTAGTGTTTCAACTATATACTTCAAAATAGGTAAAAAAGAAACCTGCTTTCTTTTAAATGAAACTTCTTTTATTAGTTCATTAATTAGTGAATGAGGATATCCCCTACTTAGAAACATTTCCTTTAACAAGTTACATTCATCCAAATAATCCCCCTCAAGTGTGGACATCCTAGCTGCTCGGACCAATTGTCCTTTCACTACCCCCCATTTTTGATGTAAGGGGTGGCAGCTAGAAAAATGGAGGAATGAATTCGAGTAGGTTTTTTTTCGATGGACTCTAGATGTAAAAGTATTCAACTCATGATTCTTAGTTAACAGAACATCTAAATAATTAATAGAATTTTCTTGAAAGTCATGAGTAAACTCGAGAAAGTTAGTAGAACCATTCATTTCCAAAATAAGAGATTCTGCTGACTCTCTGTTCCCATTCCACAAGATAAAAAAATCGTCAAGGTATCGTGCATACCAAACAGCTTTCTCTTTGAAGAGGGAAACTTCAAAAAGCAAACTCTTTTCCCATGCTGCCATAACTGTATTAGCAAAGGTGCCCCCACATGGGGAGCCCATTGCTATTCCAGTTTTTTGTAAGAAAAATTTTCCATTAAACATAAAGAAATTGTTCATCAAGACAATTTCTAATAAATAAATCAGAACATCAATATCACTGCCTAATATTACTTATTTCAAAAGGAAATCTCTTACCCATTCGCATCCAATATCTTGCGGTATACAGGTATAGAGGTCCCTGACATCTATGGTCAGGAAATTGAGTTCATGATTAAAAGGAACTGTATTGATGGCCTCCAAGAATGCCCAGGAGTCTTTGCAAATCTGTTTCTGGTTCTTCAAAAATTTTTTTAGTTTGCAATCAATGTATTTGGCACAACCGTATGTTATTGATTGTCTACTATCGATTATAATTCTCAGGGGGGGGGGTGTTAAGACATTTATGAATTTTCGGAAACCCAAAAAGTTTTGGTATAATTGGGCATGCCATTTTTAAATAATTGAACAAATCAATATCAATTCTGTTCTCTATGAATAAATCATTAATAAAACCATTAACTCTACGATACGCCCCATTAATTTCATTAAGTGAAACTTCTAAATAAGCTGGAGTGTCTAACATGTCTAAGATTTTAGTTACATAATCTTCCTTATTGAAAAAGACTAGTCCACCTCACTTATCAGGCTTACAAATCCAAACATTTGCAAACTGTAAAGTGTCTAAAATATCTCGTTCACACATAGTTAAATTATTGCCCTTATTTCCTGGTTTATGTTGTCCCTGCAACATGCATCTAATGTCATTTTCACAAATTTTCTCATATAACATAACAGACGGATGTAATGGTAGGTTAAAAACACTGGCCACTTTGAAATCACTCACCAGGCTTGCAGTATTATTAAACATAACCTTCAGGTTTAATTTCCTGGTAAAGAGCTTTAGGTCGACCAGTGTTCTCGCCACATCACTTTTACAAGAAGGGACAAATGTCATGCCCTTAGCCAAAACATCTACAAGTGTTATATCCGGTTTAAAATCTGAATAATTATAAATCCTGAAATCACCTGTCGAGTTTACAATAATGTCCACATTTCTATCAGAAGAGATGTTTATACAATAAATGTCAGAATTAGAGGAGTGGTTTATCACCTCTTCCTCTTGTTCTGATATTTTCTCTTTTTCTGATTCTGATATCTGGGAACATGATGTTGGCCAGTCTTGTTTGCCCCTGATTGAAAAAAATTATTATTTCTTTGGTTAGTGTTACCATTTCCATGATTAATATTATTATTAGTGCCCCTAGCAGCTAGTCTTTCACTTCTTCTAATTGGAGAGTTAGCACTAATTTCAATGTCACCCTGTTCATGGGAATGATTTGCTAACTCAAAAGAATACTCAATATCCACATTTCCAGAGGCAGTGTTATCATTATTTCCAACACTCAATACACTATTATTAATAACAGCATGAGTCTTAGGCAAGGGATATGCAGTGCCTTTGTTATAGGCCAGGGAATCCCTATTCATTTTTTTAATTTTATTCTCTCTAACCTTACTTAGTGCACTGTCAATGCTTGAAAAAATGTGCAAAAAATCAAATTTATACCTTGCAAAATCTTTATCCGATCTTATACTGTTATCTAACAAGGTTAATTCAGTTTGTAAAATGAGAACCTGTTCACCATAATGTTTAATTAAACTATCAATGAAATCAAGTCCTTGTTTATCAAACAAATGGAGCAAGTCCTTATGGAAATCCGAATGTACTACAAGTCCATTAGGAAAATGCCACTGCCTTAAGCCTTTAGGAACTTGTTTCCTTGAGCTACACTCCTTCAAATATATATGTTTTGGCTAAGGGCATGACATTTTTCCCTTCTTGTAAAGGTGATGTGGAGAGAACACTGGTCGACCTAAAGCTCTTTACCAGGAAATTAAACCTGAAGGTTATGTTTAATAATACTGCAAGCCTGGTGAGTGATTTCAAAGTGGCCAGTGTTTTTAACCCACCATTACATCCGTCTATTATGTTATATGAGAAAATTTGTGAAAATGACATCAGATGCATGTTGCAGGGACAACATAAACCAGGAAATAAGGGCAATAATTTAACTATGTGAGAATGAGATATTTTAGACACTTTACAGTTTGCAAATGTTTGGATTTGTAAGCCTGATAAGGGAGGTGGACTAGTCTTTTTCAATAAGGAAGTTTATGTAACTAAAATCTTAGACATGTTAGACACTCCAGCTTATTTAGAAGTTTCACTTAATGAAATTAATGGAGCGTATCGTAGACTTAATGTTTTTATTAATGATTTATTCATAGAGAACAGAATTGATATTGATTTGTTCAATTATTTAAAAATGGCATGCCCATTTATACCAAAACTTTTTGGGTTGCCGAAAATTCATAAATGTCTTAACACCCCCCCTCTGAGGCCTATAATCGATGGTAGACAATCAATAACATATGGTTGTGCCAAATACATTGATTGCAAACTAAAAAATTTTCTGAAGAACCAGAAACAGATTTGCAAAGACTCCTGGGCATTTTTGGAGGCTATCAATATAGTTCCTTTTGATCATGAACTCAACTTCCTGTCCATAGATGTCAGAGACCTCTATACCTGTATACCGCAAGATATTGGATGCGAATGGGTAAGGGATTTCCTTTTGAATGAAGGAATGTTGGGCAGTGATATTGATGTTCTGATTTATTTATGAGAAATTGTCTTAATGAACAATTTCTTTATGTTTAATGGAAAATTTTTCTTATAAAAAACTGGAATAGCAATGGGCTCCCCATGTAGGGGCACCTTTGCTAATACAGTTGTGGCAGCATGGGAAAAGAGTTTGCTTTTTGAAGTTTCCCTCTTCAAAGAGAAAGCTGTTTGGTATACACGATACCTTGACGATATTTTTATCTTGTGGAATGGGAACAGAGAGTCAGCAGAATCTCTTATTTTGGAAATGAATGGTTCTACTAACTTTCTCGAGTTTACTCATGACTTTCAAGAAGATTCGATTAATTATTTAGATGTTCTGTTAACTAAGAATCATGAGTTGAATACTTTTACATCTAGAGTCCATAGAAAAAAAACCTACTCGAATTCATTCCTCCATTTTTCTAGCTGCCACCCCTTACATCAAAAACGGGGGGTATTGAAAGGACAATTGGTCCGAGCAGCTAGGATGTCCACACTTGAGGGGGATTATTTGGATGAATGTAACTTGTTAAAGGAAATGTTTCTAAGTAGGGGATATCCTCCTTCACTAATTAATGAACTAATAAAAGAAGTTTCATTTAAAAGAAAGCAGGGTTCTTTTTTACCTATTTTAAGGTATATAGTTGAAACACTAGATGGACATCTTAACGGGGATTTTTTTGATGTCAACAGCCTGAACACAGTTGTTCTGCCCCCATTAATTGATGATGAACATGGTAAAGATTTTATTGGGACAAATTTTATAACAACTTTTTCAAAGGATGCACCCTTTATTAGGACAATCATCATCAAAAATTGGTCATTCATTTTAGATGATTCATTTTTAAAAGAATGTCTAGGTACATCACCAAACATGACCTTTAGGAAAGGGAGAAACTTAAAGAGTATTCTAGAGTTAAAACAACAAGGAAATTATAAACCATATTATGGGATGTCAAAATGTGACACTTGTAGAATGTGTAGATACATTTTAGTGGCAAAACATTTTGAGGTTAATGGGAAAAGATTTTATCTAAATGATAAATTTAACTGTAATAGTAAGGGGATTGTTTATTTGGCATTGTGCCGTAAATGCCCTTCATACTACATAGGGAAAACTGATAGGGCTATAAAAAATAGGATCTATGAACATGTCTATGCTATTTCTAAATGTAATACAACTAATGCTTTGGCAAGATATATGTTGACTTTTCCAGACCATGACTTTCACTTTTTAGTAATAGAGAAACTTTTTGATAGTGGAAGAGGGGGCCCTATCTCATTACAGTTAGAAGAAAGAGAGTTATTATGGCAGCTAAAATTAAATGCTTTGGTGTCTCCTGGATTGAATGACACCATTTCCATTATGAGCTTACTTAAATTAAAAGCATTATTCCGATAGAATTTATGGTCATTATACTTATTTAATAACATGAACATGAATTGATTGAGGTATTTGTATTTAATTGATATTTTATGTGTTTTCATTGACAGGATGTGATGTAATTCTGAATTTTGTATTTAAATGTTTGTTTCCCTTGTAATTTTATCTGAAGAAGTTTATCGAATTGGTATAAACGAAAGCGCTAATCTTATTCTACTTTTTTGTGTCCAGTGTGGTGTTTCCAGTGAATTTACTTCATTTGGTGTTCCCTTTTTGGGGTTTTGCTTTTGAGAATGTGTATATGAAAGCAGAATCGAGATAGAGCGAGCGGTCTTGAATGCATAGTTCTCAACTGGTTAAATATTCACAGAATGTCAAGATTTTTGCTTCGTATTTTTTGTCTGTTCTTCATAAAATTTGTTGTTTTCTGCAGTTTTGTGGCAAATCAGTGAGGACTAAATTCACTAAATAATGACAGGCATTTGAGTTTCAGGCTTTATATTTTTCAGAAAATGCATTGTAATACAAAACCTTTTATTCTAGCATCTTCCTAAGTTTACAAGAGCAATATTTAAAATTTGTCCCTATTTTTGGGACTTTGCACCCCCATTACATTTGGCTTTGTGCAGACTTTTTCAGTTATGAGGTTGAGAGTTATAAAATGAATGTGAGTATGAAATCAGAGGAGACTCTGTGTGTATAGATATGTGTGTGTGAAAGCAGAAGAGTCTGTATATGAAAGAGAAAGAGATAATGGTCTCTCTGTAAAATTCCTGTTTTACTTATTAATTTTTTTAAGTACTATATTATTTTTTTATATATATTTTTGTTGTAAAATGATTCCTCCAATGCCATTAACATATACTACAGAAAGTTTGAAACATTAGGCGGAGGAACTAATTTACATCAAAAATATATTTAAAAAATAATATAGTAGTTAAAAAAAATAAGTAAGTAAAACACAACAATTTTAAAGAGAGCCCATTCTCTAAGCACAATAATACCCTCCCTGTATGTTAATGTGTAATTAATGCCCTTCTGGGGGTGTAGAGACACTCCACCTGCAGCATCAGGCCTCATAACAGCTCTGGGTGGGTGTTAATTAAGCAATAATCGACTACCTGGTGTGGTATATTGAAGATTTACCCACGGTTGCAGTGGTTTAATCAAGAGGGCGAAGCTGGTTATTGCTATTATACAATGACATTATTTAAGAAAAAAAATACTTACTTTTCTTAAATAATGTCTTTTTATAACTGCACACTGCTGTTCTTCTGCCGGTGGTGGTATACTGCTTCCTTGTGTTGATGTACTATGCATGCATATGGGACTTGCGTTCCTACGCATACCCAGTACATCAATGTTTTGAAATGGAAGCAATGGAGAAAAGAAAGTCTCCGTTGCTCTGTTTTTTTTCTTTTTCTTTTTTTTTATTTATTAAAAAAATGGTTTTGGATACTTTATACCAATGGAAAAAAGTCCGGGTGACTGGATCTTTTTCCGGTGGTACATTGTGGGACTTACAACGGGCACGTTGGCCAATCAGTGTGCACATTTTGGAATATTAATGGGGGGGTCATTGTATAATTATACATCAACACATACATTGTCGGGCATTATTGCTTACATAATTCAATACCCTGTGTTACACCAACTATGTAAAACTCCCAGTCAGCCTATCGCTAGCAGTGCTATTGCAGTGTTACACCACTGTAACTATTTTAGATATTGTAAAAATTAGAGAAAGCTTGCAAATAATGCAACATATCCATGATAAAGCAGCTGTGCACTGGACTCATAAGAACAAGTATGTGGATTTGAGAAATGTGGACTCAGAACTATTTTTTCTCATCGGGCAGTTACTACAGAGGATAAGGCAATGAGATATTAAAATGCTGCTTGTCATAAGCCATGGTTTAATTCCCTGAGCCTTCATTTGTTAACTGTATGCTGCTGTGCAAGTCAGTTTACCAGACTGTGCTTTTTGGTAATATGGAATTTGGGTTATGGTCCTCAATGATGTTCTAGACTGTATGCCTAGTAACTGATTATGAACACATGGATAGAAAAGACTCAAGATTAAATTGTATGAAAAACAACACAACATGCTTTGGTCACATATCTGGCTCTTGAAGTAGCATTCTTTTTTCAGAAATTAGGGACATGTATAACTCCTGTGTTATCACACTGCCAAGATATGGTAACAGACCTTGAGCTGTACTGTTCAATAATAGCACTTAGACTCAGGATTTCAAGGAAGTAAAGCAGCTTTAATTCCACACAAAAATAGCAGCATACAAAAAACACAGTTAGTATTACAACTTCAACAGCCAACTGAGACATGTACGCATTATGGGTAGTATTCATTCATAAAACTACAAGCCCATTTTACACATATATACATATACACATTGAAAAGCGGTACACACAACTGCTGTCATTAGATATCTCCACAAGAGAGCTAGAGAAGCTCTCTCTGTAAATGATACATATCCTGACTGTAACCACTATAACCAATATGTGATGTGGTGATCCCACCACTGCCAGCAATATGTGACACACCACCTCTGGGCCAGTAATCAAGGTGTTCCTCTTTAATCATTGCAAGCTTCAGAATAGTTAGGTCAGAGGCTGTGTCGCTCTTAGAAGTTGCCTGCTTCCCATCTACAAAGATAGGATATAACCTTGTGTAGTAGTTTGGTACCCTGGTGTGGTATATTGAAGACAACTTACCACAGGCATTCTGTTATTCCCATTTGCTGACTCCCCTACCTTTTGCTCCCCACCTTACTTTCGTGGACACCTATATGATACATGGCTCCACTGGTTACATTTAAAACATTTAACCCCTGATCCTGGCCATGTACATGAACTAGTGGCTTCCCCTGTTGCTGGTGGACTCTGTTGGTGTGCCTTAGGCTTTTCACCATAGGTTCTCTTATATCCATGTGCAGCACTGGGTATCCCTTTATTTTGCAGAGATGCCCTGCTTGCTAAGCAGAGATCCCTTTTTTCCCAGCTAATCTGCGGTGTTGCATTTACTATCTGCCAAACCAATTCTCATGTCCTCATGTCTGCTATGTTTTATCCATGTTTGTCACTGAAAACTGCATATTATACTTATCTCTAAATGTTTCTATTGTTCAGGATGTATTTATACTCTGCTTTCTGGAGGTTTTCTCCCTGGGCCTCTGCTGAAAATGGACATATATCCAGTCGGACTTTCCTGGTAAACAAATGTAAAATAAAATAAAAATAAAATAAATAAATAAATAATTAAAGTGCTAAGGTCTTTTTCCCTCATCAAAAGGTCTGGCAGCCATTAAAAAGTGGTGACATGACACCCACTTACCCACCTATGAAAATAAGTGCTTAACTCAACAATATAATCACACACACTTGAATTTGCCTTGCGTCTATGCTCACAAAACTTTTTTTCTGTAAGCTTCAGGTGTTAACTTAAAACACTTTAATAAACATTTCCTTACTTTGTTATAGTGTAAGCAATCAATACCAGACTATTTAGGAACAGCAGTTACAGCTGCACCATGTAGTAAGGGGGTCAGAAATGGTACCCAGAGCACTTGGTCAACATTATACTATTTGCATACTCGTCTCAAATACATGAATTAAACTATAAAAATTATCACCTTCTTGATATTGAGGAAGAAGTTTACTGATCGTTATTGCTTCTGGGGTATGGTCACTCCCTTCCACTTTACCTCCATGACCCTGGTGAAGAGTCAACATTTCCTTTTCATGTTGCCTCTGCCTCTCATTTTCTTTGGCTTCTAAATGTTATAATTTCTAATTTTCTTCAGCCACCAAATGCCACAGTCTCTCTGCTAATTCTTATTCCAAAATATTTGGACTCCAGTTCAAGTTTCTTTAACTCTAGATGGATATTTACGTCCTGTGAGTGAAACTTCAACTGTTCTATTTCTGAGAGCTGAAAGTCCCCATCAACAGACTGGTTATCCCATGGTTGCTGGTCTGTGCTGCAGCTGTGATTATGGCAGCAATAATTTCCCCTTTGGTCAGGTTGGCATGCCCCAATCTTTTGGCTTGGCACATCTCAGCCAACTGGCTCCTTGTCAGATTGCCACTATCCTCTGCTGACATCCTTGCCTGCTCTCCCTGACTAACTAAGCTAACAAAAGTAAATAAATAAAACTATTCTGATATGGAACTCTGAATGTTCACCATGTGGCTGCTTGGATGGGAAACATAAAACTCACCCCAGGGATAACTCCAGTGACTCTACTTGACAGAGGCACTGGGAACTAAGGTCGGGTGGCAGTATGCTAAGGCAATCCTATGGCTAGGCCTGTAAAGGCCCCAGGGCGATTAACCTAGTACACACCTATGTGCCTATGAACCTATGAACAAACACCTTCTTTAGTGACAACTGCTTACAGGCTACAGAAGTAAAATATCTACACAACTGTTACCAATATGAGATGTGGTGATCCCACCACTGCCACCAATATGTGATGCCCCACCTCTGGGCCAGTAATCCAGAAACCTCACCACTGGCACCTGTGGGGAACATTCACTGGGAGGATAACAGGTACACACACACACACACACACACACACACACACACACACACACACACACACACACACACACACACACACACACACACTATCTCCAGATGGAGCTGTCTGCATAAAGCACAATCAAGCACAATTTCCTTTAAGAGCACAGGGGAACACAGGAACTCTGGGGCTGGTTTCTCCCACTTTCTCCATCTCCCCAATAAGACTCCCCCACTGGCACATATAGAGTTAAGATCTCAGCTGAGAGTTCAAGCCAAGGCCTCCCGCACCCTCTCTGTCCAACCAGTGCATCATGTCCCTGCCCAAATAGCTCACACACACACACACACACACACACACACACACACACACACACACACACACACACACACACACACTTGGAAATTTTATTTACACACACACACACACACACACACACACACACACACACACACACACACACACCTGGGAAAGGCTGTCACAGTTTGACTAGCTATGTGCCTTTTGACCCATACTATAAGGTAGTTACCACCACAGCCAGACATGCCTGCCAGCTACCTTAAGACCCTTACAAAGGTACACAATATATTGAATGAAATTAATATTAATACAAATGGTAGTTTGACCAAGAGCAATGCTATTAGGAGTGGCCCACACAGTGTCACCAAATAAATATGCAAATACTCTCAAAACTGAAATATCTCTAAAAAGATCAGCCACAAATAAAAGTTTAAATATATGTAATAAGAAATAATAAAAGAACAAGACAGTACCAACTATCTAGTCACAGTAACATCAGAGTTCAAAATCACAGGAAATATTTAAAATAACATTGAATGACAGACTCAGACAAATAAAGAAAAACAATATCTAAACTAAGCTTCACTATATTCCTGACTAAATCTAAGAGCATTACTATTCACTACGTACTTAAAAGAGTAAGGCAGATGTTATGAATGGTCTTTCTTGTTGTCAGGTGCAAGACAGAATACAGAATGCTCAGTCTCACTAAGATACGTCTCAAAATAATATCTAAAATATTACTTCTGGGATAGCTTTTAGAATGACATCACATCTGGTCATCTGACTTCTAGTACTCAGGCAACCCCCCATTGCTGGATTTAGCACCTACCTGTAAAAATGCACACTCAATGGTTTTGCTGAGATCTGTGGCAGGTGCAAGAAGTTATACAACAATTTCAAACTTCCGCACTTCCAAAGTAGTAATTAGTTCACCCCAAAGACAACACAGAAAGCTTTCTGGTACAGTCTTCGTCTGTCTGACTGCATTTAAACCTGTGAGATAGTATTTTTATGGCCTATCCAGTAAAATGATTTAATGTCAGATATATTTTAAAGTTTGCTGGGCTGAGGTTAACCTTCCAGTTTCCTCTGTTAAAACATATCCATTTAAACATTTAACAATAGTGCATATACATTTAGGTTCTCTCCAGTGGGGCACACTGTGGATGCATTTTAAATACAAGCACGTTATAAATACCTTTACAGCACAAACATCTGTACAAATCAGTTTGATATACACATGGCATACATTTCTAATACATTTTGTAACACAAGTATCTTGCATAAATCAGTCTGATGTTCACAAATGAAATATAATTATTTACAAAATTCCAGTAAGCAGTGCTGACAGTGCCACCTATCATCACATACACATGCAATAAACACTCTTGAATGCAATACATAATCAGTAGAAAGGATTTTAAACTTTGCACGTATTACAACTAGTATTATTCAAAAAGCAACTTTGGAGGTAGTCATGAAATTTTCATTAGAAAAATATTTTACTGTCCAACTGCAATAGACACTCATGTTTCTTTAAGTTTGCAAGTGGCCTAGAATTCCAAGTATCCCTCAAGCATCCCCTGGTTGTGACTGAGGTACATCATTCTTTAATAAACCCGCCAGTGGATGCAGCACTATGCACAGAGTTAATACAAATGTGCCCAAGACATTTGTAATATTTAGGGCATGACATATCTCAGTAATTTAGGATGGACATTATAGCTTTGCTATAGGTTTTTCCATTGCTTGAATCTTGTCTGTTCCTACTGGCACATATGCTCTCACTGAAAGATTTCATTTTGGACTTACCAAAATCTTAATACCTTTTCAACAAGTGGCTTATTTCACATGGAAATATTCATGGACCTGAAGTATACTCTATCAGTGTCTTTTGAAACAAGCATTCCAATTGAGATGATAATTATTGTTAGTTTTAGACTATGTATCTCTTGGGGCATCTGCCAGAACCAACTTGATAAGAGACCTGTTAGTAACAGCCAGCATTTAATTGCTGGAACCTGTGTTCTGAGAAACTGCCTTCCAAATCTATCTGCAAATATACAGAGCTGAGTATATATTTTTTGTGTTAGTGTTTGTACTGTTAATTGTTGCTTAGATCTCTTTTGAAACTATTGTATCCCTGTTCTGAGAGACTGCTTTCCAATCTATCTGCAAATATACAGAGCTGAGTATATTTTTTGGTTTTAGAGTTTGTACTGTTAATTATTGCTTAGATCTCTGTTGAAACTGTTTTGTCCCATCCACCCTCCCTGTTAAATTTGGTGGCTTTTGCAGTTGCCAGCCCCAGTGTAGATTTGAACTGGGACACTCCCCCAGTCCCATCTCTTTACCACATTCTACCTAATAAACTCTTTCTGCACTTGCTTTTAGTCCTTTTTAATTTAATTGCATTTTTTAGACTGTGTTTGGTCTAATATTGCTACATACTCAAGTGTGCTAGCTTGCACTGCATGTGAATTGTTTCCTACCTTTCCTGTAACTAGTGTTTCAGATACAGATTTGCTGTATCCAGGACTGTATGTAAGCTTCTGAGCCGCCCAAGCCTTTCGGTGTTGGAGGGAAGCATTTTAGCTTATCAGTGGGAGTGGTAAGCACTAGGTAACCTGTCTACCACATAAGGAGTGGTTCTGGCCCAGAAACTGTAGTTATTGGCCGTTTGGGCAATCTCTTCCATCTTTCTCAACTTTCTGATTTGAAAGCCTGCATTTGCACTTGTTTCTGTCCTGTAACTCGTCTAGTGCAGATACAGATTCTTAGTTTTAGCACTTAAATGTGCTTATTCGTGCTCAGCACTTGTTCAGAACTTGTAAGTACTAAATAAGCTACTAATTACTATAGCACTCAACCTTCCTCATTACCTAGAGGAAAACAGTTTTTGTACTTACTTTTCTCACTTGCTTAGAGAAAAACAGCACTTTTAATCACTTTCCTCACTTATCTAGAGGAAAATAGTTTTTTATTCAGGCATGTCCAAGGGTCAGCTCCCAGTGTTCTCTCATTTCTATCTGATGAATCTGGGCATCTTGATCTTTAAATTACTAGGCTCCCATCAGGACACAACTGCTCAACAGCAGTTGAATTTTGCTCACTGGTTCTATCCCCCTCTATCTGCTTGATCCCTGAAAGGCTTGAATGCCAGAAGGACACCTCCCCTGCTGAAACCTAACTGGAAACTTTCCTGCACTGTCCCTTGACTCTGAAAAGATCTGACAAGGTTCTATCCCCCTCTATCTGCTAGATCCCTGAAAGGCTTGAATGCCAGAAGGATACCTCCCCTGCTGAAACCTAATTGGAAACTTTCCTACACTGTCCCTCGACTCTGAAAAGATCTGCCAAGGTCAATATTATCTTATCCTGTCTGTATGTACTATATTGATTAGCCATACCGGGTCTACAGCACTACCAGTAATCCCTCAAAGCCCCACAATCAACCCTAAAATACTAAACTGGGTTACTCCTATATCTAAGGATTACCTAGTCAACATATCTAAGTTTCTAGGTATATTACTAGCATAAATTAATTCAGACACACAGAACAAAGCTCTTTTTTACTATAGGCTCTGTAGCCCAGCTGTCTGCCTTAGATTTTAGCACTCAGAAACTGAGCTTAATCATACTAATTAAGGAAAAACAATTGAGCTCCCTGCATAAAACATATAAAACTAGAAATTACATAGCATAAACCTGAGGCAGGGATTTAAACTCTTGAGCTCTGTACAAAAATAGCAGACAATTGGCAAAGAAAGATTAATGTGAGAAAAGGTTGCAAAAAGTGATTACTAACAGTATACTACGTAAAAATTGTATACTGAAGGCAAAAACAAGGGTAAGAAAGTATTTCAAACAAACAAATAAAAAAATCCTCATTGTACTCAATGTGTTGATAGTTTCCCACTGCTAGCTGGTTTCTTTGCATTAGCCCTGCTACACTCACCCTCACTCTGCTCGGGCTCGCTCCGCTCCCCACCCTGCTCCCAAATCTCTCCCACCCCTAGATGTGCTAAATTTATAACCATTTATAACCACAACTGCCACTCCCTTAATTATAGAACCAATCAGCAATTGTTATACCCACCCTAACCATAACACCCTCCCTATTTCTCTACTCTACCCTCATCTACTACCCTCCCACCCCCATTCTTAAACAATTGTAAGTTGCAAAACCTCTTCAATGCCTCTACAAGCCTCAACACCACCTTTCAATTCAAAGCCCTCCTACTACCTTTTACCCATGCTGATAATTACGTATTTTATCACAGCTTATGAACATCTCTCCCTTCAAGGCTCCCACTACCCCAGATTACAGACCAATACTCATGCTCTTTCACATAACTTTAATCAGCCACTACTCCCTCCCCCTTCCAACTCCCATATTACAATAACTAAACAGCTCATTTGAGTCAGTTATGTTAACCCTAGAACTAAACACTACTACAAACTATTATTCAGACTTCAAAAACTAATAACATATTCTCAAATTAACCTCACAATGGATGGGGACATCCACCCCAACCCAGGACCAACCCCAAAAGAAGCCATCCAACCCAAGATATAATATCCCCTCAAGCCTGCAAAACTTAAACATCTCCTCTACCTCTCTCCTCATCTGCCACCTAAACATCAGAAGCCCAAATAATAAAATCCACTACCTGCATGCCCTCTTAGCAGTACACTCCCCAGATATATTATGTCTTACAGGAACCTGGCTTAAGCTATCCACCACTGACAATGAAGTTACTCCTCCAGGTTACAATATAATATGACTGGACTGCACCTCAAAGAAGAGAGGCGGGGTAGCTGTCTTATATAAATCTTCAATTAATGTAACTATTTCCAACTCTCCACAAGCTCCTCAAGCTGATAAAGCTGAAATACTCTTTACAAAATTACAAATTAACCAGCATAAATCTATAAACATCGGCTGCATTTATATCCCACCTGGCAACAACACCAATATCCTTGAAGACATTCTACAGTGGATGTCCATAAACTCCCCACAAGAAACTATTGTTTTAGGTGATTTTAATATAGACTGGAACACCTGCTCCTCAGACTTCCCTACTACCCACATAACTCTATATGGTTTCTCCCAAGTCATAACCTCCACCACCAGAACTAGTAAGCCCAATAACAAAGAAAGCATACTAGATTGGATTCTCATTAATAACCCTCCCCAAATGTATAAGGCAGGCACCCAACCTGAGGAAATAAGTGATCACCTCCTAAGATATATACTCAGACAAAAAAATGATATCTCTTAAATACCTAGCTTCAGAACTATCAGGAACAATAAGAGCTTCAGTCAAACCAAATTCCAATTAGAACTTCAAACATGTAACTGGAATATACTACAACTAATCCCACTAGACGAGGCAGTATCACACTTTAACTCCACATTTCTTACAATCCTTAACAATCATGCACCCACCCGGACCATCAGAACAAAGAAAAAAGTAGCACCGTGGCTGTCCAAAGAAACTAAACAAAAAATCATGAATAGAAATAAAGCCTGGTCATCTTGGAAAACCAATAAAAACCCTAAGGATCAACTAGTATATAAACAGCTAAGAAATGATACTAAGGAGTCTACAATTTTAGATAAAAAAGACTATTACTGTAACCTGCAACATAAACATCAAAATCGACCACAAAAATTTTGGTCCAGCTTAAACAGTCTTCTCCCTCCAGGTAATACTAATACCCCTACCCCTGCGTCTGTCCTCCAAAAGCCTCCAGAAAATATTGCCAACACTTTCAACACCTTCTTTATGGAAACTATACAATCCCTTGCCAAGCAACTATGCCCCAACAACCTAGACCCTGTTAACCCCATATCCAATACCCACCCATCCTTTAACTTTCAATCTGTACCAACAGCATTTATCCAATCCTTAATCAAGAAACTGAAACCCACCACCCTTTCAGCAGACCTAGTCCCGGCTGAATATCTTCAAAAGGGTGCAAATGCAATAGCATATCTCATCTCAATATTAATTAACAGAACCATCTCTGAAGCGTATATCACCTCCATCTGGAAAATTTCCTATGTGATTCCTCTCCATAAAGGGAGTAACTCCACTGATCTATCAAATTACTGGCCCATCGCCATTCTGTCCCCTCTGGCTAAAATTATGGAAAAATATATCCGCAAGGAACTCCTTCATTACCTCAATTTGCACACTCTCCTAGCTCCCTCCCAGCATGGATTTAGACCCCACCATAGTACCACCACAGCCCTTCTATCCTTCTCTCAGACAATAAATCAAATCCATAATAATAATAATACGCCCTCCTCTGTTGTCTTTCTTGACCTATCTAAGGCATTTGATATGGTAAACCACCAGCTACTCATTCAAACACTAAAACCTCTTACCATAGACAGCCTGGCAATATGCTGGTTTCAGTCCTACCTAAGTGGCAGACAACAAGCTGTGCTATGGAAGGACAGCCTTTCTTCCCTACTGCCAGTCACCCTTGGAGCTCCTCAAGGGTCTATACTAGGACCTCTCCTATTTTCCATCTTCATTAATGATCTTCATACTGTCATCCCCAAAGTAACCTGCATTCAATATGCAGATGACTCTACCCTAATCTGTTCTGCACCCTCCCCATTAGACCTGCAGACCTTAACCCAAAATACTTTCAATGTAGTAGAAAACTGGCTCACTGACAGATGTCTTCTATTGAATCCAAATAAAACAAAACTGCTGCTCTTCTCCCCCACCCGGAAAGCTACACTCCCATCATTTACCATAACATCTAATAATGGCACAATAATTTCCCCAGAAAGTAATACAAAACTATTAGGTGTAATTGTTGACAATAGCCTTAAGTTTGACACTCACATCAACAAAACCATTAAAACAGTCAACAAAAAGCTAGGATCTCTACATAGAATTAAGGTATTTCTAACCCCAACTGCTAGGACAGTTATTGCCCGAACATATTTACTTTCAACCCTTCTTTATGCCTCCCCAATCTATACAAACCTGAGTAAATCCGACCTCAATAAACTCAATAGCTGCTACAACACTATAGCCAGATTTGCCACAGGCTCAGCATATAGAACCCACCACTGTATTAACCTACGATCTAGGCTGGCTTGAGTTTCCCTCTCAAATCTAGTATAATCAATTAATAATAGCCCACAAAGACCTCCATCAGCCTGAAAGCACACCCATACTTAAAAATATAATTACCCCATACAGTAACCTAAAAACTCTCTGGTCTTCTGACAAAATACTGGCACAAACTGTTAAATCTAAAAACTCAGCAGGTGACTCATAGTTTTGCAACTCTGTTGGAACAATCTGGAATCAGCTTCCTGCCGAACTTACAGAAAACCAGACTATTAACCAATTTAAAACATCTCTCAAAAAATTCCTAAAAAGTCACTGGCTGTGCCCCTGTACCAACCCTGACTAACCAGCTTACCACCCTCTTCACTACCTGGCTATCTGTAAAATAGTCAATGTTTCAGACTTAGTCTCATTTTCATATGTATTGTACTACTGAATGACATGCTACCTTTTTCAGCCTTGTACCACTAAAAATGTCTAAGTTCGAACAAGAAAACTACAATGTTAAGTTTAAGTATGTATGTATTCCAAGTATGCATATAATCCTATAATTCTGTACTGGTATCTATATGTGACTGTATAAAACTGCTACTGTTTAACTCTTATGTAACTATCCACATGTGGAGCTTTTCTCCCTGGGCCTGCGCTGAAAATGGACCTGTGTCCAGTCGGACTATCCCGGTTAACAAATGTAAAATAAAAAGTAAAATAAATAAAATGTAGAAATTGCCTCATGTACACAGACAACCCTCTCCTCCTACCACCCAATACTACAACCTGTGAAAGATGCACTTATCTAGCCAAACTGGAGGTAAAGCTCTCTCCAACTAAGACTGAACTTGACAGTCATGAGGAGAAGGTAAACATTTGCACCACACCACACTCATCACATAGTCTCACTAAATCTACACCACCAAAAATCCACACATAGCAACACAAAAACATTCACAGAGGCTCTCAATAATAATCAATCTAAGCAACAGAGACCTCCAAAGCAGAAACGCAAGCAACCTCCATCCCCCAACACAACCCAAATGACACATAGCCCATAGACTCAGTGTGCCACTCAACCACAGCAAATAAGACAAAACAAAGTACCCAACACACTAGTCATAGGTGACTCTATAGTCAGGCACACTGATGTCCCACTCACCAGGCTAAACAAGGAGAATGTTACTGTCAGCTGCCTGTTGGGTGCCAGGATCCACTACATAACCCACACACTCAGGTCACTCCACAACAAGTTTTGAGAGTGGCCTAATGGTTAAGGTGTTTGCTTTACAAACACAAGGTGCAGGGTTTGAGTCTCACAAAGGATAATTGGCTAGGATTAAAATGGCTCGCAAGAGCAGTTAGCTTAGTACTAACCTATGAACCTATGAGTACAAATATGACTCCATTATTGTCCATGTTGGTGTGAATGACCTGAGATGTACCTCCCTGGACTACATGAAAAGAGACATGGAAGAGCTCTCCGATCTTGTAGCCCAGGCAGGTATGACACTAGCCATGAGTAGCATTCTGCCATCACCCAGAATGATACCACAGTACAAGGACAAAATGATTGACTTCAACAATTGGCTAAGCATCTGGTGTCATTCTAAGGGGATCCAGTATCTGTCTGCTGGAGATGACATGGTCGACAGACCACAATGCTTTGCCACAGATGGCCTGCACCTGTCACCCCTGGGATTCTGGATACTGGCTAAGGCTCTTGCTGCCCCTATAGTGCCTTTTTTAGGCAAGGTTCAAATGCCACATTCACCACCGTAGCAGGAACAGGCAAGCAAAAACTGAGGGTAATGCTACTCAATGCTAGAAGTCTAAATCTCAAAATGCACTCACTTGAGGCACTCCTTAAAATGGAGAACATCGATATCTGTGCAGTGACTGAGATTTGGTTCAAGACTCCAGACAGCACCCCTGCACTACCAGGCTATAACTCATACCACACTTTTCGGCCATGTAACCTGGACCAAAACACCAAAGGCAGAGGTGTGCCCATATTCATTAAGGATATTCACACCTCCAGGCTAGTTGTTCAGCATAATGCATCCGAGGTTATCCAAGTGCAACTATCTCTGGGCAAAACTGCAGTCCAAATTGTAGCTTGCTACAGATCCCCCACCATGCCCCAGGATTCCCACTCCTTGTTTCTTGATGTACTGGGAAATATTAGGGTTCAACCAAACACCCTAATAATGAGTGACTTCAACTACCCACCATTAACTGGGAAAACTACTCATGTACCAACTCCTTAGCTCAATGCTTTCTGGAATTCATAAACTCCAATGCCCTGGATCAACTTATCCACACCCACACCAGGGGCAACAATATCCTAGACCTAGTCATTACCAACATGAGTGACCAGTGTTCCACACCTGAAGTCATCTCCTCATTGGTCCGATCCGACCATAAGCTAATCACCCTTGATGTCCACATCCCGACCCCACCCCCATTAAGGAAACCACGCTAAAACATTTCTCCAAAGCCAACTTCATGCTTCTTAAGACAGAAGTAGTGAACTTCATGACACCCATGCAGATGGACAATACAGTTACAACTGCTGAATCCTACACAAATGCACTCTATAAGCACTTACACGAGTACATGGATCGTGCTATCCCAAACAGAACCAAGACACTATCCTCCAGAAAAAGGAAGCCAATCTGGTGTACAACAGAAGGAAGAAACTGTTGCAAAAGAGAGCAAAATCCCATGAGTGGAGGAGCTCCCTGGTCAGCCTCAGTAAGAAGCTGAGATCCCTTATAAGATCCTCCAAAGCTAGCTGCAAAAACAAAATCTCCACTAATTCTAAGGACAACCACAAAGCATTCTATAGCTATGTCAAGGATCTCGATGGCAACACCCAGATCTGTTCTGAGTTACAGCACAACAGCACAAAAATTACAGAATCAACTGATATTGCCAACATCCTGGCAGATAGGTTCAATGCTAACTTTACCCCCCCCCCCCCTCACCCACTAAAGGGCCCATATCTATACAGGAAGAATGCAGAGTCCCTGTAATCACAACTACGCAAGTAAAAGCTGCACTCTCTAAAGCCAAAAACACAGCATCTATGGGACCGGACAACATCCCAGGCTGCGTTTCACATGAACTTCAAAACGAACTGGCTCCCCACTTAAACACCATGTTCAATAATAGCCTCGCATAAGGCTTTGTGCCCACTGAATGGCGCACAGCAACAGTTATCCCATTCAACAAAGGGGGAGCCACCACTGATCCCGGGAACTATCAACCTATTAGCCTGACGAGCCTGGTCTGCAAGGCCATGGACCGTATCATCATGGAACTCATTAACAAAGACATTGGTAACTTCCAAACTCTGGATCCCACCCAGTTCAGGTTTGTGAAAGGCACATCATGCCTCCTGAACCTGATTGACTTCTTTGAGGCAGTCACCAAAGCCGTAGATGAAGGTAAGGTGGCTCAAACAGCCTATCTTGACCTCACCAAGGCTTTCGACACCATCCCCCCTTCTGGAATTATAGCTAAACTCACTAAACTAGGTATAAATCCTTATGTCACAAGATGGGTTGCCAACTGGCTCACTGACAGAACCCACACTGTAAATGTTGCAGACACCAAATCTGACCTCAAAGCAGTGACAAGTGGAGTACCACAGAGTTCCTTCCTGGGACCTCTCCTGTTTGGTAGCTACTTCTCTGAAGTACAGGCTAACACAGAAGGCCTCTGGCTAATGAAGTTCACAGATGACTGCAAACTAGGAGCCATAGTCAGGTCCCCAAATGATGTGTAAATCCTACAGAAGGGCCTCACTGAGACAGATGCCTGGTGTTAGAGCCATGGCCTCAAGCTCAATGCCAAAAAGTGCAGTGTCATCCCCTTTGGTAAAAACTCTGTACCCATAAACTACCACATAGGCAGCAATCTACTTAACACCAGATGTGTGAAAGAGACCTTGGGACCCAGGTGGACAGTAGTCTCTCCTTTGATAGTCACATCATCACATTAGTCAGGAAGTCCTTCTACGTGGCACACTTCATCATAAAAGGGTTCTCATCCAGGAAAAAAAGAGGTCATTGTTCCTCTCTACTTGACACTCATTAGACCCATTATAGAGTACAACACCCCTTTTGGAATGTACCTCACAAGACATCTGCAGCAGCTGGAAAGGCCACAGAAGTACCTCACAAAGAGGATTACTGGCCTCAAACAAATGCCCTACATTGACGGTCTCAAAAAAACTCCAGCTTTACTCCGTAGCATATCGCCTACTCCGAGGTGATCTCTGCCTAACATATAAAGCTATGTCAAACTCAGAGCTGTTGGACATGCTACACCTAAAGATATCCCAATCCCTCTGAGCTACATACTCTAGGGACCTAAACCTTGTCACCACAATAAACAGGACATGCTGGAGGGATAGATTCCTGTCCCAGAGACTTCCCATACTCTGGAACAGGCTACTCATCTATGTCAAGCAAAGTTTTTCATTAGAACTCTTCAAGAAAAATCTTGATGAGTGGATGGGAAATAGGAAATACACCCCGGGGATCACTTCTGTGTCTCTGCTTGACAGTGGCACAGGAAAATAACTTTCTTGGGTGGTGTAAGCCAGGGAACCTTGTTGGCTAGGCTTATGTAGGCCCTTGGGTCGATAGCCTAGTACATACCTATGAACCTATGAACCTATAATTTTAAGAACACACTGGCATCATGCAGCTTTGCTGCAGTATATCCTTATGGATAGGCAGAATTAACTTTCCCCCCATTATTGTATCATTTAACATTTTTAAATCAAAACATATTCTCACTTTTGTCATTCTTTTTGATATCTAGTGCCAGTGGTGAATACCTTTCAATATGTTCAATTATACTTTCAGTCATTTTAAGATCTCCCACAACAGCAGGACATAACCTGTGTGGGTGTGCTCAGTCTGAAAAAGACAGAAGCCAAACTTTATCACACAGGTGTCTGCATTAGAGATTGCTTCTGCCTTAAAAATGTGTTTATGCATACTGAGCTATTTTGCCAGAATGACCTCAGGCAATCTAGAGTGCCTAAAATGAGATAGATGAGGAGAAATATGAAGGTACACTAATTTAAAGAAGATGGCCAGGACTGTTATTGGTTTGGACTGAAATGTATCGGCTTAATTTCTCTAAATCTTTTGGATTTCTAATACCAAATGAATGGACCCCATTCCCAGGTTCATGAAATTAGTATTGTGTCAGTCTTTGATGTTAGTTAAAAGTGCTCTTCCCAGCACCCACCAGCAATTTACCCAGAACCCAGAACTGACTCCTTCTGCAATTCCTATGGAGTTATATTTATTGGTAACATATCGAAATACGACTGTAAATTCTTTTTTATGAGACCCATTGCTCATACTACTATCGGAATTGCCTGGGTAGCCTTCTTCCACATTGCCCTTGTTTCTGCTTGCAAATCCTGGTATTTTATGACTTTGTGTCTCTCTCTGTATGTATGACACTGTAATCACTGGGTGTAGCGAATTCAATGATCAGTGCTACTTGTTTCTTTTCATGCACTATTACATCTGGTTTTGTCACATGTAATTTTTGAACTGCTGGAAATGGGTGATCCCATTTAATATAAACTTCATAATTTCCTTTAATGCTTTGCAGCTTATGTTTCCAGTGATTCTTAGCTACTTCTAAATTATAATGTTTACACAATCTCCTATGCAAAAGTCTTGCCACGTTATTATGCCTTTCTGTATATAGGCCTTCTGCCATGAGTGTATCACACTCAGCCTTAACTATTTCCATTTCTGTTTTACAAGACATGCATTTGTTTCTAATTCTTACAAAACCTGCATTTATCTGTTCTCTGACATGTTCAATGGACTTTATACACCAACATGTACATAGTCTACTATGCTGGGCTGACCTTATGACGTTTGATTTAAATTCACCTCTCCTTAACCATTCTTGTGGTAGATCCTGATCGATGTGAGGTTGTTCCAGGAGTTTTCTGTACTTGCAATTATATTTATGCATTTTCTGCATTTCACTATTAAGAAAGAATATAATTTTTCCTGTTGTTAACCAGGCTGGTGTCTGTTTTGCATGTGCATATATTCTTACTCATGCCTAAATTTTCATATAAAGATGTTAATACTTTTAACTGGAAGTTAGGTACTACATCTGGGCTTGGAGTTGTCTATTTAGGAGATTTTTTTTTAATTTTGTTTCAATTTCTGTTGCTGTTAATTCACCCACTTCATATCCTGTATATTATGCCTTCTTATTCTTTCTTTCTTTTACTTCTTCTATCCATTCAGCATCTTTGTTATGTTCCACAGGATCTTAATAGAAATTTCTCCAAAATACAGCTATTTCTTTTTTGTTGATGGTGTTTCTATTCCTTTTGCCTTGTTTCCCAATTCTCTATAAACATTTTTGGGGTTATCAATAAATTGCTTATTTTGTACTATTCCTTTAAATTTATCTGCATATCTTCTAAGTTTTTCAACCTGTGCTAATATCTTTAGTTTATTATTTGCAATAGTGTACGGCAGATCATGGTCTGTTCTGGTACTGCAAATTGCTTTTATCACATCTGTCTTTCTGAATATTTCTGTTAATGTGCTACCTCTTCTGTAGTCTTCTAACAGCAACATCTCTTGTCTTAATTACTTTATAAATCTCCCTAGTCAATAATTCCATGATGGCATTTGATTTCTCCCCATCCTTTCCTTTACTGCCTTGCATTTTTGTGGTAAACCTTTATCTGTTATTAATTTAGTGACACAGTAATATATCCTATTTACTTCTGTTAGATCACATGAATTTCTATGAACAGTCTTGATTACTGTGTTTATCTGTTTTATCAAAGTTTGAACATTTTGGTCTTGTTGAATTTCTGTAACCTGTTTCTATCTCTCCATCTCTATTAAATCATGCAACTCTTCCCTTAGGTCATTTTCTTCTAAACTAAGGGCATTCTGCAGAACGTTCTAGAACATCTCCCTGTGTCATATTTGAGTCAGCTTCATCCTGTTTCCATCCATTGCTCTTTCATATGGGAACTCACTGGCCTATTACTCCACAATACTGACTGTGTCATAGTTTCAGCAGTTTCCAATTCCTTCCCTTGCTGTGCATCTCTAACTGAACTTTTGTTTCCTACTAAAAACTCCAAAGTATCTTCATATGACAAATGATTAAATCCTTCCTACTCCACTGGTTCCTCCTTAATTTGGGAACTTATAGTTCTATCATGCTGTGATGTTATCAGTTAGACTTTGTACACTAAATGCTTCACTTCACAAGAAATCCATAACTTTAGTTTTTATTTCTTTAACTTCTCCATTATTAATCATCTTTTCTACTTCCCCCCTTTGTTTTCTTATTTTTTGTATTGCAAAATTTTTCATGTCTGGATGGCTTTGAATGTACTTCTCTTTAAATATCTTTGTTGCTGCTTTTTTGTACTAACAGTTTTGCTTTCGCCTTTGCATAAACATTGCACCACAGTAAATCTCTTTTTCTTTCCCATTCCCATATTTCTTCTTCAGATGTCTCCTGCTCTTCCTGTAATCCTTCACTTTGCAAGTATTCCATAACTTCATTTACTATTTTTTAATATCTGCTTTATTAACTTTCTGTTTTATCTTCCCCCTTTGTAGTCTAATTTATTTTGTATTGTGAAATTCTCCATGTCTGGGTGCCTTTGCTGTATTTCTCTTCAAATATCTTTGGAGATGATTTTTTGTAGTGATTAAGTTGTTTTTTTCTTTGCATTAATATTGCACCATATCAGATCTCTCTTTCTTTCTCGTGTCCATATTTCTTTTTTTATACCTTTCAAAAATCTCTAGACTTTGTTCTTTATATTTTTGCACTTCCTCCATTGCTTCTTTTTACAAATGGCCTAAGGTTTCTTGGTCTATATAAAGTTTCACATGAATCTATTGTATTAAGGAACACAAATTTACATTTAAAGCTTTTCACAGATTTTCTTGTTCAAATATTTTTCTTTCCTCTAATTTCTCTCTTAATCTTTTTTTATATCTTCTGTCCGGAAATTCTGGACTTCTTGCATAATAGTAATGATACATAATTTCTTTCTTATCCTCGATAGTCCATCATCTTTATGGCTCTGTTTTGGTCTGTCAGTTTTTTTGTGTTTTTTGTGGACTACTACTTCCTTCTACAACAGGGGAGGGCATCCTCCACATGAGCCTGGCTGCCTAACACCATTGTAAAAATGTTTCTGTGTCTTGAGGATTCTACACCATCATTTTTTCCAGTCCTGCGCCTACCAGGATTGGGATTTTTTTTATCCTGGAACTTGTGCACCCAGCTGTCATTTTGATTTTTTAACATACTTCTGTCTATGATATATGCTGTATATAAAATACAGTCTATATATCAGTGTCATCTTAGTGAAATTTTGAAAAAAACAGGGTCTGGACTCAGATGTTCTGTAAGGTGTTCTAGATATTATAAAAAATGGGGCAGTGACAACTCTGAATATGATCAGCTGTGGGTAAGTTTATATGGCACCTGTTCTGGTGTATAAACCCCTGGATTACACAATTAATAGCTGAAACGGCATTGCTGTTTTTTCATATATTGCCAATTTTTATTCAGAGAAAGCATGTCAATTGGATGACTGATGTCACATTATATTAATGGATTCAGATAAGCAGGAGAAGAAAATGTAATGGACAAAGGTGTTGTAAAGGTTGATACACCTGCAATACCATATTCTGCCACCACTAGTACTATATCCCTACTCTCCACTATCACCATTAGTATCTCTCTTATATCTCCATATCATATACATTATCAAAAACAAAATGTATAGATCAAGGAAGTACTTAAAATAGTTCCTATGGGATTACAATGTTCTACATACTCCAGTAGTATTGAGTCCAGCTTTAAATATTTTGCCAAGTTGACAAATATGTATGATGGTCATGAGTTTGATATCATAAACTTCTAATTAAAAAGAATAATGATGTCATTAAATGTCTTATGGGGAAGTTTTAGTTCCTATGCAATTACAATGTTCTAAATATCCCAATGGTACTGAGTCCATTTCTAAATATTTTACTGAGCTGACAAATATGGATGATGATCATGGGTTTGATACCGTATGACTTTTAATTATAACGAATAATGATGTGGTTAAATGTCTTATGGTGGAATTTAATACAATAAATAATGAAATAATGGAAAATTTACTATTACCTACATCTATTTCAGAATATGTGTCCATTTTCATGAAAGTGGATAAACAATTTGATATTATTATGAATAGAAAAAAGAAAAAATCTTAGAGACATTAAACAATATCAAATGAAAACAGATCAGAGACATATGAGCACCAAATACCATAGAAGTTACCTTAATGTAGGATACACTAAGTCCTATAACGGTATAGGCTCTTAAAATTGGGCAACACAATTCTCTTCAGTCATCCCTAGGGACAACATTACTTCCTATAATAAGGATTCAAATAACAATCTGAACCTGTAATGGTGGGCAGAAGGATTTTGCAGGGAGAAACAAAGTAAACAGGGAAAGTAATAAGGTGAGAGGCAAGGGTGAACAAGGTAATTAATTACTACTGATACTTCATGGTCTTTGGAATATTTCCTTTATCCCACAATGGGTGTAATATTTTCAATTATTGCCATAATTATAGTCATATAAATATTAATTTGACTAATTTCCATTTACTGGAAACGTTTTTTTTTTTATTGTACTTTATCAAAATATTTCTATTTGGTAGATTCTCTCACTGAAGTGAGGTTATATACTAGGAAACTGAATTTGGCTGTAGATTTTTCTATGTTGAAAAATCACAGTGCTACCCCTGTTATAATCTTACTCATGAACAAAGGCAAGCTCTTCAAATGTTAAAAACAGATTGCTCTATCCATATGATGATGCCATGTAAAGGGGGTGGCACAGTCATTTTTGATTTAATTGACTATACAGGTATTATGTCTGGGATTATCCAGGATATTGACACTTATTCACAAGTCTCACAGAATCAAATAAATATCATGTATAGCTGAATTGATTTGTATTTTCATGTTTTTTATGGGGGTTGGTCTAATAATAACTATAGTACATGAATTTTTACATATATAGGACCCCATCATTCAAGTGATTTTTTTCTGGTGCCCAAGGTCCACGGAAACATAAAAAACCTTCTCTTTGGCTCTATTATGGTAGCCCACAGCTTCGTTGGCAGTTTATATAGGTTTTTAAAACAGTGATCAGTGACCCTTCACATATTCTGAAGGATCTGTGGGATTTTTTAGGGAGGTTGAAACAGGATTTGTGGAATAAGAATGTGGCTTTTTTAACTATAGATATAATAGATCTGTTTACTAGTATCCCACAGAGTGAAGGAATTGAATTGTTCGTGATACCATTCCATCCTATCCTACATCTTTTTATCCAATACTGACATTGTTCTTGTCAATTAACTTATGAGAATCATGTTAGATAACAATTTTTTTCTATTTTGAAGGCAAGATATATAAATAAATCAAAGTAGTACGTATGGGGAGGGGTGTTATGAGACCCTACATATGCCAATTTGGTTTTGACAGGTTAGAAATATAAATATATCTTCACCAGCCCTTTTTAAAAATACTGTAGTTTATATATGAGATTTGTAAATGATATCATTACCCTGTGGAATGGAACAAAAGTGATGATTAAAGACTATATAAAATGCCTTTATGACACAGCAGAATTTCTAAAATTTACATTCAGTAATAAAACACAGTGCCAATTGTTTAGATACAGCCATCTCTCCTACTTACATTGGTTTCATAGCTAACTTTTATAAGAACCCTACATTCAGTAATGGCTATTTACATTTTAACAGCCACCACCCTTTTATATATGAGAAGAGCCTGATAAAAGGTCAGTTTATTAGATTATTAAGAATGGTGTCTGACTATACATATTTTGACTTGGAAAAACATATTTGGGGTAGAGGTTACCAGTTAATATGTCAGAACAGATCTTGAACAAACTTTTTGGTGGATGGGGGAGCAAGTATAAGACCCTGTTAGGAGTAGATATTACAATGAGCAGTGTTCAACTAGCAGTGGTAAAAGTAATAAGTCATATGAGAGATCATTTGTGTTACAGTACAATTAAAGTTCACAAATAGTAAAAAGTACATTGCAAAATAACCGGAATATGTTTAAAATCAATGGCACTTTGATGGTTATATTGGGTGACTGCCCCTACTTTGTGTTTAGAACAGCCCACTGTTTGAAAAAATGTTTGAAACAAGGGTTGCTAAAATAACAACCTTAGAAATAAGGAACACTATAAAATGTGATAGTTGTAACAAAGTTATATATCGGAGGGTAATTCATTAAATCTAGATTGCTCCGATCAGTGATCCATACTTGGGAATTGTGGTTTATTGGGCTTAGTGTATATGTGTATATATATATATATATATATATATTTTATGTGGTCAAAAGTGAAACATTTTTAGGAAAGTGAATATATGAACATAACTATGACATCCTAAATGGGAATCAAAAATGGGTTCCTATTAGAACGACGACAACGCATTTTGTCGAATGCATTTTCATCGACACTTAAAAGAGCGAACAGGCAAAACAGGAAAGTGGCTGTTCAGCGAATTCTTTCCCTGGGAAAGAAGTCACTTGACCGCTTCATTGTTTTGCCGTGTTCTGCACTGTAGTATGTCTCAGGGATTCTCTTGTCTGGTATAGCTCCCGAGCGTGAATGTGCAACAGTTACTGACCTTAGGGTTAGGGTGCAGGTTAACTTAAGTGCATATGTATGAAAGTGTTTACTGTATTTTTTTTTTTGCATTAGATGTATGGTTGAGTTATGTGTATATGTGTTTCCAGCTGTTTACTTTTGTTTTGGGGGAGTAGAATTAGGGTTAAGGTTAGTGTGTATGTGTTTGGAACTGTTTATGTAAATGTGCAACAGTTACTGACCTTAGGGTTAGGGTGCGGGTTAAGGTAAGTGCATATGTTTTAAAATGTTTACTTTTTTTTTAGTTAGATGTATGGTTGAGTTACATGTGTATGTGTTTTTAGCTGTTTACTTTTTTTGGGGGGGGTAGAATTAGGGTTAAGGTACGTGTGTCTGTGTTTGGAAGTGTTTACTGTTTTTTTTGTTTTTGGTTGGAACAGCGATTTCTTTCTCTAGGAAAGAAATTGCTGTTCTGAGGTGTCGACATTTTCAGCTTTTGCTGAAAAAGGGTTGATGAAACATCGTTCACTGTTTTAAGCATTTAATGTTTTAATACAGACCCATCAAAAATAATACCTACATTCAATTTCATGTCATGCTTTTAAGACATTAGTTTTTTTGATTCTTGTAGAAGCTTATCACAGCACTTGAGGGCCCATGGGAGATGCAACTGGAGTACAAGGAAGTGGTGTGGCAGTTTGGACTACAACTCACTGATGCTCCTGGTTTAAATGGGAACATATCTATCCTACCAGTTTTTAAATTACATGCTGCAGAGTTATAATGTTTATGTTTCATGCTTTTAGTCTAATACCTTTAAAAAATCAGTTTAGATGTATTTGTATTTATTTTATGAAGATTTTTTTTCATTTACTTAGTTTTTAATGATGTTCCATTTAGATGCTATATTTCTTTACAAAGTCTTAACAAATGTTATTTTTTTTGTAACATTTTGATTGGTTAAATTGGATTATGACTATATTCATAGGTTCATAGGAGGTTACTAGGCTATTGGCCCTAGGGCCTTTACAAGCCTAGCCATGTTATGCCCTTATTCCCACATTGACCAAGTTGCATGGTCTACATTTGAAGTGTGAATCTATGATCAGCACCACTACCCTTATCCAAGAGGTACATAGATGATACGTCCAGGGTAAATTTACAGTCTTCCATCCAGTTGTCTAAGTTACACTTAAATAGGGTTATTGAGGAGCTCTGTTTTATGTGAACTGGGAGTTTGTTCCAGAGGAGTGGCAATTTCTGAGAGATATATCTGTCTTTCAGCATGTTCTGTTAATGTCGCAGGCTAGGTTAAGTTCCCTAGAATAAGTGAATCCTGTCCCATTTGACTTCTGTATACACAGCATTTCCATTAGGGCAGAATCCGAGACTGCTCTGTAGGCCAGGCATAAGTCGCCTCTCAGCAGCCTATAAGATACAGAGTACAGTGACAGGGTCCTCAGTCTGTCCATGTAGGTTATGTGTTGAAGGCCTTGAACTTTCTTGGTGAGAAACCTCTGAGGTCTCTCCAGCTGCTGCAGGTGTCTGGTGAGGTATGTAGAGAAGGGGGCATTGCACTCCATTAGTGGTCTGATGAGAGACAAGTAGAGGGGAGTTATAACATCCTTAGCTCTTGATGCTATGCTCTTACTTATGAGATGTGCAACATCACAGGCCTTGCTTACCACTGTAGAAACATGGTAATCAAAGTTAAGGTTGCTATCACCCTTTGCTCCTAAATTTCTCACCACAAGGTTTGAGCTAAGGGGGCACTGTTAGAATTGCAATTTTCAGGGACGTCCCCTTTGCCAAAAGGGATGGTGAAGCATTTTTTGCATTTAGTTTAATCCATGGCTTTGGCATCAATCATTTGTCTGTGTAAGCCCTTGTTTTGTATGTCAGCATTGTTGGGAGACTTAATGATTGCACCCAGTTTGCAGTGATCGATGAACTTGGTAAACCACAAGCCATCTATTTCTGCCTGAATGTCTGAGAAATAGATTCCAAACAGTAAGGGGCCCAGCACAGATCCTTGTGGTACACCACTCGTAACAGGTCTGATGGTAGAGGTTGAATTCCCAATTTTGACTGTATGTGTTCTGTCAGTGAGCCAGTTGGTTCCCCATCTAGTAACATATGGGTTAATTCCCACCTAGGTGAGTTTCTGATGCCTGAATGAGGGAATGTGTCAAAGCCTTGGCTAAGTAAGATAGGCTGTATGTACTGTTTAGCCTTCATCCAGGGCTTTGGTGACATTCTCAAAGAAGTCCACCAGGTTTAATAACCATGATCTACCCTTAACAAAGCCAAACTGGGTTGGGTCAAGAGTTTCAATTTCTTTGTTGATAAGGTCAATGATAATTCTCTCCATGGCCTTGTAGATAAGGTTGGTTAGGCTTATGGGTCTATACATCTCCAGGGTCAGTTGATGGACCCCCTTTGTGCAAGGGAATTACTGTTGCTGTTTTCCACTCTGCTGGGACAAAGCCAATACTTCGACTGTGGTTGAAGAGACTACTAAGTAGTTCTGCTAGATCCTGTTTTAGACCATTTAATAGGCAGCCTGGGATGTCATCTGGTCCCAAAGAGGCTGTGGTTTTGGCCAAGAAGAGTGTGGTTATGACCTGTTCTTTGGAGATACTAGGTAGAGGACTGGTGACAGGTATGCTTTGGGGTATGTCTGATGGGGACAGGGAGGTGAAAGCACCAAATCTGTCTGCTAGCAGGTTGGTGATATCCTCAGTATCAGTATGAGTGGTACCATCCACTTTTAGTTCAACCCAAAATTGGGGTCTCATTTTTAGATTTCTGATGTAGCTAAAGGATGCCTTGTGATTATCCTTAGCTAGGGATGCTAGTTTATCTAATTTGCTTGTTCAAGCTGTGGGGGGTGTCCTTTCTTTGTTGAGTCAGTTCCCTCTTGTTCTTAGTTAGTTTCTTCCTCTTGTTGTATAACCTGTTTATGCTTGATGTCCACCAGGGTGACTTATTTTTTTTTTTGTGAGAACCTTGTTTTGATCCGTTCAAGTACAGACGAGTCTATGCATTTGTGTAGGTGTTTATACAGGGCATTTGTGTACACCTCTGTATAGGACTCATTGCTGACAGTGGTATCAGGGGGTTTGAAACTATTGATGCTATCTCTTAGGAGGCTATAGTTTGCTTTGGAGAAATTTTTAATCCTTTTTGCTGTTGAGAGTTTGTCAGGTATGATCATTACTTCGAACAAGACTGATTTATGATCAGCCCTTACAAAGGAAGACAACACACAGGGAGTAGTGCAAAGACTCCCCATGTTAGTGAGTACTAAGTCTAGGACATTTGTGTCCCTAGTGGGGGTGAAGACTATCTGTTCCAGAGCATTTGTATTAACAAAGTCTAGGAACCTTAGAGCAAGCATGTTTGTGCTCATATATGACCCCAATCAATGGATGGATAGTTGAAATCACCCATGACCAAGGTGTTTGGCTGCATAGTGAGTGACTCAAGAAGATCCAGGTAGGCAGAGTGGTTCTTGTGGTTTATGGTGGGGGACCTATAGCTAACAATGATATGGGAGGGGATTTTACTTACAGTTAGTTGGACTTGGAAGCTCTAGGGAGTTGTACTGTTTGACCAGTTTTGAAGTGTATCTTTAATGAAGATAGAACCAAAGGCAGAGCTGTATCCTTCATGCTTGTTTTGAGGTCTGAATGTGTGGAAGGCATTGTAGCCTTGCATGCCTGGGGTGGTCCCTGAGGCCTTGAACTGTGTCACTGTGACTGCGTAGACATCGGCATCTTGCAAAGTAAGGAGTGCTTCCAGTAATTACGGTTTCTGATTTAGACAGCATTAAGCAACATAACCTTGAGTTTGTCTCTAGTGGATTTTTTTATGTCAGGAGTTTTGTTGTTATGATATTGCCTTAAAAAGGCACTGTGGGGGTGGTAAGTATCTTTGCCAGTAACCAAAAGCCAAGAGGTGACAGGTGAAGACCATCTCTGGCAAAGCAGCATAGGTTGTTGACTATATCTCCTCAGGCTGACAGATACTGGATCCCCTTGGACTGACAACAGAAGCTAAGACAACTGTTGAAGTCAATCATTTTTTGTTTATATTGAGGGATCATCCTGGATGAAGATAGAATCCTGCCTAGGGCTGGGAACATACCTGCTTGGGACAAAATTTGAGAGTTCAGTCATGTCTCTCACTTCAGATAGTCCAGTGAGATATGTCTCAAGTCATTCACTCCAACATGGACTATGACAGAGTCATAACGGTACATCTTGTTGAGAGACTTGAGTTCGTGAGTGATCTGACAGATAATGGCACTTGACAGGTAGCTGACCGTGACCTTCTTCTTGTCCATCCTGTTGAGGGGGACATCTGTGTGTCTCACTATGGAGTCTCCTATGACCAAGACATTTGGTTTTGAGGTGTTTTGCCTTAGGGGCATATTGGCTGAGACACACGGTCATGTGTATTATTATGTGTAGTGGATTCTGTTGGGTCTGCGGAGAGTGCAGTAGGTCTGCGCTTGCACGGTCTCTGATCTTTAGGTAGGCTTCTAGCAAATACCTTCACATATGTGGGTTTGTGTGTTATGAGCTTTTAAAGTGCAAGAAGTGAAGTGTGTGTGCTGACAACGTGTTTGACATCTGGTTTCTTGTTATGTGAGAGAATTTATTCCAAATTCATAGTATAGACACATCTCTCACATGTTGCATTTGTTTCACAAGTATATAAGAGTTATAAACATGCTTGTAAAGCACTTCCTGATTGTTCTGATGAAGTCTCTATCAACTGTTAGTTGGGAGGAAAGTACTTAACTAGTGTATGTTGAAATGGTTTTCAGAGTACATTAAATTATTTTTAAGTGAAATTTCCTTTTGGTTCTTGTGCTTCTTCAATTGGTACACAGGTTTTGGTTATTAGTTCTTGTATGTGAGTATTTTTGGTGCTTTGTTTTAGAGTATATCATATACACTCCTTAAGGTTCGACACCTCCTTCCACCTTACAACCATTTCTCACTCACCCCCATCACTTTTATTCCACATTTTCCTTTCCTACATACCTGAATGTGCTCTTCTTACAACTGATATAGCCTTATTTTACAAAAATATCACATAGCTATGGATTTGTGTCGAATTTTACATAACTGATTTGTATCTATCAACCTTTGTACAGTTATTGATATTCATTCAGTTCCACTGGATGTTTGTACAGCAAGGAATTTACTTATTTTCTTTAGAAATTGCAAAGATGTATTATCGTGGTTGTTATCTTTTAAAGTAAACGGTTACTCTATTGATATATATTTGTAAATGTCTATATGCTACTTTTATACTGCACTCTGTTAATTTTTCAGTACATATTTTTATCATTTAATGTATACACTGTGGAGCTTTTCTTCACAGTTAACAAATGGAAAATAGATAAAAAAATAAAATATTGTGGAATGCAGCCATCAGTATGTGAGATTTCAGTACTGCTATTGCATGAGGTAATCGACAGTGGAAACTAGTAAATGGAATGTGAAGGTGTAGTCAGAGACCATATTGGGTTCAGAAATGTGTAAGTTATTATGGGTAGCATGCATTTGTATGACTGGGAAATCCTGTTCTGTCAGCTTATGGCTTAGGTACCACTGAGTAGAATAAGGACAAGGCATGTTAGAGGCTGAACAATGGTAACAACTTACTATGCAAATAAAATGTATACGTAGAACTAATACAACCAAGCATGCCTGACTTTAATAACATAGAGGTACTTTTCATCAGACCTGAAATAAATAGTAATAAACATCTAAATATAATAGGCATTTATATTCTATCTAGCAACAACCCCAAACATAACAGAGGATTTCCTACACTGGGTTTCTATAACTTTCCCACAAGAAACTATCATATTGGGTGACGTTAATGGGTTCCTATTATGAAATCCAAGAGGCTGAAGATCGAATGGCTTTAATATTGGAAATGCCATTCATCTATGTGTTTTTTGTGAGATCGCGGTACAGTGAAGATTGAAAAATTTACCCTTTCCTCACTGCAGGGCGATCTCGGAGTTTGTATATATAATTACCAGAGGGTGTAGGGGGTGCAGCACCCCAAAAACACGACTTTGAGGTATGGCATTTTCGATTTTTAAGCCGTTCGATCACTGGTCTTTTTGATGTTGTAATATAGTCCTGACATTAATACCAAATGGCACTCCTATGACTCTGATAATCCTAGTAACTATAGTAACCTACATGGTTTCACTCAGATCATACTATAAACAACCAGGATAGACAAAGTGAGCAATAGACACTCAATACTAGACTGGATTCTAACTAACAAATCTGACCTAGCCCACCAATCAGGCTCTCTACCAGATAGCATTAGGGATCATCTACCAACATACTTAATTAGACATCATCTCCATTCCCACTGAAATACTTTCTATCGACAAATTTGCAATAAAAAAACTTCAATGCACAAACCTTTAACTTCATATTATGAAAATATGACTGGACCTCACTCAAAGCACTTCTCCTAGATACGGCTATGGAATATTTCAACACTACCTTCCTTGACATACTAAACAGCCTAGCCCCCACATAGAACTACTAGAGTAAAATCTAACTGCATCCCATGGCTTTCTAAAGATACAAAAAATTTATTCAAACTAAGAGATAAAGTCTGGGCACTGTGACTCACCAATAAAAATAAACCTAAGCAAGACTACTATAAATATCTTAGAAATAAAGCCAAAACCCAGGTCAAACAAGACAAAAAAATCATGCTACACAACTATACAGAAAAAGCATCGCAACAATCCTAAAAAGATCTGGTCCACCATAAATAAACTCCTTCAACCAGGCCATTCTTCTACTCTTACCCCATCTACCTCTAAGAATAATGAAAGCATAGCTGCACAATTCAAATCCTTCTTTACAAATGCCATACTCTCAATTACTAAGACCCTCAGCAATGCACCTTCAGCTAACCCAACTATATCCAAAGATGATCTGGCTCCTTCTCTTTCAAGCCTGTCCAATCCTTCACCATAAAGAAACAACTTTCTAAATTAAAGCCCACAACCCTTGCAGCTGACAACTTGCCCTCCGATTTCTTAAAACTAGCAGCAGAAACCACCTTCTATCCAACCTCTGTTCTCATTAACTACTCTACAACTGAACAATATGTTCCTTGCATCTGGAAAGCATCCTACATATTCCATCTTCACAAAGGTAGCACCTCTATAGAATTTTCCAACTACAGACCCATCACAATCTTGTCACCCCATCCAAAATCTTAGAAAAATGCATTCATATGCAGCTCTTCAATTACCTTCTATCTAATAACCTCCTTTCTAGCACACAACACGGCTTTCACCCATATCATAGTACTATAATTGCACTGCTTAGCTTTACAATTCCATCAACCAACATCAAAATGATGGGAATCTAGCATCCTCCAGCTTCTTGGACCTATCCATACCATTTTATACTGTTTCTCATCAAAAGCTGCTTAACAAACTCTCCCTACTAAATCTCATTCTTCACTCTTGTGGTTCCTTAGTTGCTTAACTAATAGTCAACAATCTGTCAAACGACAACATGACCTCTCGTCCCTCTAACTAGTTACCATGGGGGTTCCCCATGGATCGATTCTAGGGCCTCTACTTTTTATTATATTCACCAAAAGACTTTACACAACCACTTCTATAGCCTCCATTGTTCAATATGCTATTGACTCCACTGTCATCTGTGCTGTACCTACCCTAAAGGAACTTGAAGCTAAAATTCAACAATCCTTCCTAAAAATAAAATCCTGGCTAGCAGAAACACAACTAATCTTAAAACCATCCAAAACTAAACTTATGCTCTTGAACACCAGTAAAGCATGTAACCTAACAACTCCATTCAAACTACTATCTTCCAACAAGACAATAAATATCTACAGTAGACCAAGCAAATTACTGGTTGCACTACTAGACCATAATCTGAAATTCAATTTACACCTATAACAGACTATTAAAAAAAACACACAAAAATAGAGGGTCTTTACAGACTCAAGCCCTTCCTCACTGTCAGCACAAGACAAGCAGTTGCCAGACCTCACCTCTTCTCCACCCTACTTTACACCTCCCCTATCTTCACCAACCTAAAGAAAACTGATTTAACCAAATTAGAGACCTGCTACAATAAAATTCCTAAATTCACTACCAGTTCCCCCCACATGCCCCACCATTGCTTTGCCTTGCAACAACTAAACTGGCTAGAACTAGCACATTACCTAACCTATACTCGAACTCCTCATTGCCCACAGGCTTGTTCACCCACCAGAAAAACTCCCACTCTTAAGCAATTACTCCAACCCTACACTAACACTTGAGTCCTCCGATCCACGAACAAGTTCCTATTACAGGTATCCAAAACCAACAATGCCGCCTGTAACTCTCTTTACACTAGCTAGTTATCTAAAGTCTGAAATCCAATATCCCAGCCAATCATAACTTCTGACGACACAACTCAATTTAAAAATCTACTCAAGAACTTCCTTAAAAATAAATGGCTTTGCCCTTGCACTACTCCTGACTAAATCTTCCTCCTAGGCTCCATTTATCAATTCCTAATGACAGCACTTAATACCACAGTATGTTCGTCTCATGTATGTAAGTTACTGGCTCTCTCACTCATCTACTTTCCTACACCTCCCCTTTTTCTCCTTCAAAACGAACTCGGCTTACTTTGATTGGTCAGCTCCTTTCCTCACTCTCATTAGCCCTGCTTCACTATATTTTCTAACACTTTCTCCACTGATCACTTCCCTTCCTCGAGTTTATTGCTAGATGCAGTCTTTTTCCTTCTGCATTCTGAACTGTCGCTTATAGAATAAGCCCATAGAATATACTGGTGTCTATATATAATCTATGATCCGATCAACTAATGACTGAAAGTTTATATATTAATGTAATAATGTTTAACCTTCTACTAGATACTTTTCTGTTTCAGATAACATGTATATAGAGGTCATATTTCACTACATGTGGCCAAACAAATTGTTTCCCCCTATGTTTCTAATTGTATTACATGTCTATATTTCTGTAATTACCTTTGTAGCTTTTCTTCCCGGCCTCCATTGAAAATGGGCTCTGTCCCAGTCAGACTTTCCCAGTAAACAAATGTTAAATAAATAATAATAAAATAAACAAAACTCAACCTCCCATCACTTGTGTGAATTAGGATAATGATACACCTCAGAGTTGAGGGAAACCTTAAAATAGGCTTAGAAGTCAGGAGGCTTAGGACGATGGTAAGAGGAACAACTCTGGTGCCTACAGAATACATGTAAGTTAAAAGAATGAATAATATAATGAGTACAGACCAGGAAACATTTTTCTCAAAAGCTACAGGCCAGCTGTGTATGTGGTAAGGAGGTGAAACCAGAAAGTTTATGGTGGAAAGAAATAAAAACTGCAGAGCTGTATATGTGGAGGTAGTACTGTAACACAGCCTTCTCCAGTCAGCTGCAGTGGCACCACTGAATGGTGGACCACCAGTAGGTTGTATCGTTACACATAAACGGCAGTAGGTGATTCTTGAAGGATTCTTTATCACACTCTATGTATGTGGATCATGTGTAACTAGCCCAGTGTGCTATGGAAGGGATTGGGTGCAACCGTTGCTCACACTGACCAATGACAATTTAGCATCATGTTGTTAGGATGTTGGCTATGAGTTACAGTGTGTCGCTGTGTTGGCAGCCATAGGCTATGGTTGCATCCCTTTGTCAGTGTGAGACATGAGGTATACATTGGATGCTCCATTTCTGAATGATGATATTGTACTTTCTGATGCAAAACCACATTAGTGTTGCTACTGGTTTTGCTCAGACATTATCTGCTGAGTTCACCTTCATATTTTGAAGGTCTCCAGTATGTCTGTTATTTTTTTTTTCATCTGTTCATCTTCAGTTATGCAGTTATAAAAAGTGTGCACTCCAAACAATATAATCATGATTCACATTTGTGAATTTGGATACTGCTGCTAATCGTAATTTGGCAACTCCATAGCTGGACTTTTATGTAGTAGCATATGATAATACTCTGAGGCAGTGGCACATATCTGTGAATTAGGGCTACAGAGGTGGGTTCTGTTGTATAACTTTATGGTTGGTGGGTTCTTCTGTAAACTATTATGCATACATACATACATACAAATATTTCAAGCACTGGCATTAATGCCCTTTTAGCTTGCTGATATACCAAAACACTTGTTCCCATAATAAGTGTCCAGGCTATTTTTAAAAATATCTAAACTAGTACTTGCTTTAATGTAATTTGGTAGTCTGTTCCATCCATCAGCTACTCTGCCAGAGATCCAATCAGTACACTTCTCATTCCTATAGAATCTTCTACATAGGTTGTCTGATGATTCTCTAGTACTATTCGTTAACCCCAAACATTCCCAGAGGTAGTTGTCACTAAATGCCTATATACCTGAATAAGATCCCCTCTTAAATATCTGTAAGAGACACTGTACAAGTTCAGATATTTTAGTCTTTCGTAATAACTTAAATTTTCACATCCATGGATGCTCGGTGTATTTCCACTGCACTCTTTCCAGTTTACTGTACTTACAGTATCATTATATCTATTATTCACAAAGTCATATAAATATGGTGAGATTCTTCAAGTTTGGAGACGTGCTTATTAAACCTGTCTTTAAGGGAAAGGGGAGTAGGACAAACCCAGAGTCATATAAACTCTTAAGTCTATTTTTTTGTTGTGGAAATGGAGAAGGTAATACTGGATAAGTTATTGTCAGAACTGGATAGGTTGGGATTTGAAACCATATATCAGCACATATATGTTGAAAATAGATCTATTACCACCTGTAACATGATATTCAATGACAATATAATAAAAGCTATAAATGAAAAATTGTGCTGTGATGTAATTTATATAAATTTAACTTCAGCTTTTGACAAGGTCATAAACAAAACACTGATCAATAAACTAGAACTACTAGATACTGATGTAGCCTTGATAAGATGGATAACTGCTTGAATTACAAGTAGGACATAGCAAGTAACATACAGCAACTAGGCAGGCGAAATTCGTGGTTACAGTCAGGGTGTCCGACGGGGCTCTGTTCTAGGCCCTTACTTGTTTAGATTGTATCTTTCAGACCTAACATTTTCATCTGGGGTGTTCTATAGTCTACATGCAGATGACCAGAAATTGGGTTACATGTGTTACAGATAAGGCATGTCTGCAAAAGAGCTTGAGTAAATTGACCATTTGGTCACACAAGAATATTATGCTGATAAATACTTCAAAAACTAAGCATATGAGTTTTGGGAGACACAAACTGAAAGGTGAATATTTAATGCAGCAGACAGTAATTGAAACTGTAGACTCATTTAAGGACCTGGGTATATGGGTAGATCCAGCTATGAGTTTTTCTAATCATATAAACCCATTGATTAATGATAGTTACAGAACTCTAGGTGGTATAAAAAGATTTTTAAAGTCTAGAAAAATCTGAAATAATAAAGTCATTGTTTGTTAGTTACAGTAGACCCAAACTTGAGTATTAAATAACAATATGGAAACCTTAAAAGAAAACAAGCATGAGAAAACTGGAAAGAGGTTAGTGAATATATACCAAGGCCACCTATTGATGTGAAAATTTAAGTTATTATGAAAAACTAAAATATCTGAACTTGTACAGTGTCTCTCATAAACATAAGAGGATATCTTATTTGAGTATATAAAGCATATAGAGACAACTATTTCTGGGAATGTTTGGGGCTATCAAAAAGCAGTAGAGAGTCATCAGACAACCTACGTAGAATATTCTCTAGGAATGAGAAGTGAACAGCTAATGCATGGAACAGACTACCAAATTACATTAAAGCAAGTACTAGTTTAGATATTTTTATGAACAGCCTGGACACTTATTATGAGAATAAGTGTTTTGGTATATTGGTAAGATAAAAGGGCATTAATACCCATGTTTGAAATATTTGCATGCATGTATGTATGTATGTATGTACAAGCTAGTAAGTCTGTGGCCAACTTCTCCCCTGAAACTATCACCCTAACTCCAGTGATCACCAAATCAAGGTCCCTTCCATCTCCAAGGATCATGTCCATATGGTACTCTCAATGACCAAATGCATTTCTGCCATGGGTCCTGACAATATACTTGGCTGCCTAATAAACAGTGTCAGATTTACATATGGTTATCCCCTCCTTAGAATTTTTAACCTAAGCCTCTGCAAAGGGCATGTCTCTGAATCCTAGTGCATTGTGGTAGTGATGCCCATCTATAAGAGTGGACTCACCATGACCCCTGGAAAACACAGTTTCCTCAGCCTTACAGTCCTCATCTTTAAATTCATTGAGTGCATCATTACTAACCTCATAAATCACAACATCAAAATTCTGATTAGGCTTGACCCAAAGGAATTTAACTTAGCAAAGTGTATGTTATGTCTGCTAAATCTTGTGAATTTCTTTGAAAAGGTCAAACAGTCAGTGGGCATTGCTTACACTGTACATGCTGTCTGCCTTGATTTGCCCAAGGCATTTGACACTATGCCCCATCCTGGAATCATAAATAAGCTTATGGCTTTAAACATTGAACCCTCAGTAGTAAGGTGGGTAGCAAACTGTCTAAAGGACAGAATGCAAGTGTCAGAATTGGTGACTCCACCTCAGTCAGAGAAAAGGTGACCAGTACTGTCCTCCAGGAATCTGTGTTGGAGTCCCTCCTATTTGGCATTTATTTCTCTGACCTCAAAACCTATAGCACTAGTTTAAGGTTAACCAAATTTGCTGAAGATTGCAAACTGGGTATTGTCAAGTCGGGTCTATATTAGATATTCAAATGCTTAAAAGTTCGAATCACTAAAGAACGAACTTTAGTGATCGAACGCTTAAAAGTTTCTAATATCTATAAAAAGAATATTAAAAAAAAAAGTAAAGGGTTTAAGCAGGGAAGCAAGCCCCCCTGCACCCTCCACACCCCCCCGCTACTTAAATATACCAACTCTGAGATCGCACTTCAGTGTGCTACAGTTCGGAAATGGAAAATTTCCCATTTCCTACACTGTAGTGTGATCTTGGAGTTGGTATATTTAAGTAGCGGGGTGTGTGGGGTATGCAGCCCCCCACATGGGGGTGCAGGGGGGCTTGCCCCCCTGCTTACATCCTTTAGTTTTTCTTTCCTTTTTTTTTTTATTTTTTTTTTATGTATATTTGAACATTTAAGCGTTCTATCACTAAAGTTCGTTCTTTAGTGTTTCGAACTTTTAAGCGTTCGAATATCTAATATAGACCCGTCAAGTCAAGTTAAAGCAAGACAGTTATACCTTTCAAAATGAACAGCATTAGACAACAACTGGTGCACTGAAAAAGGGATTAAACTAAATACCAAGAAATGCAATATCACCCCTTTTGGGCAAAAGCAAATATATTCAGTCTATTACATCAACAAAATCCAAATGTGAAGCAAGTTAGTGAGAGGAGAGTTGGGCACCTGGCTTGATTGCTGCCTTTCCTTTGATCATCATATGGGAACTGTGAATAAGAAATCCTTCTATATCTCACAGCTTATTGACAAAGCCACACCCTTTACTATCCATGAAGTCATTGTTGCTTTATAGTCTCCACTGGTCACTCCCATTATAGAAAAAAATGCACCCTTTAGCATGTACCTTACTAGTCAAATCAAAAGACATGAAAAAACACAGAGGTTCCTAACAAACAATGATCTGTGGCCTAAAATGTCTTAGCTACAAGGAAAGACTGGAATCCTTCTTCCTGTACTAGCTGTTGTAGAGGTCCTTGAGGGGGAAACTGTGCTTCACATGCTATACCCTCAGGGTTCCTGCTATCATTGACCTCCTTTTGCTTGATTATTCAAATAGTACAGGCAACACCACAAAAAGAAATTTTAGCCTGTATCAGTAAATACATAAAACTAAATAGTGGCACAAGTTCATTTCCTCCCTTTGTCCTGAAGTAAGCTCCCTTCTAGGTCAATCAATGTGATTTTCTGTCACTCTTCAAACATAACTTTGACAACTGCATGGCTATCCTTACATTTACTTGGTGATTTGAAGGCTTCAATGCTCTTAAAATATATAGGTATGTGTTGGGGGTACATCCTGAGAGTAGTTAGTGGCAAAGCTCACATGGTTTAAGGTTAAATTGCTTTATGGATCCAATGATCCTATGTTAGAAAACTGAGGTAATTCTGAAAGCTTGAGTCAGGTCTGGTATCCCACCTATGACACAGAGGGTGACAGGAGAAACATAAAATAGAGTACAAAGGATTAGTCCAGATAAATCTCTTTAGTTACCAGATCTAGGTGACTCTCTCAGATGCTCTCCCATCAGTTAAGTAGGAAGATGGATGAGTGTGGCTGTTCTAATACATTACATTCAACAGGCCAATTATATAAAGCCAGTTACAGATAATGGTGGGAGGGTCCAGAGGAGCTGCCTGGAGGTAAATCTGAGAAATATAAAAACAAGTAGCCAGTCACAAAACTTAGAGGTTAGTCTGTTATTTGAATATTTCTGAAATTCCCATGAGTGTTTACCAGCTCAGCAGTCTTGTGGAATATCATTCCAAGTAAAAAAGTTCTTAGTTTTATTTTTAACAAACAAAAATGACAACATAGCATGAGTTACCACTATATAACTATATTTAAGAAATCACTTTGGAATATAAGTGTTTTCATATAAAATATTATAAATATATACAAGCACAAACTTAGCATATACGATTGTGAAAGACATTACAAAAGCAGACAAAAAGATACGATACGTGTTTTCAGAAGTCGTTTGCAATAAGTAAAAATTCTATTCTATTTTTAGTCCAGAAATAGTCCCACTAGGTGTCCGAAAAATTGTGAATATCCTTCTTTATTATGTAATTACTTTGAATAAAAACATTAATGTTTGTATTGAAACAGACACTACCTCGGATTTGCTAGTCCTGCACAGAAGCGGCCATTTAGGAGCAGGACGGGAGCGCGCACTGCATAGTAATGAGGCGTGCTGCCTGAGCTCCTAATCTTACACAGAGCATGTAAGACTGCAGGGGGTGTGTCTGAGAGCAGAGCTCTCAGAATATACATGCCCCTGCATTGAAGAAGAGCTGAAAGGGCTAAGAAATAAGTGAGACCGCTCATAGGTGTCCGCATATCCCCACCAACAGTCCCCTCGTACAACAGCAAGTATATAGAAATAAAATGAACAAACCCTTTTATTTTTTTTAAAACTCCAATTAAAGCTAACCATAGGTGCATGGGTGTGCCCAACGCTTAGCTACGGTTAATGCAGCTTAAATGGCTAAAGAGGATAACAAGAAAGATATATGCAATTGAAGCAGAATAGCAATAGTGTAGTGGGCAGAGCATTTGCCTTACGAGCAGGCATTCCAGGCTCGAGTCTCATTGCTGCACATTCCATTTTCCCTGGAAAAGCACATTATGACCAATATTTTTGTTGCATAACCCACTAAATAACATATATTTATGAACTGGAGTAATGTAGTAAATGTACATGTGAGGTGTCAGTGTCATAATGAATAAAGCACTAGTAAGCATGTATAAGCACCAATAAGCAGTAGTAAGCATATATAAGCACTAGTAAGCGGGTTTAAGCCTGTTTGCATGGGGGTAAGCAATGCGCATACAGGTTAAGCAATATTGAAGCTAACTCTCTGTAAGCATATATAATCGGAGGTTAGCATTGCTTACCCTCGTGCAAACCCACACAAACCTGCTTACAAATGCTCAAAAGTGCCTTAATCACTCTGTATGCAATGGTCCTTGCTCTGCCCATCAACAAAATAAACAGCCTTGCAGGTCTTGAACCCAGGACCCTATATACTATAGTCACAGTAGTTAACCACCAAGCCATCACAGAAGTACAGAAGAATGAGGTATCAGCAAACAAGTCTTCACTATAGTAAAATCAAACTGAACCTGTGAATGGAATCAGTATACATATGTTCCATAACTCATTACATAACATAAATATGTGAACTGGAGTACACCAGTAAGCCCAGAAGTCAGGTGTAATTTGTAATAGAGTGTTGAAGTCCCCAATAAAACACAAGGACCCCCATACAGTGTACATACACGTGAATCATGGATACCAGGCATACATATAAGATGTAATGAATAATAAATCAATGCCAAAAAGGAAATATAATGCAAAGTCAAATGTAAGCAATGCTAAGCATTGCACAGGCCAGCTTAGGAGGTGTAAGCAATGTGTAGGGCAGCTAACTCAATGTTCCCAGTGTTATATCCCTTTAAACAATGCCAACTGTGGGTAAGCAGGTTTGCCCATAGCTTAGCCTTTTCAAAACCGGCCAATCATGAAAAAGTGTGGGAAATCAGCCATTCTTAAACCCAAGAGGCAGGAATACATCTCATAGCTGGTTGTAACTTCCTTTGCAGGAACTATGCCAGGAAGGGGAGAGGGTGTGCACTTTTGGGTGCAGTGCTGGTGCATCCAGGAGTCCAGAGTCATGGTAGGACTCCTTGTCAAAGACCATGAATGGAGATGGCTGCAGGGCCAGTACCAGGGCTCCCATTATAAGGCAGATACCTGGAACTGTCTCACCCATGATCTCACCAGTGCCACTGGCATACCCCAAACTCATGAGCAGGTCAGGCATCATTATGCTGTCCTGAAGCAGCATAAGGGGGACCTCTTGGACCAGTGGATCGAAGAGGCTAGAACAACAGGGGATGTTCCAGCTGTGTGTATCAATCCACTACCTGTTTAATAATTGCCAGCTCATGTATATCATGGACAGGTATGGCTAAATATTCCTCTTATGTCCTCCACAGCTGTAATTGAGTGAGCTGTGAACCAGGAGGCCCATGGCAGTCACCTGGAGATGTTGCAATGCGAGGCAGGTCAGTAATACTCTTGTATGTACTGTCATAGGAAATAAATCTAAAAGTATTAGTAAATTAATTGCCTGTATAAAACCTGTATTGTTTAAGGTAAGTACTGCATACACCAGAGAATATGGCAGGAAAAGACTCATATACTATGTATGTAAATAAAAGCGTAATAGCCTGACAATAAAGGTCTAACTGCTGGACTGCATGCGTATACTCTGGTATCATATGGTAATGTAGATTTGCATTCACGTAATAGTACTGTTGTAATAAGCACTGTTACCCACACCGTGCACCATACATAGAATGTGTAGGAATGCCTGCATATGACTGGTGCAATTATCAGAGGCCATTTAGTAACAACTGAGAAGCACATAGACAGAAAATAGGGAAAAGGCAGACAGCAAAGCCCAAATAGCACATGCAACTGAGATGTGAACTGTTGCTTTTTTCGCACACACAGCCATGGATCAAATCCTGCCAATGGTAGTAGTCTGCATACAGAATCATACCCCACAACTGTACAGATATGTCCAGAATGTCCAGTAAAGTGGCCCATATCTGCTGCCTGTCAACCTGTCCCCCTGGGAAATCAGTGAGATGATCCCAGATGTATAGGCAGCAAACAGGAAATACAACTGATTGACACACATCCATGAGAACAAAGCTGGCACACTAGCAACTCCCCAAAACCTTATGAAACTAAGAAACCACGTATGTCCTATTTACACCCACATCTTGTCAAGCAGTCGCCAGAGTGTGTACAATAACAGAGTGAGATGCATGCGCATAATAGTAATATTCAAACTGTTTCTTTCTGAAATTGGTGCTCCTCGTTGCTCTAGCATAGGACCAGTTTCAGGCCTGCTGAATCTAGCTTTGTTTGTATTACTTGAGCACTGTTCCAGGCCATCTTTTTTGAAGAAGGTTCCCCTGCACCCTAGTAGCGGAAGTGTGCAGTTAGAACTTGTCTGATTGAAGACTGCTGGAACAGGGCTCAGTTTTGAGGTTTTTTCTGGTTAATTGGGTAACTTGTTTAAATCAGATTGTTTGTTTTACATATATATATATATATATATATATATATATATATATATATATATATATATATAATTGCACTTTATTCATCTGCTTTTACTGTATTTGTGTTTCTTCCTACTTTATTACTAGGGGCATTGACTACAACTCTGAACTGAGAAATATAACAATAAGCATCTTTTTATGCGCATCTAAAGTGTTTTTTTATTGTATCTGCTTTATTTTCTGAAAAAAAATATATAAATATACTTGTTTCTGGCCTTTCTAAGCTAGTATAGTCCAGTTTTCAGGTTAGTGCTGAATTCAGGGCTGTGTTACAAATTTCTGTGTTTGCCCATACCTTACTTGTTTAGAAGGATGTTTCTCTGTTCAGATGTGAGAGAGGGGATCTTTGAGCAGCCTATCTGTCCCTGGAGGAGTGGTTTCAGCCCAGAAAGTAGTAGTTTATTGACCATTTTGGGCTAATTTCTATCTCTTTCATTTCCCTGCTATAAAAACCAAATTTGCCCGGTTTTGCGCACTGGACAGTGCAGGTTAGCTAGGGTATAACTATTCCAGGCTCCACAAAGTCTCCTCTTCAATTTTTCCCTTGGAACTAGACAGACTTTCAACTTAAGCACTCAAGCCATTCATTTCTCAGCCCGGCACCTGCTCAAAACTCAAAGCAAGCACTTATAAACCCAAGCACTACAGAAGGACAAGGTTCTCTATTTGACCTTAACAGCCATTCAGTAAAACAGGTTACTGTACCTATCCAGGCATGTCCAAAGGGCAGTTTCAGGTGTACTCTCCAGTCTAACTGGTGAATCTGGGCATTTTGAGGCAATGTTACAACTGCCTCATGTACACAGACAACCCTCTCCTCCTACCACCAAACACTAATACATGCGAGAGATGCAATTATACAGCCAAACTAGAGGCTAAGCTCTCTCAAGCCAAGACTGGATCAGACAGTCAAGAGGAGAAGGGAAATACTGGCATCACACCACCAGTCTCACATAGACCCATTAAACCAGCACTGACAAAAAACACACGTAAATACACGAAAACATAGTCGGAGGCTCTAAATAAAAATCTGCAAAAGCAACCGAGCCCTCCAAAGCAGACATCCAAGCAACCTCCACCCCCCCAACACAAACCATGAAACACATACTTCAAAAAAACAGTGTGCCATGCAATCACAGCTCTCAAGGCAAAATGACATACCCAACATACTAGTAATAGGTGACTCTATAGTCAGGCACACTGACGTCCCACTCACTAGGCTGAATAAGGAGAAGGTTACTGTTAGCTGCCTGTCTGGTGCCAGGATCTGCCAGATAACACAAGCACTCAGGTCACTCCAGAACAAGTACAAATATGACTCTGTCATTGTCCATGCTGGTGTGAATGACCTGAGCCATACCTCCCTGGACTACATGAAAAGAGACATGGAAGAGATCTCTGATCACATAGCCCAGGCCAGTATGACCCTGACCCTGAGTAGCATCCTGCCCTCACCAAGAATGATACCACAGTATAAAGAAAAAATTATCAATTTCAACAATTGGCTAAGTTTTTGGTGTCATTCAAAGGAGATCCAGTGTCTGTCTGCCTGGGATGACATGCTCGACAAGCCACGCTGCTTCGCTAGAGATGGTTTGCACCTGTCACCCTTAGGCTTTCGCATACTGGCCAAGGATCTTGCCACTCCCATAGTGCCTTTTTTAGGCAAGGCACAAAAGACAAACCCACCACCGTAAATAGCACAAGTAACAAAAATCTGAGGGTAATACTACTCAATGCCAGACGTCTAAACCTCAAAATGCACGCACTCGAGGCACTCCTCAGTATGGAGAAAATCGATATATGTGCAGTAACAGAAACCTGGTTTAAGGCTCCAGAGAGCACCCTAGCACTACCAGGCTACAACTCATACCATACATTTCAGCCACAGAATCCAGACTGAAATACAAAAGGCAGGGGAGTATCCATATTCATCAAGGATACCCACACCTCCAGGTTAGTGGCACAGTACGATGCTTCAGAGATTATCCACGTGCAACTAACAACGGGCAAAACAGCAATTCAAATTTTAGCTTGCTACAGATCACCCACCATGTCCCAGGACCCCCATTCCTCATTTCTGGAAACACTGGGTAACATAAAGATCCTACCAAACACCCTGATATGGGGTGATTTCAACTACTCAAACATTAACTGGGAGATCTACTCAAGTACTAACTCCCTTGCCCAACATTTCCTAGACTTTATAAACTCAAACGCCCTGGAACAACTGGTCAACACTCCCACCAGAGGTGACAACATATTGGACCTGGTCATTACCAACATGGGCGACCAGTGTTACACACCGGAGGTCAACCCCTCACTGGTTAGATCTGACCATAAACAAATCACTTTGGATATCCACATTCTGCTCCCACCCCCGGACAAGGAAAGCACCATGAAAAACTTTTAAAAAGAAAACTTCACATTACTTAAGACTGAGGTGGAATGTTTCAAAGCCCCCATGCTAAAGGATAACGCTATCTAAGCTGCAAGATCCTTTACTAATGCATTCTATGGACACCTACAGGAATGCATGGATCGTGCTATCCAAAGCAAAACCAAGACTCACTCTTCAAAGAAAAGTAAACCAGTCTGGTGGACCCCTGCCATAAACAAGCTATACAATAGAAGGAGGAAACTAGTACAGAAAAGAGTAAAATCCCAAGAAGGGAAGACATCCCTGATTAGCATTGGCAAGAAACTATGATCCCTCATAAAATTGTCCAAGGTGAGTTTTGAAAGAAAACTTGCCAAGGACTCCAATGATAACCGCAAGGCATTCTTTAGCTATGTCAAGAATCTAAGTGGAAATGCTCAGATCTGCTCAGAGTTAGTGCAGAATGGCACAAAATACACTGAACCAACTGATATTGCCAACATCCTGGCAGACAGGTTCAGTGCAAACTTCACCCCCTCTCACCCCCAAAAGAGCCCATAACCATACCAGAAGAATGTAGAGCCCCTAAAATCACAGACACTCAGGTTAAAATAGCCCTCTTCAAAGCCAAAAACACACCATCAATCGGACCGGACGGTATCCCAGGCTGCGTCCTACACAAGCTCAAAGATGAACTAACCCCTCACCTAAACACACTATTCAAACTCAGCCTCTCCACAGGCTACATACCCATAGAGTGGTGCACAGCAATGGTTATTCTGCTCCACAAAGGTGGAGCCACAACAGACCCCAGTAACTATCACCCTATAAGCCTGACTATGGAGTGCATCATCATGGAACTCATTAACAGAGACATTGGGAACCTCCAAATACTGGACCCTACCCAGTTCGGCTTTGTTAAGGGCAGATCATGCCTCCTAAACCTGGTGGACTTCTTTGAGACAGTTACCAAGGCTATAGATGAGGGAAAGGTGGTACACACAGCCTACCTAGACTTTGCAAAGGCCTTCAACACCATTCTCCATTCAGGTATTATAGACAAGCTCACCAGCCTGAACATAAACCCCTATGTCACAAGATGGGTTGCCAATTGGCTCACGGACAGAACCCACATGGTGAGAGTTGTGGGAGCTAGGTCTGACTCTAAACCGGTTCCAAGTGGCTTTCCCCAGGGCTCAGTCCTAGGACCCCTTTTGTTCGGCATATACTTCTCAGAGGTACAGACAAGCACAGGAGGACTATGGCTGACTAAGTTCACAGACGACTGCAAACTAGGGGCTATAATTGACTCACTGGCTTGCACAGACATCCTCCAAAAGGGTCTCACTGAGACGGATACCTGGTGTCAAAATCATGGCCTCAAGTTAAAGCAAAAAGTGCATAGTTATTCCCTTTGAAAATAACAAAGTACATACAAACTACCACATAGGTGGTAGTCCCCTAAATACAGAAAAACGTAATAAGGGATCTGGGGACCCAAGTAGATAGTAATCTCTCCTTTGATAATTACATTGCCAAAGTGGTTAGAAAATCCTTCTATGTGGCCAACCTAATCACAAAAGGGTTTGCATCGAGATCAAAAGAGGTCATTGTGCCCCTCTACTCATCACTCATCAGACCCATCATAGAGTACAATGCCCCATTTGGGATGTACCTTACAAGACACCTCCAACAGCTGGAAAGACCACAGAAGTACCTCACCAAGAGGATCACTGGCCTCAAACAGATGCCCTATGCAGCTCGACTGAAGAAACTCCAGCTGTACTCGGTTGCATACCACCTGCTCAGAGGTGATCTCTGCCTGACATACAAGGCCATGTTCAACCCAGAATTGATGGACATGCTCTACCTAAAGAAAACCGTTTCCCCTCGAGCCACATGCTCTAGGGATCTAAACCTCACCACAACAATAAATAGGACATGCTGGAGGGATAGATTCCTGTCCCAGAGACTTCCCATGCTTTGGAACAAGATTCCAATCTACATTAGGCAGTGCTCCTCACTAGCACTCTTCAAGAGAAACCTTGATGAGTGGATGGGAAACAGAAAGTTTACCCCAGGGATCACTTCAGTGGTTCTGCTGGACAGAGGCACAGGGAACTAATCTAAGGGGGTGGCAATAGCCAACACATTCTGGCTAAGCTTATAAATGCCTTCGGGCAGATAACCTAGTACCTACCTATGAACCTATGAACCTATGGAATCTGGTACTGTGTGTGGCAAAAATCAGGTAGTGCTAACAAACATTTCTCTGACAGGTCTGTCAGATACCAACACTGTTCTCAGAAATACAAGAATGATACCCTGTACTGATACTGTTTACATTTGTATTGTATGGCATTGTGAGTGATGCAGTTGCTCTGACTAATGAGGTATTATGCATCACTGTCACCCACACTGTCCTACACAATATAACTGTCTAGGAAATCTGTACAATAGTGTTGTAATACAAGGTCAAAATGCAAAAGCACAGGAGAATTATTGAACAGAAAGCAGATAGGAGATATACAGCAATATCTATATAGCACACACAACTTTGATGGACAGTGTTTAAGTTGTAGCAGACACAGCCGTGGTCTGAATCCTGGGAGTGGAAGTAGGTTGCATACAGAATCATACCTCACAACTGTACAGATGAGACCAGAATGTCCAGTATATGTGCCCATATCTGCTGCATGTCCCCTGTCCCCCTGGTAAGTCTGGGGAATGATCCTAGGTGTTTAGCCAGAAAACAGGGAATACAAGTGAATGTCCAACATCTATGTGAACAAACCTGTCACTGTAGCAACTCCAGAAACAGTTAGGAGAGTAATAAGCCAAGTATGACCTATCTACACTACCATGTTGTCAAGCTGTGATCAGAGTGTGTACAGTCACAGAGTGAGATGTATGTGCATAACACTAATGTGTAATCTGGAACTTTGTGTGGCAACATTCAGGTAGTGCAAACAAACATTGCTCCCACAGGTACGTTGGATACAAACACTGTGCTGAGAAATAAAAAACATTATACCCTGTACTGGTACTATTTACTCTGGTATTGTAAGGAATTGTGAGTGTTGCAATTTCTCTGAATGATAAAGTATCAATGATCACTGTCACCCACACTGTGCTACATAATATAACTGTGTATGAAAGCATGTATATGTGTGTGTCAAGTCACTAAAGGCTGGAGAGGGCAATATTCTAGATATGCCCCAGTACGCCTGCATGTGGGCAACACATGGCCAGAGTCTGTGCAGAAAGAGCTGGATAGCCATGTGTACAACATCAACCTGGAATCTGGGAGTATGTGTAGAAACAGTTAGTTAGTGTTAACATACATTCCCTCCACAGGTATACCAGGTAAGAGGTGTATACAGCATGTAAAACCAGTTCATGTATAATGATGACGACAGCCATATCACTGTCCAAACTAAGGCTATAGGGTAGTGTAGTAAGACTTGTAAGGTACAGATAGCACTGACTAAGAAAGCAATGTGGACTACAGGAATATACTAGTTGTTAATTAACATCTTTCTCTCCCCCCACCATATCTCCAGCAATAAACAACATACTCACCCCAACCGGTATGTAATGACTCCAGTATACTCATAATGTCCTGTTGTTTGATAAATATTTTAATTGTTCCCATGCATGTGCTATATTGAATTATTCCAACATTAGTTTCATGGTGGCATCAATGTACCTGCATGCTGTTCTTATTACCGCTGTGGTCCCATATATACATGTGTGCTGTTTCCTATGCAGCTGTTCCATATCTGGTGTCTGGGTTAATGGGAATATCTATGCATGCTGTTATACCTAACCCTGGAATGTGTTAACTATTACTAACCCACATATGATGATAAAATCTAAACACTATAGCACGTTTGGGAAGGCCGGTCCCAGCAGACCCACCTGTCCCATCTCAGCTGGCCATGGCGCCGGGAACCAGCATGTCTGGGGCCCAACCCGGGACCTCCCTGTCCATTGGTCCTGCACCACCTTCGGGTGGAACCACCTTAGGGGATGCCCCCCCCCCGGGAGCAGGCATGGACAGAAACCTGTCACTCGTCTCCAGGTCTGGATCGTGGTGCGTAGCAAGCTCAACCAGTAGCTTGGTGATCTGCTACACCAGCTCGAGGGCTGCGTGTCATGACTACAGGGTCAGGCTGACCCTGCGATGCCACCCCCAGCACAGCTACCTTCGGGGCTATGAAGGTGCAATGGTGACTGTGCATGGGTGGGGACCTCAGTCACACTGTTTCCACTAGGGGGCTCATGGTCTTCCGATTTCCCAACACCCCTTCCCAGCAAGGTGTCTACCCCCCACATATGTCACATACCACCCCGTATGTGTCTTATTTGTCTTGTCTGCTAACCTACCCAACCTACCTCCCCAAATATATGTACTATCCCTCCCCAACATCCCACTCTCACCTGAAAAAAAAGGGCAATCTGTTCCCAAAAAAAAATCTCACCCCATACATAGCTGTCTATTTCATACACATGTCCACTGGACACATGTAATCTGGTCTAATCGGCATCACAACTTATTATTGTTGTCCTCACCCCCTCCCAGAAGTGTGAGTGTCCAAATCTACGTCCAAATTCAGTGTATATGCACAGCTGTTGCTGTAGAAGAAATGGACAGCTATGGACCTTCCTCACACCCTTCCTGCAAATCCCTAGCTATTTTCCATACTGTCTTTCCCTGTTTGTGCCCCTTTTTCACTACTTTCCTATCAACCCTTTTTTTTTCCTTTAAAGAAATTAGCATGGGATAAGTGGGAGTAAGCACTTTTAAACAGTAGTAAGCAGGTTTAAGCCTGTTTGCACGTGGGTAAGCAATGCCTACATTGGTTAAGCAATCTAGAAGCTAACTAAGTCTAAGAAACTGTAACCGGAAGTTAGCAGTGCTTACCTCTGTGCAAACCCAAGCAAACCTGCTTACAACTGTTTAGAAGTGCCTTAATCGCTCTGTATCCAATGACCCTTGTTTTGCCCACCAACAAAATAATCGGCCTCTGCAAGTCTTGAACCCAGGACCCTGCACACCAAAGCCAAAGTGATTTACCACTAAGCCATGTCAGATATAAATAACCCTGATGTTTTCACAAACATATCATCCAGCCCAGTCATTCAACAGTACAGGGAACTCACACACTAACCCTACATATACTGCACCTCTCCACAGTGTTGTCCGAAGCCTGTCTGTGGTATGGGACATGTGTGTGTATGGCCCTACAAACGTGTAAGCCAAAAGGGTAACATAGAGTGGAGCAGCATGTAACATCAGATAGAACAAGACCATGAACAATGACATCTACCACAGTCTGTACACAAGCCAAAGAACATATGAACAATACATGCAGTGTCAACAATCACCATGAGTACACAGACCTCAATACTGTATATACAACCACAGAATGTCCAGGTTATGTCATAAATTGTAACCCCTACTACACATAGCATGTGTAGCAGTCTGATATCTCACTGGCTTGTTATACGATATGATGACACTAATTATGGTGTACAGCACATATGCACCTCTTACTGCATGACATACATACAAAGGTTGACAGAGTTGTGGCTGGAGGTACATACACATGGCCAATATTGACATGTTGCTGTGATACCCTCATACATTTACTGTTGTAACACGGTTTGTGGCAACACATGTCCTATGAAAGTTATGAAGTCAGTAACTCTCATGGCTGTCACCATTTACAGTCTGCAATCCTCACACTACCTTCTGCAGTTCACAGACTCTGTAGGTAACACATGAAACAGAAGGCTCCACACACTGCCCAGTCTGCAGAAGACCCTACAGATGGGGGTGTCCCCATAAACATAGCACTGACATGGCAGCTATTAAAACATGTAGGGCAGCCATATCCACATGCACCCTGTTAAACCAACATTACTCCAAATGCAGTATAGCAGTACTTACAGTCTGCAGTCAGGTCAGGCACATCCCCCTCCTGTGTGTTGCCCTGTTTCCACAGTGTATGTTGTTAGAGGTGGAACCCAATCCATCTGAGATGCTGTTTGCCAAACAACAGATTGAGTTCCCGCTCAGAGTGAATGTAAAGACCCAACACCAACATGATGTTCCTAGATATTAGAGTGTGTTTCCATGCAATTGGCTATGGGAATGTTACCACAGCTGTTCCACATGCAATCAGCTATAGGAGGGCTGCAATTCATGCAGAGGCCATCAGCTGATTATGAGCAACACTAAAACTACACATGTTGCTGCCCAAGCACAGCAGGTGTAAGTCCCCACATCCACCAGAGAGGGAGTAAGAGAGGCAGACAGAGGCAAAGAAGAGTCAGGAAGGGGTGGGAGAGTAAAACATAAGCATGTTTGTGTCACACACCTACCAGTACAGGGTATTAAACCCCTGACGACTATGTAGTGCTATCACATGTCTATGCAGTTATTGGATGCACCATACAGGTTACATGTTGAGGAGCCCTCAAAACATATATGTGATGGTGAGTGACATTGACAACAGGGATATGGTAGCTATATGGTAGGTGTAGTACACGTGCCTGTCCGCATGAACAGGTGCCAGTGTCAACACAGCCACACTCTCAAAGGGACACACACACATTGACACACTTGGCAGGGCCAGGAATACAAATCATCAGTAGTGAGATTGTCACAACACATTAATGTGCAGATATCACATGCACCACAGGGGTCATATGAAGGATATATGGGCAAAGGGTATGTGGAGGTATCTGACATCAGACAGCATGCTTCCTTATGCCAGTGGGGGTTGTAGTGAGTGTGAATGTGGTCATACACATCATACAACACACACGCCAACACAGGGTGCAAGTACTGTCATGCATGGGTGCATTGCTGCATGGGTGTGTAGTGGTCGAATGTGCTAGATGGTTATACAAGGCTAGGTGATGGGTATACCTTGACATCAGGTCACATGACAATGGTCTTCATTGTGGCTCAGGGGTGTAGTGTCTGGTCTGACCACACAGGTGGGTGTTGTATTCACCACCCAGTCACCAGGGTGACTATTGCATGTGGCCAATGCTGTGCATTGCTTGCCATGTATGTGTTCATTAATCCATGACATGGACAGTGTTTGGGATGTGCACAGCTCCCACATGCATGTAAAGTGACATGTGGAACTGTGCCTGGGGTGTCTGGCCCATGTTGTGTACACAGATTGTTATCATCAGATTTGCCAGTCCTGGGCTCATGTGGTGGGAGCTGGTAATGAATGGCAGGTTGACCCAGCACCTACATTGATAGCATGATACCAGTATTCCTTGGTGTTAGTGGCATCTGTCCATACAGAGAGTGTAGTTTGGCATTGTATGTCTTTTGTGAGTCACATTTGAGGCACCACAGGTGTTGCAGGTGTCCAGTGGGGAACATGGGGAAGGTGCACTGCTTTCATGTACATGCCTATTGGACTGATGATTGGGGTGCCATGCCCACAGTAGCCCACTGCAATCGCACCATGGTTACTATCAGTAGGTAATATGCAGGGGTACTACCAACATTGCTCCTGTTGCCTAGGCAAGTGTGGGTGTGTATGAGACATGGGTTGAGAGTGTTATCTGGGTAATACTAGGGACACTCACTATTCACCTGGTCTTGATGTCAAATATAGGGGTATGGATATGCACCCCAGCATCTCGGCTATTGCACATCTTTTATCCCTGTACAGTGGACATTGTGGTGTATACCAGGACCACCATATAAGAAATATGCGAAACACCTTCCCCATTGACTCCATTTGTTACACACTCACAACCACCTCCACACAGGATACGAATTACAAACATAGACACACACACACACACACACACACACACACACACACACACACACATACATCTGTCATATCTGGGAATAGAACTCCCACCTAACTATTGTATTACACTACAGCACTACTCAGTTATAGAACTTGCCATGGAGATTACTGGGCTACTACCTTCGTAAAGGTGTATTTCAAGGTGGGTGACATCAGCAGCCTTTGCAAAGTAGGGCATTTGAATTGTAGGGAGTGTGACTAGCCTAAAAAGCATTGCTCTCTACACAGACAGAGACAGACAAACACACACACACACACACACACACACACACACACACACACACACACACACACACACACACACACACACACACAAACAGTTGCCAAGCCTGGGATTAGAACTCCTACCTAACTATTTTATCACACTACAGCAATACACAATTATAGGACACACCACAGAGATTACTGGGCTACAACCTTCCCAAAGGTGTATTTCACAGTGGATGACTTAGCAGGCTTGTCATAGTAGGGCTATCGGGAGGCCCGTGTGTGTGCATGGGCCATAGCCCATGCACACACACTGGCCTCCCCATAGCCCTACTATGACAAGCCTGCTAAGTCTTAGTAGGGCTATGGGGAGGCCAGTGTGTGTGCATGGGCCATAACCCATTCATCTAGGGGTTGGCACACCACATGCGGGCACATGCAGAGCCATATTCCACAAGTGCATGTATACAGCTGCTTGATGCCTACTTCCTTGTACAATTATGTTGCTCAGCTAGCACTTGCACCACATACTCGGTACTGCTGACAGATACCGTTGGCTAGTATCTACAGTGAGTGACATCTGAACCTCATGTGGTTGTATCCATTTGGCTGTGTGCTGGGTGGGACAGTCCTGGATGGATCCTTGTCTCAGGCACTCTCTTCCACACATCGATGTACATGTACGTTTGGCTTATTATAGTATGTTGTCCTTGGATATATTTCTGTATTCCTATCCACTGTGTGTGAAAAGCACGAGTGATACATACTGAGGAGTGTCTGCACTAACATCTGCAACTGCCAGATATGTCTGGTCAAGTGTTGTTTGCAGACATGGGCTTCATGTGTGTAAGTGTGTGAGTATGCCCAGTATGACCCTTCAATATGTTATTGTCTCACATTGCCTTTATTTCTCTAAGTGTGTGAGCATGCCCAATATGCCCTTATGTACTGCATGTGTGGATTGATTCCAGGTAGTTTGTACTCCAGTATAGACCTTTGTGTTGTACACCTACAGCTAGCACACTGTTTCTGCAGGGTATCCATTGATCATTTGCTAGATGGCTATACAAGGCTAGGTGATGGGTATACCTTGGCATCAGGCCCCATGACAATGGTCTTTATTGTGGCTCAGGGGTGTAGTGTCTGGTCTGACCACACAGGTGGGTATTGTATTCACCACCCAGTCACCAGAGTGACTATTGCATGTGGCCAATGCTGTGCATTGCTTGCCATATATGTGTTCATTAATCCATGACATGGACAGTGTTTGGGATGTGCACAGCTCCCACATGCATGTAAAGTGACATGTGGAACTGTACCTGGGGTGTCTGGCCCATGTTGTGTACACAGATTGTTATCATCAGATTTGCCAGTCCTGGCCTCATGTGGTGGGAACTGGTAATGGATGGCAGGTTGACCCAGCACCTACATTGATAGCATGATACCAGTATTCCTTGGTGTCAGTGGCATCTGTCCATACAGGGAGTGTAGTTAGGCATTGTATGTCTTTTGTGAGTCACATTTGAAGGCACCACATGTGTTGCAGGTGTCCAGTGGGGAACATGGGGAAGGTGCACTGCTTTCATGTACATGCCTATTGGACTGATGATTGGGGTGCCATGCACACTGTAGCCCACTGCAATCGCACCATGGTTACTATCAGTAGGTAATATGCAGGGGTACTACCAACATTGCGGCTGTTGCCTAGGCAAGTGTGGGTGTGTATGAGACATGGGTTGAGAGTGTCATCTGGGTAATACTAGGGACACTCACTATTCACCTGGTCTTGATGTCAAATATAGGGGTATGGATATGCACCCCAGCGTCTCGGCTATTGCACATTTTTTATCCCTGTACATTGGACATTGTGGTGTATACCAGGACCACCATATAAGAAATATGCAAAACACCTTCCCCATTGACTCCATTTGTTACACACTCACAACCACTTCCACACAGGATACGAATTACAAACATAGACACACACACACACACACACACACACACACACACACACACACATCTGTCATGTCTGGGATTAGAACTCCTACCTAAATATTGTATTACACTACAGCACTACTCAGTTATAGAACTTGCCATGGAGATTACTGGGCTACTACCTTCGTAAAGATGTATTTCAAGGTGGGTGACATCAGCAGCCTTGCCAAAGTAGGGCATTTGAATTGTAGGGAGTGTGACTAGCCTAAAAAGCATTGCTCTCTACACAGACAGAGAGAGACAAACACACACACACACACACACACACACACACACACACACACACACACACACACACACACACACACACACACACACACACACACACACACACACACACACACACACACACAGTTGCCAAGCCTGGGATTAGAACTCCTACCTAACTATTTTATCACACTACAGCAATATGCAATTATAGGACACACCACAGAGATTACTGGGTTACAACCTTCCCAAAGGTGTATTTCACAGTGGATGACTTAGCAGGCTTGTCATAGTAGGGCTATGGTGAGGCCAGTGTGTATGCATGGGCCATAGCCCATGCACACACACACTGGCCTCCCCATAGCCCTACTATGACAAGCCTGCTAAGTCTTAGTAGGGCTATGGGGAGGCCAGTGTGTGTGCATGGGCCATAACCCATTCATCTAGGGGTTGGCACACCACATGCGGGCACATGCAGGGCCATATTCCACAGGTACATGTATACAGCTGCTTGATGCCTATTTCCTTGTGCAATTATGTTGCTCAGCTAGCACTTGCACCACATACTCGGTACTGCTGACAGATACCGTTGGCTAGTATCTACAGTGAGTGACATCTGAACCTCATGTGGTTGTATCCATTTGGCTGTGTGCTGGGTGGGACAGTCCTGGATGGATCCTTGTCACAGGTACTCTCTTCCACACATCGATGTACGTCTACATTTGGCTTATTATAGTATGTTGTCCTTGGATATATTTATGTATTCCTATCCACTGTGTGTGAAATGCACGAGTGATACATACTGAGGAGTGTCTGCTCTAACATCTGCAACTGCCAGATATGTCTGGTCAAGTGATGTTTGCAGACATGGGCTTCATGTGTGTAAGTGTGTTGTCTGACATTGCCTTCATTTCTCTAAGTGTGTGAGCATGCCCAGTATGCCCTTATGTACTGCATGTGTGGATTGATTCCAGGTAGTTTGTACTCCAGTGCAGACCTTTGTGTTGTATGCCTACAGCTAGCACACTGTTTCTGCAGGGTATACATTGATCATTTGGCAATATGGGGACAGAGTATGCAGGGGATAGTGTGTACTGTAGGTGATTGTGTTTGTGCTGCTTCAGCTACATGGTACTGCCATTAGCAGAGATATTCAGACATGTATACTGTTATACACTGTGATGTTTTCTGTCCTCATGTATTGTCAGGTGGACATTTCTGCTCACAGTGATGTCTTGCGGGACAAGGGTGACTGCAGCTGTGTGTAGCATTATGTGCAGACTCCTACATATTCATGGTAGGTTATGCTATGCTGGAGAGGGTGCTGCAGACACTTGCTGCTGGGTCTGTGTATCTGGTTCAGCACCTTCGTACAGTGCTGTCAGGGGATCACATACATGTACATCCAACAACATGACGGTATAGCCTTATATTGCTATGGCAATACCTCACAGCTGTACAGATTCTCACAGGTTACCCAAAGGCAGGGGCCATGCGTCAGGACATTACCCCTATTGTGGTGTACGGGCAGGTATGTAGGCACCCATTTATGTGATTACAGCCAGGGATAGTGTGTGCACACAGCTTTGTGTTTGACCTTGCACATTCCATGCTGGCCATGCTACCACCCCCCTCAGTTAGTCTCTCCTCTTCCTTACATTATGTGTACATTCTCTGATACTTTCCCTATGGTTATCACCCAATCATGGCTGTGTGTTGGTGTTGGTCTACAGTTCATGCAGTGAGACATGCTGGACATGTCACTGTGGTTTGTCCACATGGCCTTGCATATGGTGTATGTGGAGTGTGTTGTGTTGTTAATATGGTGTCCATGACATAACATGCATTGGCAGTATGTGTGAGACAGAGGCCCTTGACAGAGGCCTGTGGGCCATTGTCTGTTGATGCAGGCCAGATGTGGCAGGCCATTGCATTCTGTCTGTCCTACAATCTCAGACCACCATGCAGTATATTCCCCTAGGGTGACAGGGTAGGTGTGCTAGGTGTTCATGCCAATACCCCCTATCAGTTCTAATCAGTGGTGTGGATGCTGGCAGGCTGCTATCTACAGCTAGCGACATACCTGCATGGGACACATGCACTACATGCTGCATTCTTTCGCTATTGCCATAAACAGCTGGGGTCATATTGTACCCATTCTCCACAGCAGGGTTACAGCCAGGGAGGTACCTGTGGGTGGTGTTTGCATGAGCTGGGTGCATGTGTGCTATGGACACTACTTGCATCTGACACACAGATATGCATTGGGAATTCCAGTTATGCTTGCATGTGCAGGTGCATCAGTTGTTTCTCACTACATCAGTCCTACCTCCTTTGTGATCTGCAATTGTTTGGGCAGACAACACTGGTATCCCCTACTACAGCAACAGGTAATGTGATACATACCTGTTTGTACTATTCCAAGGGTGTGCCCATTTCACAGTGACACAATATATGCTGTATGTCTGGAGTACTTTCCCCTGTTTACTGCTTGTATATCTAGCCCAACAACCACATGCCATGTCAGTCTTTCAGATGGTGACACATATTACCACCATACATTTGCAATGGCTTACTGCTAGCTTGTGTTATACTGGTGGGTATTGTGTTTGGCACTGCAGTTGTGAGGACTTGTCCCTGTCATCAGCATTAGCGAGCAATGGCCACCAGGTCTTACCTCAACATGCATACATACCAACCACTCTCACACAATATGAAACACACACCAATCTAACACAAACATACCTGAATATTGTGCAGATACAACAACCTATCCTACTACCTTGGCCACCTCTGTGCATCTGTGCTCCACTGGTATTATACCTACACATACATGTCCCTACATTTCTACATAGGGTTGTGGGGGGCACACCTGACTATTATGACGTGTGTACATCAGATTGGGGAGGGCACACCAGACCATTACTACATACATACGTAGGTTTGGGGGGAGCACACCTGACTGTTTCTACATTCCTACACAGGATTGTGAGGGGCACACATGACTATTTCTACATTTCACACCAGACTGGGGGGGCACACCAGACCTTTACTACATAAATAGGTAGGGTTGGTGGGGGCACACCTGACTGTTTCTACATTTCTACACAGGATGGGGTGGGGCACACCTGACTAGTTCTACATTTCTTCACTGGATTGGGGGGCACACCTGACTGTTTCTACATTTCTACACAGGATTGAGGGGCCACACCTGACTGTTACTACATTTCTACACAGGATTGGGGGGGCACACCTGACTGTTACTACATTTCTACACAGGATTGGGGGGGCACACCTGACTGTTATTACATTTCTACGTAGGATGGGGGGCACACCTGACACTTGAACACATTTGCTATGACTGTACTGGCATGTCAGGTACTCCATTTCATTCTGTATTCTAACCTATCATGCTGACTAGAGGCATATCAGTGTATTACAGGTCTTAGCGTTGATTGATCTAGATATTAGTTTCTGCCTTTCTACCTTTCAGTACTAACATCCCACTGCCTGACCTGCTGTAGTCTATCTGTGTAGTCCTGGGGGGGGGTTACCCATAGGCATCATTCAGAGGCCATAGCACAGCCTTTGTGTTTGTCTACACCTGTCCTGCTGACTGTGACTGTTGTTAGGTATGTGAACCTCCCTGACTGGCATGTGTGAGTCACTTACCTTGTGGGTGTCCCAGCATTGAGGGTGGTGCTGTAGGGCTGCCTATGTCAAATGCACATAGTACATTCCCTACATATGGTTGAGCAGAGGTAGTGTCATGTTTGCCATCCCTTTTACTGTATGTGACCGTCAGAGAGAGGTGTTATTTCCTGGGTCCCTCCTGTGCCAGTGTAAATGCTATGTGTTGCCTCTTTGCCAAGGCCAGGGCATACTGGGCACGCCTTTTTCTGCCTACTAGGGCAGGCTCAGGTCGTTCCATCTCTGAGTCACTCTGTGCCTGTGCAGGCCTTGGCAATGGTGGGGAGCTGTGTGGCCCTTCCCAATGCTGTTCCTGCTGCAGCTGTTTCCACAGGATCATATTGTGTATCATAGCACTTGACAATTGGGGTACATGTAGATGGTGAGTACTGCAAGGCTCCACTTGATGTGTCCAGGCACCATAACTGTGACTTGAGCATCCCAAACACACACTCTATTTTAATCCTGGTCTGTGTGTGTGCCTCATTATGGAGTTCTTGTTAGGGTGTGTGTGCATTTCTGATGGGTGTCATCAGCCACTGCACCAGTGCATATCCAGCATCCCCCACCAGGTGACAGTGAGGGATGTCCCCACTGGCAAATCTCTGCTACAGCTGCATCAGATGCCAGATGTGGGAATCGTGATAGCTTCCCAGGCTGCCAGCACACACATTCATTATTATATCCTGGGCATCGCATATGACCTGGCAGTTGATGGAGGGGAAGCCCTTGCTGTTGAAGTTGACCATACCCTGCTCACCGGGTGGTGCTTTGATGTGTATGTGCATGCAGACTATAGCACCCACTACTCCAGGGTATTCTGCTATTTGGTGGAACAGTTGCATATTGCTGGCCAGCGCCTCACGGGTGTTGGGGAAATATACATGCTCACCGGCATGTGCTGACATGACATCCAGGAACTGGTGGAGTACACTGGATGCTGATGCCTGTGAGATCCCCATCATATCCCCAGTTGGCCTTGGAAGGTACCAGTAGATAGTATTCTTAGGCCTACACATACCTTGGTATCCACTAGGATGGGTTCCCCTCTGTTAGTTCTGTGTGTCAGGCATGGCCGGGACAGCTCAACAATTTGCTGTAGGAGGTCCCTGTCCACCCTATAGCGCTCCACTATCTCCAGCTCATGTAGCCCCTGGTAGGTTACCCTGCATCTGTACACTCTTCTCTGTCTCCTCATTGTGGGTTGGTCGGCGGAATTCACTTCCTCACCATCCTCAGCTTCTTCCACAAATTGTTGTATGATAGCTATTGCAGCCACTATCATTTTGTTGTTTTGTCTGTTAAAACTTCCCCGCTTGTATACACCGGTGGTGTAGAGTATGGGAAAAACCAGAGTGGAAGATGTTTGCATAGTTATAGTAGTATTCTGGGCTGGGCTGGCCTGCTGCCTCTGTAATTGGCTGATTCTGATACATTTCACCTGCCAGCTGTGCTATTTCTCATTGATTAGCTTCCTACTACTGTTTTCCCTTCCCATTGCCTTCCTGTTTAAGCCCAGAGCCCTGCCGCACAAACACAGTGCTCAAATGTGCACAGAGCTGCTATTTCCTGGTTTACCTTTTTTTTAAAACCTGGTGCATGGCGCGCACACCCGCTTAGGCAATGTAAAGAGTGCTAGGCAGACTCAGACACACCCCCTTGCTTAGCTATACTTAGCTAGGAGCAAATCTGAGTCATAGGGCTCCAATCCACTTACAGCATGCCTGACACACACCTCCTAGGATGTCACCACTCCTAGACTTGTGCCAAGCTATTCCTGCTCCTACACTGTTGGGACCTGACAAGCATGCTGGGGAAAACTGGGATTCACTATCATTACCCTCATTTGCATAGGATTGTCTGCTAATGCATAGTTACATGTTGCACACTGAGCCTCCTATTTTAGCAAACACTACTCACTGGCCATGTTGTCTTTTACCTGCCATTGACTTTAATGACAGAATAGTGATTTTAGTTAGAATGCTTATTTGAGCTTTATTTTCTTATTTCCCCCCGATCCCGTTTGTGTGCCACTGCTCTACGGTTAAACAGCCAAGATCGGCTAAAAAAAAAATAAAAGTTGATTTTTTTTTTATTTTTTCAGATGTTTCCAATGCCAATGGCCTTATACTTGGCCATTGGCATGCCTCTTGACTGATGTGCACCTTTATTTGGAGCTCCTTTTTGGAATTTGCAGAAATGTACTCGGTTACTAACCGAGTAAATTTCTGCAGATTACACTACTCCTGCACAGCCAGTTTCCAGCTTCCTGGATTGCAAATGTACCTCATTTGCATGGATTTCTCCTGCAAATGGAGTAATTTGAATATAGGGGCTGAGTCTGTGCAGGAGCGCTCGTGCACGCCCCTGTAGGCTATTTCTGGATCGCCCAGCAGACATGTTGCTTGCTAGAGCTCCTACACTAATCCTGCACGACATACAATGCTTGCAGAATCTGGGAGACTATCTAAACATCAAGGCGTAATATTTTTTTTTAATGATGATTACGACATCTGGTTCTTGTTTGTTCTGGTTTTAATCTTTTGATATAAGTAACACTTTTCCCAATGCCAGACTTCACAAGAAGAGCTTTATTTATTTATTTATTTAGTTATGCATTTATGCATTTATTTATTTATTTTTTGTTACTTCCATAGACCTCCCTTGCAAAATATCTATCTTTTAAAATGCAGGGTTCTGTTTGGTATTGCACCATTTTATTTTGCATATCTACATTTAACAACAATTGTACTAGAGTCTTGTAGATCATATATTTTCCTTACTGAGATAATATTTGATATACTCTGTCTGTGAGAGCTGAGCTGTGGCAGTCTGGTCAATATCTGATATAACAACACAAGTGGCTGTATTACAGCATTCTGTACCTCTTTGCTGTACCTCCCATCTCTGTATTTGCCCCTTTCTCCTTACTCCATCACAAAATTTTAAATGTCTTAAATGTTCTTACTATATTAAATTCAGTAATATTGACTAACTAACTATATATATATATATATATATATATATATATATATTTTTTTTTTTTTTTTTTTCACTGAAATCTAAGATAAGATGATCTCTCCCATATTCTGCTTAGTGTTTCGTTTGGTCTTTTAAACCTGTACAGAATGTAATCTGCAATAATGATAACTAAGATTACAGGCAATGAACATTTAGAGATAAAATATAGTTGCCCTTTATAGAAGAGACCAGCTTTTTAAATTTGTTTTTGTAGTGGTAGAATTATAAGATTTAGACCATGAAAAGTAGAATATAATATATTTAACAATTCACGTGGGAGAGAGCTTAAAGATATTATGGAGAATTTAAGTCAGTGTTAGAGACTGCATGCATGCACACTTCCAGAAAATGTGGAATAATTTTTAGTCGTGCATTCTCCTTTGAGTATAATAATTAAATTAATGTTTAGCTTTTGTGTTGATTCATTTTACTTTCAGCAATCTCTATAAAATCCTAAAGTTAAAGAAAAAAGTTTAGTGACAACAATGTTATGTCTTTTCATAGTTTTTCTTCTGCTAAAATAAGAACATTGACACATTTCCCTTGGCTTTTGCAGAAATACTTTGAATAGGGGATTAGGTGAAAATTGCTTTTCAGCTACACAAAAGAAGTGTGATACTAAACAAATAAGCTATTTTTCATGCAGCTTTCAAAGATGCCGTGGTGTGCAAAGTGTTTTAAACTTCTAGGCTGTGCTTTTTTAAAGAAACATGACAGCTTTCAAGCCAAAGATTTACAGTGTCAGCAGTGACAGTTTTCACCATCCTTGTAAATATGATAAATGAGAATTTCTTCACAATTAGCATATTATTAACACATTGAATATTCATGTACACTGGTGTCCCTTTTTATAGCAAGTTAAAAAAAATATGAAGTGATCTTTCATTCATTAGCTTTTCGTGCATATTCCTTCGCCCTAAAGTAAAATAATAATTTGCCTGAAAGGCTCTCATTAAGTTTGCTAGAACTTGACTTTTCAAATAGTTTTAGCATCTATTTAACCTATGTTGACATGTTAGGATGTTTTAATGAGCGTAACAATTATTTTAAGCTTATGAACAACTGTTTTTAACTGAAATTTGAAGGTACTCCAACATGAAGTATATGGCACAAACACACACCCACACACACAACATATGCAACAACACACACACACAACTCCACCTCTCCCTCTGTGTTTGTGTCTATATATGCATTTTGTACGTATACACACAAGCACATGGCTCTACAGCAACTGATGACATGCTAGTAGCTTGTCACACACTTGCTCACTGCCACTTGCTGGAAAAGACAAATGACCTATCTTGCACTAGCCTGATCTTACTTATCTTCTTAGCCCCCAACACCTGACCAAGTGAAACTGTATAGAACTACCAGACCTAAGCTCTAACCCTAAAACTGCCACCCAAATTTAACCCAAGTCCTTACTCACTAACTCTAAAATTCCACTCACTCTCTCTAAATTTAAAGTTCTCTATCCTTCACTAAAGTTAAAACTTCAACCCCCTCCCTAAATTTAAAATCTCTGATCACTCCCTTAGCATAAAATTCCCTGATGCTCACTATGTCCTAAACTGGCTTGCTGCTCCCAAGCCCTAAAACTCCTCTCCTGCTCCCTGACTCTAAAACTACCTTCCTTTCAACTAGCCCTAAAATTCTTCACCCTCTACCATAGCCGGCCTTAGGCATAGGCCAACTAGGCGGCCGCCTAGGGTGCCGCCGCTTTAGTAGGGGCACTTTTCCAGTATTTATTTGGTGTAGGTAGACCAGGATGGGGGTACTGAATGGTGTGGTGGGGGGTGCCGTGGTGCCCTTTTGCCTAGGGCACCAGTTGACCTAAGGCCGCTCCTGCCCTCTACATAACCCTAAAACTCCCTCCCCACACCCCCTTCCCAATTACTGCCTCAGCCTACATCCCCCACTCCCTCCCCACTGCTCCACTTACCTTACTCAAATTCCTAACCAATGATGAAGATAATTAGAGGTGTTTTAATTACTATGTTCAAACTCTAATAATGTGTTCAGGTAAGGTGTAGCAGCTGCTGGATTGAACTAGTATTTCATTCTGAGTGTAAGTGGAAGCTTGAATGAGTTACAAGACACTGAGTACCTGATTGTGTCTTTGAGTGTTTGGGACTTGAGTGCTTATATTAGAACACACACACACACACACACACACACACACACACACACACACACACACACACACACACACACATACACACACACACACACACATACACACACACACACACACACACACACACACACACACACACACACACACACACACACACACACAGGTCCCCTTCAAAACATTGAAATGCCAGAATATAAAATCCCTCTTCATCAAGATGACTTTGACGAATCTTCAATACATCGAACTCCCAAATCAGTGAAAATGAACCCCGGGAAAAGAAACACTTGGCCACTATTTGAACCTTGTTCCTTTCCCCATTGTAATGCATTCTCAGAGTTGGTATATTTAGTTAGGTGGGTATTGGAGTGAAGCCCCCACTTGGAGGGTTTTCTTGTCTCAATGTTTGTTGTTTTGTCCTTGTGGTCAAGTGGTTGTTTACCAGGGGTTAGTTTTCATTGTTCCGGATGTTCGATGTACTGAAGTTTCGACTAAGTCATTTCAATGAAGCAGGGTTCGATATTCTGGTAAGTCAATGTTTTGAAGTAGACCCATATGCACCTATATAGTTATTTATCAGTATACAAAAATAAATTACTAATGGAATAAGTATATTACCAAATTAAAAAAAAAAAACAATTATTCTTTTTTTAACAGAATAAGAATTGCATTTCAAGCAACAGTGCATTTGTAGAAAGGGTGCACTGGGAAACTTAGAACAACATGTGGAAGTGTTCTAAAAAGTACAAACCATGCTAATCTTGATACTGTGTTATGCTAATACCTTGTAGAGAAGCAGAAAATCATGATTTTTTTCACAACAAGATTCTTTTCAATATTTTTTTTATACAAAATATTTTATTTAGTCAAGATATTCACATTATAAGCATGAAATGAATCTACAAGCTAGACTACACAAATAATCAGCAATATCCAGTAATATACTTTACATTTTCAGAATGTTATCCAGTGACTGGCATTCTAGACTAAATGATGCCTGAAATGTCATATGATCTTATATACATCACCATTACTTTCAGTTTAGTCAAGTCATGAGTATGAACACTATTCCAGTTACTGCTTTTTATAAGAAAGAGTTCAAAAGTACACAGTCTGAAGTGAGAAGTAGGCTCTGTGTGATTGCTCCAGCCAGTAAGCAGTTGTAGTTACAGTATTTATATTTCAGTAGGCATGACTGCATGCTATACAATGAAGAAGTCAGAAAAATGTGGGCTTTAAATGTATGATTATGAACTGGGTCACACTGTTTGACACTACTGGGATGGAGCGGTAAGTGGCCAGTAAAAGAGCTTATTTTATATATTTTCTACAGTTTATTTTGGATTATACAGGCAGTACTGATGAGTTATAAGAATGGGGGCACATAGAATAATTTTAACTGAATACAGTAAAACTCATAATCAGAATGTAACAGAACATTATAACTGCACCTCTCTGTCACACCCTGTGGCACTTCTGTGATAATTCACTCAATGAAGGGCATTAATGCTGCAATGCTTGGTGGCTGTCTCCAGGTCCCCCACTGCTAACCCTGGCAGATCCCATAAGGAGACTTAGTGTTAGTATTAGTTGCTAGACCTTTCCCCTTTGCCAGTAAAGAGATCAGTGCCACCACCATTTGGAGGAACACCATTCAATGCATCATACTATGACTACATATCTATGCATTGCATTTATTTGTTTATTTATTTACTTATTTATCTATGCATATTGGAGGAAAAGTTTGAAAATAACTAAGCACTGTTTTTTGAATGTCTTGCAAGTCCAGAGGCTTCTGTAGAAAGTAAACAATCAAAAACCTGTTGATGTCATCAGCATAGGGTGCATAGTCAGTATGTAGGTTGTGGACCTGATTTCGTTATTTATTTATTTATTTATTTATTTATTTATTTATTTATTTAACATTTGTTTACCAGGCAAGTCCAACTGGGCCAGAACTCATTTTCAGCAGATGCCTAGGGAGAAATACTCCAAGAGCATGTCTTTGTAATGTGGGAGGAAACTGGAGCACCCTGAGCAAACCCATGCAAATGCAGTGAGGACATGCAGACTTGCACAGAAGGCACCCCAGCCAAGAAATGAACCAAAGAATCTCTTGCTGTGAAGCAGCAACACTAACTGTTGCACCACTGCACCCCCCCTATATATATATATATATATATATATATATATATATATATATTGTTTCAGATACTGATAAACGTGATTGTTATTGATGGCATAGTACTTTCACTCACTGCCCATGACTCAGGTGTGCTATCATTTCCTTAACCTTTTCTTGGCAGTGACAACAAATAATCTGACAGATTGTATCCATCCCTCCTTTACTGTGCCTCAGGTATGCTAAATATGCATATGATATTCACCCAGCACATGTCTATGACTTAGGAATTCCACACATGAACCCTTTTTACCTGTACCTAAGTCATGTGCTGCATTCTCACAATGCATTTCCTATGCCTCAGGTACACCATCCCTTTGCTGTCTTTGAGATAATAATGTCAAATGTGCACCATGCACTGCCACAGTGCACTGCCTATTGTTCAGTGTATCATCCTTACATGTTCTGTCCTGATCGTGCATGATGTAGACACCATAATCTTATAACAAAATCCCTTTACTTTGATGCACAGTTTGTCAGTTGTTCCTGTCATTGTGTGTCTAATGCATGTGCCACACTCCCTTACTACACTATTTGCTTCAGTATTGTGCCATAGCCTCATATCCTAGTCTTGGATGAATATTGTCTGCCCACCATCTACAAACCAAAATGCCATAGTGTACTCCTTATGATACATTTGTAATATTCATTTTTTGACTCTGGACTGGCTGTGCCAAACCAAATGGTGACATTAGTATTTTATGCTGCCATTTATCTGCCGTGCTCGCTGGGTACAATGTCTTGCATGTCTTGTTAGGGACTACAGGTTCTCTGTCCACTATGAACCAGCCTGGCTCAGCTGCTATAAATGTAACACATGTATGGATGCATATGTTTTACTTTGTGCATCTGTTGTTTTGTGTTGCCATTGATGACATTTGTGATGTTGCAATTAGGATGTCGTGCACCAGATGCATTGGCTCAGTATCACTTGGTAGGCCGATTGTACATGGTACAGAGACATGCAATAGGAAAGATCTCATGTTTTGCATATCCTTGTATTACATTCTGTTTATGGATGTCTACATTTCTGATCCATTTTCAAAACTGGCTATGCACCACCATTAGATGTACATTCATCTGGGATGTTTGCTATATGATGGTTAATATTTGACAGTGAATTCCACATCAGCATTGTGTGTGTGTGTGTGTGTGTGTGTGTGTGTGTGTGTGTGTGTGTGTGTGTGTGTGTGTGTGTGTGTGTGTGTGTGTGTGTGTGTGCGTGTGTGTGTGTGTGTGTGTGTGTGTGTGTGTGTGTGTGTGTGTGTGTGTGTGTGTGTGTGTGTGTGTGTGTGTGTGTGTGTGCACGAATGTGTGTGTGTTGCCCAGCATCCAGAAAACACAGAGCAAATGTCATATGCCATGAATATGTCATTCCCCCAGTTGGAGTCAGTGCATGTGTGCCCCACCAATTTTATTCTTCTGGTTGTTGGCTGCTTGGGTGGTGAAGGCTGGACACGTTTGATAAAAATGCCGTGCAGTTTACTACACAAACAAACATGGGTTGATACTAATTGTCCCAAATATGTCTGACTTTACATCTGTGTGCTTCCTAAGAGTACACTGTGTCTCATGCTCTCTTTTACTCACACACTTAAATCTGTTCAGCTCTAGTTGGCACTTTTTAGTCCTTTGTTGGTTAGCTTATCCTTCCTATTGCTGTTTTGCATTCATTACTAGGTGAAGAAGTTATGTCTCTGTGCATCTTCAAACTTCCAGAAGAACATGGATGCTGCTGTGAAGTGTCAATCTCCCACTTGTGAAAACATATTTCCCACTAGATCCAGCAAGCCTACCATGTCAAGACAATTATTTTATTCGTTTTAGCATGTGTTGTTAGAATCATGTGTAACCATTTTCAATTAACAAACCTTTATTTCTCATGTATAGTAGTAGACTATTTCTATTTCTCTCACACATGCCTCCATTATATTTGCAGATTTAAATAATCAGTTCCTTTCACATTTTCCTAGTATTATACATGCCATTCAAGAATATGGACATTTCTGCAGCATGGCCAAGATGGCAAGCTGAGAGCAGCACTGATTCTTTGCTCTGCCTCATTCAGGCTTTTCTGACAGAAATATTTTGCTATTTTCATCAGCAGTCCCTTAAATGTACTAAATTATTGATCTGGAAGATCTGTGGATTATTTTGGTGAAACAAAACTACAAATATTTCATATATTTTCCTGTCATAATATCAAAAGGAAAATCTCAAAGAAAGAAGATGAATCATTCAAGGGCTGCCTTACAAGAAAACTCAATAAAGAAGGAGCAGCAGTCAATTATTTCAAATATCCAAGACTTATCATTGAAAATTGACAAACTAGATTAAAAAATAAATAAAATAAAAGAAGACTCTACTAAACAAATGGAATTACTCAATAATGTTAATAAACAACAACAACAAAAACACAAATAGCAGCTCTGGAAGACTCTGTTACAAATATTGATGGCAGATTATCAGAAAAAGAGCACAACATTAACTTTATTTTGCAACAAAACAATAAACTCACAGAGAAAATCAATGACTTGGAGAACAGGGCAAGAAGAAATAATATCAGAATATGTGGGATTCCTGAACAAATAGAAGGTGACAATATGGTAAACTTTTTAACATCCTGGATCCCAAAAATACTAAATCTCCTGGAAGCTCTGTCTTATGGAATAGAAAAAGCTCATATATCTTGGGGTTATGTTTTTACAAATAAAGAAAATGCACATCCTAGATCCATTATAGTTAAATTCTTTTCTACTCAAGATAAAAACCTTTTTCGGAAAACAGCATGGTCAGCTTCACCTTTGAAAATTGGCAACTCATTGATCAGATTTGATAATGATTATTTCTCCCTAGTGGTTTCAAGAAGGAAAGCCTGCATACCTTTCTAAAATCATTGAAAAAGCTGAAATCAAGACCCATCTAATCTTCCTAGCAAAACTTAGACTCTTTTTACCTGAAGGAATGATAACATTTGACAACTTAGATGTTATTTTATTTGTTCAGAACAAGAATATATTGAATTCTGCTGAAGAATGGATGTAAGTACATCTTTAAAAAGACATGCTACAAAGAGTGGCTGTCTGTTAATGAAAAACAAAGTCTAGAGACAAAGAAATCTTTTAGCTGCAACTCCATTTAATTATTTTAAGTTATGTTGTGGTTTCATTTCTCAAAGAAAATCATCTAAAGTGTCACTCGTCCCTCTCTAACATAGATGTCAAGCAGGTAGGATAGTTCATTTAGATGCTTTATTACATAGAAACACATCAGGATGGATAGCAGCATCATTAAAAAATGAACTGATTAACGTAGACCTTACATACATGCATACTTACATCTCAACAGCTTACTACAAAATGGAAGTCAGGCTCACACATGCTCAGTATTTATACAGTTGTGTAAGCCCTTAGATAGCTTCTTAAAGGTAGATACACACATGTTGATCTACATCCGCCCTTTTAAAAAGATTGACCTTAGCAAAAGCAACATTGGAGTTAGACATGCATTATTATAGACATTAGAAACAAATACAATGTTCATGTCCAAGTTGCCATGTATCTGTAACATGGTCTGGAATGCAACTGGATCAGGTAACATAACAATGTGGACTAGATTTAGTGACAGGGACAGTCTTCGGTGAACAACTCATATCAGAAACTTCTGGAATCAACACAGGGATGGGAATATTCTCTGGAACTTCCTCTGGAACTGGAACACTGGACAACTCACTCTGAGATAAAGAGTCATTTTCACAGGCTATGTGCTGTGGTATAGGCTTGGACACTGGCATCAAATGTTTCCAATTCTGCCTATACTCTACTCTTTGTGATCCAACAATGTACGATCTTGGCTCTGGGCAAATATTCTTCACGAGTCCAATCTGATCATAACCTTTGGATGTTTGCATCCTTACCACTTCTCCTTCTCTTAATGGATTGAGCAGTTTGCTGGTCTTACCTAGTAGGACTTCAGGGTTAAATGCTTCTTCAACAGATTGGTTTTCACTGACCTGTTGTTCTTGACACATGGAACCAACAATTGACTACTGACTGGTAATGTGGTTCTGGTTTGTCTCAACAGAAGTCTCTGGTCAGATGAACCAAGATGTTTATCACAAGGAATATTTCTGAGATTCAAGAGATTCAGAAAAAACATCACTATTTTTTCATTTTCACTTCTCTAGTAACTGTTTTGCACTTTGAATTGCACATTCTGCCACACCATTTGACTGCTGATACTCAGGGCTACTTGTGACATGAGTAAAGTCCCACTCTTCGGCAAATCCTTTAAACTGTTGACTTGTAAACTGCATGCCATTGACAGAAATAACTTTGTGTGGACTACCATGGACTGCAAAAATAATGCTTCATCTTAATGATGACAGTACTAGATGCTAGATTAGGAAGTAGGTTCATCTTGAACCAATTTGAATAAAAGTCTACTAACACCAAATAATGTTCACCATTCCACTTGAAAATATCAGTGGCTACTCTTTGACCAAGGTAGTTCAGGAATCTGGTTTAGCTGAAGTGCTTCCTTCTGTTGGTGTGACTTAGTGCTGTTGCAAACAGAAAAAGATAATAGCAGTCTCTCAATATCTTCTGACATAGAAGGCAAAAATACCAGACCTCTTGCCCTTCTTTTGATAGAGTCTGCTCCTGTATGACCATGATGCAAGATAGTAATGTACCTTGTTGCAAGGACTTTGGAACAATTACTTTTGGACTTTTCATAATGATACCATTGTCAGACAAAAATTTCATCTCTGTATGGAAAATAAGGTTGCACTTCTTTAAGCAAACTAGAATGATGGCTTTGACGGCCATCCTTTACTGATAAAAAATACCAAAAAAAAACAATCTCATAATCAGTTCAAAGCACTCCTAAAGGAACATCTCACTAACCCTTGGCTGTGCTCTTGTCACTCCCCTGGATAACTGCAAACCCACTTCTATCTTAGTTCTCATTATACCTACTATCCTCATTGGTATTATCTGTCTTACATAAAAATAGCACAGCACTGTATGGTGTAGTTATTTAGTTTGCACTATTGTTTGTATGGTGTAATAACTTAGTTTGCAGTATATTGCTCAATCAGTCATATTGTATAAATGCCTGTATTGTTTGTAAACATTGTTTGTTTTTGAAATACTGTGGTGCTTTTCTCCTTGGGTCTTTGCTGAATACAGGCCCCTGGCCCAGTCAGACACTACCTGGTAAACAAATGTAATACATAAATAAAAATAAAGTGGTTGAGCCTCTGTAAAGCTGGATCTGTGGCTGTGCAATCTATCAGCTCATCAAGATGTGTGGAAGAAAAAATTCTCACTTCTATGACTTCAAAATCAAGGTTCTCATTCTCATGCTGTTAGGTGGTGTTTCTGGATGATCTGGACAATGCATCAGCAAGATAAAGAAGTTTGCCTTTCTTGTAGACAAGAGTCATATTATACTTTAGCAATCTCAACATCATACGTTGCAATCTGGCTGGAGCTCAATGCATAGGCTTTCTCAAGATAGTGACTAGAGGTTGGTGGCCTGTTTCAATCTGGATAGGTCTACCATAAACATAACCATTGAACTTTGAACAAGCAAACACAATTGCTAAAAGCTCTTTTTCAATCTGAGCATACTGCATTTCAGTTTGGGTAAGAGCTCTCGGTGCATAGGCAAAAGGCTGACCTTCTTATAGAATGACTGTACCTAGACCACATCTTGAAGCATCACATGAAACAATTCTCTGTTTCAGGACATCAAATGCTCTTTGTTGGTGTTTTAACCAAGACCATGATACTTCTTTATGTGTCAACTCTCTAAGCAGTGCTGAAAGTTGGCTCAAGTCTGGAAAGAACTTGCCTAAATGGTTAACCATGCCAAGAAAACATTACAGTGCTTAAACATTGTCTGGAGCTGGTATCTTGAGAATGGCTGTCTGCTTAGAAGGGTCTGATCATAGGCCTGAACTGGTAAATAAATGACCAACATAATTCATCTCTTATAGCCTGAATTTGCAATTCCATGGATTGAACTTAAGATTCACTTGACATGTTGTTTCCAGAACTTTTCTGAGGTTTCTGTCATGCTCAGCTTCACCATTACCTCCTACTAGTATATCATCTACTATAATAGCACAAGGATACCCAGAAAACATTTGCTCCATTGCATGTTGAAAGACTTCACTTGCAGAATTTATCCCAAATGGCATTCGCAAAAATCTGTACCTTTCAAAAGGAGTACTGAACGTAGTGAGCAAAGATGATTTCTTGTCAAGCTGAATTTGCCAAAATGAACTCTTTGCATCTAAGACTTCTTTGACTGTAGGCATTGAATGATGAGTTTTTTTTAGTGCTTCATTTAAATCTCATGGATCAATAAATATTCTGATGTCATTTGAGCTTTTGTTATGAACTACCACCATGGAAGATACCCATTCAGTAGGTTAATCTACTGGTCAAATAATACCTTGTTGCACAATTTTATCTAACTCAGCTTTGACTCTGGCCTGCATAGCTATTGAAACTTTCCAAGCTGGCCTGATAACTGGACTGACATCTGGATCTAACTTCATGGAGTATACAACTAGAATCTTCCCTAGTTTGTCTTTGAAAAGATCAGCATAGATAGAAAAAGTATATGTGTGAAATTAGAGTAGTGGTCTTTCAAGCTAACATGATGGACTTCCTTATTAAATGAAAGCAATCCCGTTTTCAAACTGTCTCTGAGCCCTAATCATGACTGGATGTGCCTCTTGACCACATAAAATAAACAGGTTGTATCATCTCCCAGCAGAGTAACATGAAAGCAATGCTGAGCCTTCAGTCTGAATTTCTTCACCACCATAAGCAAAAAGCTTCACACACTTTGCCAAATCAAGCCTTTTACCATGACACACTCTAGCAAATGTTTTGGCTGACATGCATTGCACTTGTAACCTGTGTCAGCTTAGAGCTGCATGGGTTTTCTATTTATCCGAACAGAACAAAATACTTCATTCTTTGCCTTTAAATCTACTGCATTGACTGTTTCATGAAGCACTGACACACCATCAACATAAAGAGTAGGACTGCAACTTTCTAACTGATCAACACATTTCTTAAAATGTTCCCTTCTAATAAAAGAAAGTGGGCATTTTGATTTGCAAAACCTCTTGAAATTATTCCACTTATTGCACTTGTGGCATTGCTGACCAAAAGCTAAATATTTTTCCCTTGTATATTCATGTTTTCCACCACAATTATGACAGTTGGCAATGAAACTGGGCAAACACGCACCCTCAGCCTTATGCCTGTTTGCTGGCTCATTCTTATGCTTCACTGTGTGAATGCTGAAACTGGATAGAAAGCCCCGGGGTTTACCAGTGAGTGCTTCAGGGGCTACAGCTGCTGCCATGTGCTTGGGCCTGTTTCTTTTAACCATGTGCTGCATACTATTAACATGAGCTGTAGATGTTACTGGAAGGATGCATCTGTCATTTGTAAGCCTTTTTGTGAGGTCTTATATCTGACAAATCTCAATAGCTTTATTCAAAGTTAAATCACTGTCACAAAGCAAAATATTTCTCACAGCATCATCCTTAATACCACACACGTCTGCCTTTTTTTTTTTCCATAATAAATTTTTATTGATATATATTTTCAAAATACAATAAAATCACACACATAATTCACTACTATTACTATCAAAACTATATACAATATCTACATGAAATGCTTCCATATAAAAATCGTCATTATTCCAAAAAAGAAGACACCAGGGAAGAAAAACAAAGCCAAAACATTTGTAGAAGTACTTTGCGTCCATACATATCATACATGTTTTCAAAACATTGTTTCCTCCACATATATATCCAAACTTTAATATATTCCTAATAACAGTGTTATGCTAATATAATGTTAAAAACTTTTCCCATATTTTCGGGTTATTAATATTTTTGTTACTTTGCTTCAGGAGTAATTTATGTGCTAATATATGCTTTATAGCCACAAGCTTGAAATTATCCCATGATGTCTTGTCTGGTTCTAACCAATTTGTAGCTATATATAACTTCATCAGCAAAAAAATATTCATACATATTATAGTTTGTGACCTAGAGAGCTCTCTTGGAGGAACATGTAGAATCATAAATTCCCATGATAATGTTGAACTTTGATAACCCATCTTTTGTAGCTGTGTTCTAAGAGAGTTCCAAAGTTTATATATATATACACTTACAGCTCCAGAACATATGAAGAAGATCCGCCGTATGATTTGTGCAATATGGACAAGTTGGAGAATTCCTAAGATTAAATTTATGTAAAATAAGACGAGTATAATAAGCATTATTCCAAATCATCAACTGCGTATACATCAACTTTTGAAAAGAGACTGATTTTATTGTTAAATCAATTGCTTTTAATACCTGATTATCTGCTACTGTCATTTTGTTTACCCAATACCCTGACAACAGAATTTTATCCTGGAATTTTAAATCTTTAATTAATTTATTTGTTGTTGTTATAAATTTGACCTCCTGTTGGAGAGCCTGCCACAATTCAGAGCATTTATCCACAATTCCAACTACCGGTTTAAAGTTTTCAAAATGACTCAGAGCAAGTTCTCTGATTTGTCTCATGACAACCATATAACTCTTAGGAAGATTCAATTCCTGCCTAACTTGCGAAGCTGATAAATGAAATTTATTAAAGACATCAATCAGAGTCAAATTAACTATTAATGGGAATTTACTAAGATCAATCAACTGATTATTTAGTTTAAAATTAGGATTCCTATGGAAAGAGAAAGACTGAAAAACCATCATATATTGCAACAAGTCTACTGATTGGAATACATTTTTCAAAGATGACACATATATTTTTAAGTGGTCCATAATCCTATACTTTATCAAACTACTTTTATCCAAAAAGGGTAAAGCTTTAGGATTTATGTTCCGATCTAGAATATGCTTGTAATTCAAGACCACCCAAGTTGGTATCCACTTTGTACTAATTACCTCGTAATTAGCAATTCTTAAACACCTATTGGCGTTCACAATTAAATAGTATACTTCAAAATTCGGTAACTCAAGTCCTCCTCTACTCTTCGGGGTCATTAATTTCTTATACGATATTCTAGTTTTCTTTGGCTCCCAGATAAATTTAGCTAGATCTTTATGAATTTGTTTAAAAACTGTCTTTGTAATTGATACTTGAGCAGACCTAAAGATATACAACATTTGTGGTAATATATTCATTTTCACTATTGATACTTTTGCCAATACCGGTAGTCTTAAATTCCTCCATCTGCCACAATCAGCTACTATTAGTTCCCATACTCATTTAATATTATTACTATAAAAGTCCTTATTATCCGTAGAGAAGCTAATACCCAAGTATTTGATATTTTCTTTACATGATATCTTCCCCACCAGGGACATTAATGAAAAAGGTTTAGGGGTTCTTAACTGGAAAATACTAGTTTTCTCCAAATTAATTTTATAATTAGAGACTTCTGAAAATTTGTTTATAACATTTAATATCTTTTCACTATCAGAAATTGGGGTTGTACAATAAATAATAAGATCATCAACAAATGCCAACATTACTAATTTAGTCCTATAAAGTATTGGTGCATTATGATACAAATTTTGCTTAATATATAAACATAGAGGTTCTAAATAAAGGTTAAACAATAAGGGGGACAAAGGGCAACCCTGCCGTGTACCATTTTTAATCTGTATTCTTTTAGAATAACTCCTATTAATATATAATGTAGTATACGGATTACTATATAATATTTGTAGTATCTGAATAAATTCCTGTGGCATATTGAAATAAGGCAACACATCAAACAAAAAGTTTATATCCACTCTATCAAATGCTTTCTGAGCATCTATTATAAGGGCATAAATATTAGAGTTGTTTTGTTTAGCATACATCATCATATTATGTAATGTAAGTGTGTTATCACTAGTTTGTCTAGTTGCCATGAATCCAGCCTGTTCCTTAGAAATTAAATGGATCATAATCTTTTTTAATCTACATGCTATAATGGTAGTTAGAATTTTCATATCCACATTTATTAATGCTATTGGCCTGTAATTATCTGGGCTTTGGGGGTCTGAATTAGCTTTATGTATAAAGATTGTTTTTGACGCATTAAGGTGGGGGTCACTAATTTTATTTCTGATTATGTAGTTAAATACATGAGACAATATTTTACCAAAACTATCAGCAAACTCTTTATAAAATTCAACTGTCAAACCATCAGGACCTGGTGACTTATGTACTTTCATATGTTGAATTACATATACTTTTTCCTCTGAAGATATAGGTTTAATCAGATCACCTTGCAGACTCTCTTCTAATTTTGGAAAATTAATTTTTTGCAAGAATCTTTTATTCTGTTTATGTATAGACCTATCAATTTGACCCTCATAAACCTTGGTATAGATTTTTTTGAAAATATCAATTATATCCTCAGTTTTAGAATACACTGTGTCATTGCATTGTATTTCCGAAATATGTACAGTTGTTTTCGATTGATTTATAATCCTTGCCAATGCTTTTGACGGTATTTGAACATTATTGGCATATTTCACTAAACACCTATGCTCCTGAAGTGTTACTCTACTATTATGCAGCAAGAAGAGATCCCTTTGACATTTTAACATTTCCTTCTCTGTTTGAGCATTAAAATTCTGAATCAATTCGTTCTCGAGTAGCTTCACTTTTGTTTCTAATTTTTGAATATCAATGTTTTGCCTTTTCTTATAATATGAGGCTTTTTGCAAAAGAAATCCTCTAATTTGAGATTTAGCTGTTGCCCATTCAATACCAGGAGTATGTTCCTGAAGCTTCATCCTATCTGCTGCCTTTTATCAACTCAACCCTTAAATCACCAAATCTGCATGTTTTAGCCTTATTTCTCAAGTCAGTTGTAAATACTGCAAAAGTTTAAACAGGCTTTTGATCCCTTGTATAAAATAAATGCTGTTCATTGTAATGTTTCTCTGGGGGGTTACACATTTCTCTAAATTTACATTTTCATAATTCAGGGACCTCCCTTGACTCAGCTGGTACAACAATATGACATGTTTTCCCCTCTCAAAGATAGCAGGTGCATACACAAATGAATGTTCCCTTTCAATGGCTTCTGACCCAGCTAAATTAAGTAGAATAAATGCCTTTGTACAGTCATCTTTATCAGAAATTGCAGCCTGCATGAAAATGTCATACTCTTGCTCAAATACTCTCCAGTTCTCAGCAACATTATTGTCAAACACAAGTGCACTGGGTTTTTGAAATCCATCTGCCATGCCCACAAAGTATGCACAAACACATTGAAAATATGGTCCTTGTAATCATGTATGAACAAGCTGTGCTGCGTACTTGTAATAATATTCAAATGTACAGTAAACTATTTGAAATACTGTACTTTGCAAAATATGCTCTAAAATGGCTGTATTTTGTGAAATAACTGTACTATAATACTGCACAAACACGCAAAAACATTATACACTTCTGATAACCCAGATATCTTTAATTAATACGAAAAATATGTGCTTAGTGAAAATGCAGTCGTTTCCCCTTATTGTATTCTTTTCATGTGATTCAGACTTTATTTCAAACATTTTCCATAGTAATTTCAGTATGTTTATCAGTATCAGACATAGTTTACTCAAATATTGTTTAGAGTCTTCTGTATTCCTCATTTCATATTTTGCAAATAAGAAATTATTGGAGCAAGTTTTAATAACTAAAATTCGTTTCTGACCTGCTTTGTGAATTATACATACAGTAGGGATGATTCACTGTTGTATATTCCTCCAGTACCAACCAGATGCCTCTTGGACTCAAATTGAAGAATCTGGCTTCCATTCTAGCCCATCTCCTTTTTAGACATGCCTCTTCTGACACCATGTTGCTCGGCCCTCTCTAACATAGATGACAAGCAGGCGGGGTAGTTTGTTTAGATGCTTTATTACATAGAAACACATCAGGATGGAGTGCAACATTATAAAATATAAATGAACTGAATAACAGGCAGACCTTACATGATACATGCTTACATCTCAACAACTTACTACAAAATGGCATTCAGGCTTGCATGTGTTCAGTACTTAAAACACTTGTACAAGCCCTTAGATAGCATCTTAAAGGTACATACATACACATTGATCTACATAAAGGTAACTCTTGTATTTTTAAAATAAAATAATTTAATATATATTAGCCCTGCATTACTGCAGTTTTAGAACAACATCACTAGGAATAGCTTAATACAAACAGTCTTACCTTAATTACTATAAACAAACAATAAAATGCCTTAGTTATACTGCTTTGTTTATAACATCCTCATCCTCACAACTCCAGTAATAGTATAATTATAGCAACATGGTAACATAAGATTCCATTAGTTTAAATACAGGCATGGGGTTTGGTTTGAAAATGCAGGCAAGTGTAGATGTATTCTTAATCAGGTTCCTTTCACTGTTCATAGGATCATAGGATCATAGGAGGTTAATAGGCTAATGGCCCTGTGGCCTTTACAAGCCTAGCCAAGAGTTTATCCCCAAAAAGAAACCTCAGTCAGCACCTGTCACCCCTGTCAATGAGGGACACAGGTGGAACCCCTGGGACAAATTTGTGGTTTTCCATCCACTCATCAAGGTTGCGCTTGAAGAGGGTGAGCTAGGTGCTCTGTTTGACTTGTAAGGGAAATCTATTCCAGAGATGGGGCAGCATCTGGGATACGAATCTGTCTCTCCAACAGGTTTTGCTGATGTTGCATATTAGATTCAGGCCTTTTGAGCAGGTAGTGTGTGAGGAGTTAGACTTACTAATATGGAGCATCTCTAGTAGGCAGGATCTAAGATTGCCTTGTAGGCGAGACACAGATCACCCCTGAGCAATCTGTATGATACTGTGTAAAGTGATAGTGATTTGAGCCTGGCTGCATAAGACAGGTGTTGGAGGCCATAGATTCTCTCTGTGAGGTATTTCAGTGGCCTTTCATTTCCAGTTGATGCAGATGTTTGGAGAGGTACATCCCAAATGGGGCATTATACTCAATTATTTGTCTAATGAAGGAGGAGTATAAAGAGGTAATAACCTCCTTTTTTTCTGAATGTTTTTACTTTACTTAAGAGATGAACCAAGTAAAAGGCTTTTCTGACCACTGCCCCTACATAATGGTTGAATGTGAGGTTGTTATCAACCTGAGTGCCCAGGTCTCTCACCAAAGGTTGTGTGTTTAGGGGGGTCTTTTTGGTGCCTTTAACAACTATATTTTAATTTAGCTGTGTAAAAGGTCCTTAAGTGTAGTTTGATGTTGCTCTATGTCTAAACTACTAGTTTAATGCTTTTAATGCACATTAGCCATTTTTTTAGCTTATTATAATGACATTAATATGTAAAAAATGGCTTTTCATGTAATTTGCGGCTTGTACACTGCACCCATGAGCCATTTGTGTTATTAGCTATCTTTGTTAGTGTTGTTTTCACACTGACTTTACTTACAATGCTTCTGGGATGCTTTTAAGCAGGGCTTGAGCATCTTTATGTTCAAGCAGCACTTCATCTTCACAGGGCAATGCTCGCAAGTCAGACAGGAAGTATGGTGTAACCTCTGACCCCTCAGAAGCAGGAACTGTGTGGATAATGAAAAGAAAGCCAATTAAATGGTTCTAAAGGTTGTTTGACTGAAATTATCATTTGTACTTGAGAAAATATTACAAGTAAAGCATTTTATACTAAATTTACATATCAAATTAATATACTGATGCACTTCAAACTATTTAATCATCCTAAGTGTAAATAAAACAAGAGGGAATCTTTTTAATGTCACACAAAGACATTTTATAAGTTGGCAACATCTGTAGTTGTTTTACTATTACCTTCTGTTATAATACAAAATTAACTTCTAACTCATTCCTTTTGCGGAAAGTAAACCTGAAATAACAGAGGAATGGTAATAGCAGTATATTTGATTTCTTACTGCATGTGCTGCAGTTATTTTACAATTTTAAAGGTGTTCACTGTGTTAATAGTACTATACAGTGGCAAGTCTGCTGAGGCTACAAATAGGTTGAGATCTACTGTATAGCCATTCCATTGTTTCAGTTACCTTTTGTGACAATATATTACTAGGTGAGCTATATGAAGCTATGCCACCTATATCTTAGAAGCAGCTGGTGTGATGTTACTGGATTTGCACTGAGTAATGCTGCACACATGCATTGTAATGTGATATTCAGTGTTCCTGGATTAGAGTATTTTCTTACAAAAGTGTGCTATCTTCATTTTATTTAGAAGAAGGACACTGTACTTAGTTATTTGATTGACAACTATGGCTCATTGCCTACTTTATGAATCTGCTGAATAGCAAAATATTGGTTACTATATTGTTATACTTAGTTTAACTTTTTGGTGAGGATTGGACGTGTATTAATCCAATGTACTAAGTGCTATTTTAAAGACCTGTAATCTTAAAACATGAATTTTCTAAACTTATAATTAACCTAAATAATATACATTTTCAAAGATGCTATCATTATATTTAGAACTAAATATTTTAAACAAAATTCATCACATACACTTAGTTAATTATTATAAATTAATTTAATATAATTTTCTCCATTCTGAAAACTCTTTTGTACAATAAGCTTCTTTTTTAATGTTTACTTCTTTATATGAAAATAAAAACTTCTTTATATGAGTGTAATATTTATAAAGTAATCATTAGGTTATATGTTAGAAGTAGTAACAATATAGTGTCTGAAGATGACACGGTTTGGTTAGTAAGAGGCTTGAATGGAAAATTCAATTCTGGAATAATGTATTCAAAGTATAAGGTTGTAAATGCTTTTTTATCTTATAGTTATTACTTTAACTTATTTATCTCTGTCAATAACAAATACTTTTAATTTTACATTAATGACCATTATTCAAAATAATTATAACAACAGATCTTGAACAATACATACTAAATAATCCCTGTACTCAAGTATCTCTCATTGAACGTTAATGAGTTAAATAACCCAATAAAGAGAAGTAGTCTTAACAGATATTTAACACTGCATAAATCTGATTTTATCTTCCTACAAGAAACCCATTTAATGTCTAACAATGTAAATAGCTTATTATTCAAAATCTATTCAATTTTAGTTGAATCACAGTTTGAATCCAAAAGAAGAGGTATTCTAACTTAATGGAAAAAAAAGTATTAGGTATATCCAAAATTGTAGACTCTTATTCAGACAAAAAATGGTATGTTAGGACTAGTAGTACTAGAAACTGGGAAAAATACTACACTCTTATAAATGCATACTGGATACTAGGTATAGGTGCAAATACTGTCAAAAAGTACCTAGACATTATTATGTTACAGTCTAAAGGTGTTATCTTATTTGCTGGAGACTTTAGGTGCATTTTATCTTTTAAAGAAACAACAAATAATAAAATAAAAACATTTGCAATTTACTTCAGTAGCAAAACATTTAAATAATTGCATTCACTGTTTGAATTTGCGAGCTTTATCTGGCCTAAAATTACCAACTTCCTTGAAATTCACAAAGTACTCATATAGATTTGGAACCCAGAAAAACATAGACAAAGTTCTAGTATCCAATTCATTATATTCCTAGATAAATGAGGTATTGATTGTTTCATGCTCATTGTCCGATCACATTGTTATTACCTTTAAATTAACATTAAGCTCAAATAACCTAATTTTTGTTAATAAATCCCACCATATATAACAAAGTTAAAAGGCTTTCAAGGATGGTTCTTAAAAGAAATTAAGCAGTATATAGAACTCAATAATAATGGTGAAATTTCTGAGTCCATACTTTGGGACACGCTAAAAGTTGTTTTATATGGTACCATTAAAAACTGATACATTGCAAAAAAAGAAAAAATGGGACCAGGAATTAATAGCTCTTCAACTGGAAAATGATAAACTAAAACTAAACCTTAAACCAAATGATAAAGCAGCAAATCCCCAGCTCAAAAATCTAAATACTAAATAAGCAGATATCCTTCAACATGAGATTAATATTAATTTAGAAAAAGACAAACTTACAATGATACTTAGTTAACACCAAAAGTTTACACAAAATAGCATTTAGATCAAAAATATGAATAAAAGTAATCACATTACAGAAATTGTGCATAAAAAGGGCATAGTAGCGAATGTTACAGATCTGAATGATATATTAAAATGTTTTAATAAATGCTATGATGAAATTAATAAAGCAAATCCAATATAAGTAGTAGTAGTAGTATTTTGGATAGATTCTTAAAATAAAATATACAACAAGAATTATCAAAAGAACCTAAACACGAAATAGATAAGCCATTTTCATTTAGAAAACTAAAAGAACAAATCAAAAATATAAAACCAAATAAAGTACCAGGTCTAGATGGAATAATTCCAGAACTATGCAAATCAATGCCTGACAACATTCTAAAAATCTTATTAAACAGTTTTGAAGAAGTCAAGAATACTTTTAGCTTAACCCTTTCTTGGAAATGTTAATTTATCACCGATATATTAAAACCAAACAATGATCCTATTTCATGCTCACCCTATCGTCCTATATCTCTCATAAATGTAGATTTCAAGATTTTTATGACATTTTAGCTAAAAGACTACACTTAATACTGACTTTCTTAATAAATGATGACCAAATAGGTTTTATAACTAATAGGAAGTTAATGACAATATATTAAGGCTTTTGTCTTTGGTTGATATTGCAAATAAAAACAAGAATGAATTAACCATAATAAGTTTAGATGTGAAGAAAGCTTTTGACTCCATAAACTAGTCTTATATGTTTAGAATACTAAAGGGGTACAACTTTTCTACTGAGTTCATGGAATTAATCAAAAATATTTATGTCAACTCAATTTCATATGTAAAGATTGGATCTTCATTTCTAGTCCCTTTAACATTAATAAAAAAACAGGGATGTCCGTTATCTCCACTATTATTTGCACTTACTAAATGACCATTCGCTAACTTCATAAGACATAAAATAAACATTAAAGGATATAAGTTAAATGGAAATTTGTCCCCTAAAATTCAGCTGTTTGCTGATGATATTCTAATAACTTATGGAAACATTGAAACATCACTAGAACATTTATTTAACTCTATTTACTTCTTTGAAAAACTGTCAGGGCTAAAATTTAATCATAATAAAACTAAAACATTATTAATAAAGACACAGATAACTGATAGGTTGGTTTTATTTAAAAACTTTAATTGGGGAAATTCTCAGAAAAAATATCTAGGAATTACCATTGATCCACTTATAAACAATCTATATTAATTAATTATCAGCACCTAATTAACATACTAACAAAATTAACAGAATATTGGAATAATTTATTTTTCACTTTTGAAGATAAATTAACACTAATTAAAGTAATATTACCAAAAATCTTATTTTTTTAGCCAATCACTAATATTTTGTCTATCTAAAGCAGTCATAGAAGAGATAAACTCCATCTTATTAAAGTTTGTGTGGCATCTGAGAAAGCTAGAATTTCCCTATACTGCATTACTTTAAGTTGGGAAGAGGATGGTATAACTTTTCCTAATATTGATTTATGTATTAAATCTGCAATTATTAAAGTACTTTACATGTTGTTAGACTCTTCTTACACTTCATGCTGGAAATCAATTCATGAAACATTTTTAATACAAAATAATAAATCTATAATTGAGCCATTCACATAAATTGATATGAATGTATCTATATGCATTATAAAAAAATATATATTGAATGATAAACGCACATATACTTTTTTTTTCAATTTATAAACCAAATTATTTTACTATTTAAAAGATTCATTTACTCTAATTATATACATAAAGATATACTAGTAATGTTATTCCCAATGGTCTACATGAGTGGATGTTTACTATCATTTAATAAAACAAAAATGATTGAATTAAGAGAGAATGGGCTCATTTTCTGGCACTAATTTCTAAAAGGAAATAAAATACATTATGCATATTATCTGATTGCCAAATACATCATATAAAACAAAGTTGACGATTTACAAACATATAAAGAATTTCTTCAATATAATCTCAAAGTAACATCTGATACACAAAACAGTAACATCCATAAATTTATTTATTTTACATTTGTTGACTTGATAAGTCCATCTGATCTGATAGCCCTTTTTCAGTGGAGACCCGAGGAGAAAATCTTTAAACACATATTAATTTTAATGCAATAATTGACAGTTATTAGTAAAACATTTGTAATACATACATGAAAAATGGAGTCTGCATGTCCTCCCCATGGTCAAGTGACAGCTAAAGACATGCAGGTTAATGCATGCGTGAATGGGTGTGCCTTCTATGAAGGTTGGGCATAGGGCTGGCAACTTGGCACCGTAAATATCCACTTCCAATCATTAGTAGACCGGAGTTCTACTGTGGCGACCCCTAACCAGGAAAAGCCAAAAGACATAAAATTGCATTTATGATATGTACAGAAGACTACATTATTAGTAAAAATGTACAGTTGTACTTTTGTATAATATGAAAGAAACTTCTAGGATTTCAATAGCTGATAAAAGCATAGACAGTAAATGGAGTATTACTGTGTATAAGTTGAATATGGCCAAAGTATTTGTTTAGAAAGTGGATAGTTTACAGATATTGTAGCTCAGGAATTTCCAGTAGAAGAGAGGCTAAAGGGTTGTCCTAGGATAGGAAGCCAGATTGTGGTGAATAAGTACAGTGGCAAGTCCATTGGAATTTCAGATATTCTTTTGTGGCAGATTTAAATGTCTTTGTTTTGGTGATGGCCCTAATGTCCAGTGGAAGTTTATTCCAAGCTATGGCTAGATTATAACTGTACAGGTTGCAGCCTATTTTATTCTTAGGTTTATGGATTTGCAGTAGTTCTTGGTCAGAGATTCTGAGGGTCCTAGGAGGAGTGTAGATGGAGATTATAGTAGATAGGTTGTGGCAGAAAGCTGGTTGATATAACATGGAATGGAATAAAATTCTAGACCTTCTCTCTAACATTAAAATGTAAGTCAACTAAAATACTTCTTCATTATCAATCATTTATAACATTTATAAAATGTATAAAATTATTAGAAGTGAACTTATTTCCTATTATAGGTCTTTCTGGTTATATTCAACAAAGATTAATAAGGACGAGCTATCAGTTAATAATAAAACTAGTCTTGAAATCAGCAGCAAAATCATCATCTTCTCTATACTGGAAAATATTCAAATGAGAATTTCTACACAGATTTTTTTCTTACACCTCTTAAGATGGCAGTTATATATAAAACAGAAAGCACAAAATGCTGAAGGTGTGAAACAGTCATTAATGCTGATTGGCAACATATGATTATTGAATGCAAATAGTTCTTTACTTCTGGAGAAATTTCAAAAGTTTTTGTAAAGCATTGTGGTCAGATAATTGTGCCATCATAGCATACCTCATATTATTTAATGCACCTATAGCATAAGTTATTTCAGAATCACAAATACCTCTTCTTTGGAGTATTTTAGCCATAGCAAGGAAAATAATTACTAAAAAAAACTATAAAACAAAGACTACTATCCTAATAATGAATTTTTTTTGCTTAGCTAAATCAGTTTGTAACAATGAAATACTCACTATAAAAATGAGAAAAAAGAATGTGTCTCATCCATTAATTGCTTAGCAGAAATTACATAATTTAGTAAAAAAAAATATTAATGGATTTATATATGAACAAATTTGTATGGACACTAAATAATTTGTATATATATTTTTTGTGCCTGTCCTACCATTAAATGTTTACATGATTATTGTTTTGGAAAAATAAAAATTAAAATAAAAAAATGGACATTTCTTTTACTGTAAACTTGGCATGTGCTGAAAATTATTATTTTGCATACTTCACGTTCATTTCCTGAAAATGTCACTTCCATTTCTGTCTGGTGAAGAATTTATGTATTCATTCATTCATTCATTCATTCATTCACTCATTTATCTTTAAGGAGTGCAGTCTGATTTTCACATATTATTTGAATTAAAAGAAAATGCACATCAGTTATTCTTTTTCTTTTTGACATATAAATAGTGGAATTTTCCCAGTGTCTTGATTCGTTTTTCCCACAAAGCAATATTATTCTTTTTAAGTTTCTATTTAATATAGACTGAAAGTAACTTACCGTTTTCATATTTTCCATTTAATATGTGTTACTTCTTCTATTATGTTTACATGTGTCTTTAAATTTCTGTTATTCATTATACTGTGCCTATCTTCCTCTCTTCAAAATTTCCCTTTTTACCTCAGGGAGCTACCTATCACTTAACATGGTCTTCTTTTGCAAGAGGTTTTCTAAATATCACAATCCATATCTACCCATAATATTTGTATTTTTGAGTCTTGGAAAAATATCCAAAATCTGCCCTTCATCTTTTTTTTTTTTTTTTTCTTCAAGATGTTTTATCTCCCTGACTTTTCATACTTTTAAACCAGGTGGTCAGCATTTTTAAATCCAGGATTGTTTCTTTATATATACTCAGTCAGTGTCTTACAGTGATAGATTTAGCATGTATCTCATTAGTCAAAATACTTATTTTTGCCAAATGTCTGTACTGCTAATTTGACAAACCTATGTCCAGTATGACAACAAATAAAAAAAAAAAAAGATCTTTTTATGACTTGTAGCACAGGTTTTATAAAACAGCTGTGTTTTTGTCAAATTTAATAAATCAATTGACTATATTTGTATAATATTGATAACTCTTTCATTTAGTGTATGTATTTCTTAAAGTAACTATTATTGTCCTTTCATTGCTGGCAGTGTGTGCATGTGTGTGCATGTGTGCGTGCATACAATCTGACCATACTAGTATTCTGAGGTGCCTAGCATGTCTTCTCATTACCATATTATGAAGCATGCAATATTCCAAGAACATACTGCAGGCTGGGGCAAGGTAATACTGGAGTGATCCCTCCAGTGAGAGGGAAGTGGGCAAACACACCCTGTGGTGTTGGAAGTTTGCATATGCACAGTGTTATACACCAGTTCAGTCACACTATGAGGGTTTTGTTTTAATGTCATGAGCTAGGGGTCCTGTAGGTATCCAGTGTCACCTGCAACTTAGTATGAACATGATGGGGAGAGATTTGTTGCATCTAGACATGAGAGACACATAGACTTATAATTTTACATAAGCAACAGTGCAGAACTTTCAAACTAGATAGCCCTGAGGAACTGCAGTACATAACATGTAATAATGTTGCTGAGATAGATGCCACAGGCATGAGTCACACAAACTATTTTGGTACAGTGTGGACATACATTGGTTATGATCCAGTGACTGCCACTACCTAGAAATTCATAGAGTGGCAGCCCTAATTCATCACATACTTTTGTAACTATGGGACAAAGGAATCCTTTATTGCAGTTTGTGCATAATCTACATCAGCTCTTTCTGCAGGGATGCTGATAATGTCAAAGAAGGCATGCGTGTCATTAGCTCTATGCTGCTGTGTTCATGGAACACATATATGGTCCTGCACATGTAGAAACAATACATCAAAAAATGCATGGTGTATTACAGAGGCAGAGGGTCATGAAATACCTAATATGTCCCCAGCAGATCTCTGAAAGGCCCCTGCAACTAGTGTGAAAAAAGCTATATATATCTTAGTTTCTTAGAGTATGAGAAGAACACGCATTTCTATAGATTACATGTGTATCAACCAAGAAGTATATGCTTCCCCAGCTGACTATGAAGAGGTGAATAATCACTTCACTTGTGAAACTGCTTGACAAGTCAACCTCTGATAATATTTTTACCTTGGTGCTATATGGTACTATGCAGATACCAGTGGGAATCAGCGACAATAGGATCTGCAGTGTGCTACTGCACTGTAATTCTTGTGATTCTGATTATTTGAGTGAAATGCAGAAATAAAATTTTGGTATGCTTTGTCTTTAGATAAGTCAGGTGTGTACAGCTCCAGAACTTCCTGTGTTGATGACTATGCCTCATGACTATGCTCATCTTGAGTAGCTTTTTAACATCATTAGGACTTTAATTTACTTCTGAATTTCATTTGCATATCATTACACATCTGTGTATACATGTATTCTTCTGTTAATTTGGACTCAGTGCACTGCAGAGCAACATGACTCACTGCTAGTCTGCAAAAGACTCCATGTAACTAATTTTGGCTCAAGTATGCACTGCATATTATGCAACATGTCTACGAATCCAAGTGTGGCACACTTGCCAAAAAGAAAAGTGAGATGTTAAAAACATTACTAGCATAAGACAGGTCTTGAAGGCATATCATGCGTTTCAGTAAATATATACAACATCTCATAGCAGACAGCTAAGAATAAAATACAGTAAAATAATGGCAAGTCAACAACCGTAAGGGTTCTGATATAACTTCCCTAAAAAGAAAGAAAGAAATGAATAAAGATGGGAACAAATTAATAAATGAATATGCACATACATACATAAATAAATAAAAGCAAACATACATAATTAGATGTATTCCAAATATTTCATTAATGATACAGAGACATTGGAACATGAAATCTGCTAAGGTTGTATATGATGAAAGACCCAGACAAACAGAAGAAATCCATAATACTTTGGAACGAACAACAATTTTGATGATCTCAAAATGTGCAAAAATACCGAAAAAATGTGTGTCTCATCGACAAATCTCAAGCCTAAATAAAGATTTCTTTTACATGTGGCATAATTATTTTTACTCCATCTCACATCATTTATTGAGAGGTGACTTATGCCTGACCTATAAGATATTCTCTAATCCAGCCCTGATAAAAATGTTACATATTTACAAGAAAAAAATTACGAGAGTTACACATTCCAACTTTAACTTCCTGCATTAGTGATAAGACCATGTTCCAGTCCTCCAACACAAATCCATCAGAGAGGCTGAAGTTAAACAGATCCTGGAGCTAGTCAGTGAAACAGTTTCATACTTAGAAGGAAATTCCCAGTGCATCATCTTAATTTCATTTTGGACAGATGAAGAAGTAAACAAAGTGAGTTCAAGGGAGGAGCACATCTGGTTCTGTGTTACAAGACAGTATTATCCTAAACCTTATAAACTTAGAATATGTACATTGGTCAAATAAAGATAATGTTGTCCTGCTGTATTGTTATTTGAAGATGTGTGATAAAAATTAAGTTCTGGCCTTTAATTACATTTCTTCTGGGTGGTTTAAGAATAAGTATCACTGGCAAGCATAATCAGATTACATCAGGTAGCCATTAATACATTAGAAGCAGAATCCGCCTCAGCTGTGTCAGGGGAATTTCTCCTCAGTGGTACCACATTTAGGAATGATCCTCAGTGGTAAGCCATGATTTGTAAACACACTACAAAGCTTAACAAGATTAAACTCAATGAGTGGTTGATACTATTACAATACATATAAATGGCAACATGGACAGATGAAGGTTATGCACAATAAAGCATGAATGTGTGTGCGCACATGTATGTGTGTGTGTGCATGTGTGTATTGGTCAGTGTGTTCAGGTGCATATGCACCTGAGTTTGTGTGTATGCTGTTTGAGCAAGGAATACAAAAGATTATAAAATAAAACATACAGGAGGACTCAGAGGGAGTTTATCATTCCTCTCTATATTTTCCTTACGTCAGTTATTATGTTATTGGCTGAAGGCCAACCAAGCTACTTAGCCACTACAGTGATCCTGTGTCTCTAAGCTGCTAGATTAAAACAGCACAATGCTCTCTTAAAAACAAATAGACAATCAAATAAAGAACACAGAACACTAAAATGGAATACCCCTTATTTAGTTTCATAAGTTCAGCTAACATGTAAGCAAAGGCTTTTATTGTTAGTAAGAAAGAAAATAATTCATCTCCTAAGAAAACTTAAGTAAGTTGATGAAGTAAGAAACAAGCAGGCTATTTTTGGCAATTAAAACTAAAATGATGTTGTAGATAATACATCATTCTGTTCTCCTTAGAAATAATACAGAAGCTGCTGAGAGCTAAATTCAGGGACACCTGAGGGACAATGACATTGCATATACTTCTCAACCTCTTAGAACACGAAATCTGGACAAAGCCATCAATAATGGGAGAACAAAGACTGAAAAATAGGGACACTTTTTAAATATTCCTCTTACAAACTTAAAAAATTAATAGAGTAACAGGTTTTGCTTTAGGACAAATTTTCTGGAGGGTATGAAATATGACACTGAAATATCTATCGTTATATTCTGAGTTCAACCCTCAATAATTTGCCAATGATTTCCCAGAAAAAACACAATTTTATGAGAAACGGACCAAAAATTTGAGGCAAAAATCTTGGCATTCTGCAAAAATCTGTACAGTAATCTGTACAGTTGAGAGGTGTGACACTGCATCTTTTCCCCAGGTATTTTTCTTTTCTGTGTGCCTAGTGCTGACCATTGAACTCTAACTCACTTTACCAATGTATTCCACAATGCAAAAATCATGAGATATGTGTGTTTCCATCCATTCCTGCTGACATGTTGTGTGATATGTGTGTCTCTATGCATTCCTGCTGACATGTGTGACAAGGACAAGCTAATATATTAGATGAAATGATGCCATCCAGATGGCCATACTGGACATTTTTGGTGAATGCTCTAATACTGTAGCTATGACTAATATGCCTTTCACTTTGCTGTAACAGGGATTAAATGCTGGGCCTATTAACTGGTGCACACTGCTGCCAACATAACACTTGTGCTATAGTGCTCAGTACTGCTTGGTAATCATTGTGCTGGGCTGTCTTAATGCATCAGAGTGCAACTGTCAGCCTCCACTAACTGCCACAATCCAGAAATAAAGTTAGCCTTTCCTCCCCATATGAGAGGAAATTTGGCATGAACCATTCACTTTCCCCTGCCATAGCCTGCTGATTCAGAGTCTGGGTCACTGTTTTATTGTGGGTCATCTGTATCACATTCAGGGTATCAACACTTTGTGCCACAGCACCAGTGCTGGAATTGGATACCACTGCATCTGTGGATTTGCCCATTCTAACCTAAGAGACAGTACCTCCTTTCCCAGTTTTTGACATGTGTTCAATACATTTTTATACACAAGAGCTGCTCATAAATGATTATCTCCACAAGGCATTACTTAACCCATAACTCTATCGCACTCACTCTGTCCTCCCCATTCATTCACCTCATAGTTTAAAGCATATCTCAGTCTTCTCTCTGTCCTGTACCCTCCCCCACACTATCTCTCTTCCAACTCCTTACTACTTCTACACCCTCACAATACCAACTTTCTTCTATGGTATTTAATCTGTAGTTTTTTCGTTTGTCATTTACTTTATTATCCTGTCTTTTACAATAGCTAAAATGAACTCACAATATTCATGTAAACAGAGTTGTTATATGCCTTGATATCAGAGTCCTGCTTTGTTACTTAGACTACTTCCACGTTGTTATAATATTTTTGCATGATGGATATTGTTTTAAATAAGACTCCCACTATGTTATATAGACTGATATGCTTAATATTATAGCAATAACAGACTATGTGGTTGTGGTATATTGAAGATTTACCCATGGCTGGTGTAGTTTAATCATGAGGGTGAAGCCTGAGTCATTAAACAAAGACAACCATGGGTAAATCTTCAATATACTACACCATGGAGTCTGTTATAGCTATTATACAATGACCTTATTTAAGAAAAAAATTAATTATTTTCCTTAAATTATGTCATTGTATGATGGCCCTGTGGTGTTTTTCCTCTTTCCTTGGATATACTCTGCTTTTTTTTGATGTACTGCACATGCATATGGGACTTTTGTTCTCACACTTATAGAGTACATCAGTGTTGTGTGATGCGGGGCATGTATAGGAAGCAACGGAGAAAGAAAGATCGCCATTGCTTTTTTTTTTAATTAAAAAAAGTTACCAGGACACTTTGAAGGTACAGGAGAGATGAGAGATAGAAAATAAAAGGATAATCAGGTATGTTTATCTAGTTATTCTACCTTTTACCTGATTATTCTTTTATTTTTGTCTGCTCCATCTCTCTCTCATTGGTTTCATGTATCCGGTTTTGCAAGTTTATTTTTTTGTTTATTTGCTTAAGTGAAGGCAGAGTGAAATTTTTATAGCATGTATTAATGGAAAAAAGTCCAGGCGAATGGGCCTTTTTCCATTGGTATATGCTGGAATTTACAACAGGCACGCTGATTGGGCTGACGAATCAGCGTGCTACTTTTTGAATATTAATGACCAATCACTCTATAATAATTTTTTTATTGCAAACTGCTTCTTTGTCTGCCATTACTTTTCACTCACTTTTCCCAGGTTGACACTGAAAACTAACTATATGGGTCTACTTCATAACATTGAAATTTCATAACATTGAATTTCATAACACTGAGACCAAAACATCTAAATCCCAAAACACTGAAAACCCAAAACACTGAAAACTCAGAATATTGAAAGTGTGCTTCATAATTTTGAAAACTACATTGCGCAAGTAAATAAAAACCCCTCTACCTACAACAACACCTAACGAGCAAACACACTTTCTACTATGCTTGCCCTTCTGCACCCCCCACCGGCCCCTCATCAATTAAATATACAAACTCCAAGATTGCACTACAGTGGAAAAAAGTGAATTTCCTAACCTCACTACACTAAGATTAGGAAATTAACTTTTTTCCACTGTAGTGTGATCTTGGAGTTGGTATATTTAATTTACGGGGAGGTGCAGGGGGCTTGCCGAAATTGCTTACAGAAATGTCGTAGAAAGTGTGCTTGTTCGTTAGGTGTTGTTGTAGGTAGAGGGATTTTTATTTACTTGTGCAATGTAGTTTTCAATGTTATGAAGAACGCTTTTAATGTTCTGAGTTTTCAATGTTTTGGGTTTTCAGTGTTTTGAATGTTCAATGTTATGGTCTCAATGTTATGAAATTCAATGTTATCAAATTTCAGTGTTATAAAGTAGACCCATATAGATACATAGATTGATATCTGTATCTATAGATCTATATATATATATATATATATATATATATATATATATATGTGTGTGTGTGCGTGTGTGTGTGTGTGTGTGTGTGTGTAGATCTGTGTGTGTGTGTGCAATATATATATATATATATATATATATATATATATATATATATATATAAATATATATATATATATATATATATATATATATATATATATATATATATATATATATATATATATATATATATATATATATATATGTGTGTGTGTGTGTGTGTGTGTGTGTGTGTGTGTGTGTGTGTGTGTGTGTGTATCTGTATATATATATCTATATATATATATATCTATATCTATATCCTATATATATATATATATATATATATATATATATATATATATATATATATATATATATAGACACATAAATACTACTACAAGTGAATCCAAAGGAAACTGACTTCATCAAGGTCCAATGGGTGAAACAGTTACAATTACAGATCAGCAGTTCTGTCGGAGGGCTTTTTATAGCATGCAGTCTTCTGAAAGAGTCTGTATTCTAAACAGAAACTAGTGTTCTTACTCCACCAAACACATGGAGTACAGATAAGTCAGCTAAAATCATTTCACCTGGAATGTTTAAGGGATTCAGATAGTCATTTTTTGTTTCTTCAAATAGACTGCCACATGTTAAGTGCTGGGTAAAAGCAAGTTAGGCAAGTGATAAATGAAATACTGAAGAGGGGGCATGGCTTGAATGGCAAGCTGAAAGCAGCACTGTTTCTGAGTTTTGCAGTCTTCATTTTTTTCTGACAGGATTTTTTATTTAATTGCATTAACAAAGGCCTGAAACTACTAAAATCAGATTGGGCAGTTGGTGAAATTCTAAGCTAAAATTTTCATATTTTTCCTTTCAAACTTTCAAATAGAAGGGACATTGAAAACAAATTCACAAAGGACGATGAACAGCTCCAAGTTTGCTCAGCAAGAAACTCCAATGAAGAAAGAAATACAGGCAATCCTCACTATAGTTCAAGACTTGGTGGGTAAAATAGACAAATTAAACTTAAAAGTGGACAATATAAAAGAAGATACCACCAAACAAATAACCTTATTAAATGAAATCCTTAAGCAACAAACTGCCCAGATTACTGCTTTGGAAGATTCCGTAACAGATATAGACTACAGGTTAACAGAAATAGGGAAAACCATAGACTTTCTTCTTCAAGAAACACCAGACTCATTGAAAAGATGGGCAGCACTGAGAATAGAACCAGGTGAAACAATATAAGAATCTATGGCATCCTGAAGCTGATGGAGGGGGACAATATGATTAATTTCCTGACCTCTTGGATTCCTAAAATTCCAAACCTACCTGAAGCACTATACTTCAGGATTGAAAGGGCACACAGGTCTTTAACTACAAGTTCTGTATCCAGTTAAAACAGCTGTCCAAGATCTATTATTGTAAGCTTTATCTCCACTCAAGACAAATACCTTGCTTTAAGAACTGCCTGGTCCCTTGCTCCATTAAAAATTGGTGACCAAATTATCAGGTTTGACAATGAGTTTTCACCCCTTGTAATGTCCAAAAGGAGAGCATGTGTCCGTCTAATAAAATCATCAAAAAAAGAAGAAATCAAAGCACAACTCATATTACCAGCAAGAATAAGACTATCCCCGCCCAAAGGAAAGAAAACGTTTGACTCTCTCAAAGAAGCATCCGCATTTGTCCAAAAAAAGAGCCTTTTAAGTCAACCTGAACTCATGGATTCCTTAATGAACTTAAAAAGACAAGCTTCAAAAATGAGTGGACTATTAAAGAAAAAAAGAAATCTGGGGACAAATAATTATACATAACTTCATATTTCATGCAAGTTTTTGTTTTCTCCCTTCTAAATAATGTGGAATCATACACAGAAGGTAATGTAACTTTTTTCTCTCCTATTATCTTTTCCACAACAATGCTAACTTTATAAATAATATATAGTAGTCAAAATTCAAGTAAATTAAAATCTTATCCAACTGCAAACTGCTATTTTATACTTTTATATCTTTATATGGGTTCACTACATATGACCGAAGCCCATTTAACTGAGAACAAATGACCAAAATTCATTTGACCGCAAAACAGTGCTGGCAGGTATATGTCCAGTTCCCCACTGTAGTGTGACCCTGGAGTGAGAATATAAAGTTAGGGGGTGTGGGGGGCACAGCCCTCCACATTGGAGGGTGTGGGGGGCATAGCCCCCCACATTATGCAACCAGTTCTTACTGATGTTATAAGTTTTAATGTATTGTTAATGGATACACAGGTATGTAATAGTGCATAAACTGTAAGTATGTGGGGGGCTATGCCCCCCACCCCACCTAACTTTATATTCTCACTCCAGGGTCGCACTACAGTGGGGAACAGGGCATATACCTGCCAGTGCTGTTTTTCGGTCAAATGAGTTTTCAGTCATTTGGGTTTTCGGTCAAATGAACTTTCGGTCATTTGGTCTCAGTTAAATGGGTTTCGGTCATATGAACTTTCGATCATATGTAGTGAGCCCCTTTATATACATTGCATAGCACTAGTGAAATGGTATACAATCACTTACTCATTTCATATATATATATATATATATATATATATATATATATATATATATATATATATATATATATATTTCTTTTATATTCTATACTTATTTCTTCATGTATGTGTATTCCCTTTCTGTTTTATTCCTAGTGTCATAGTATTTAATCACTGCAGGAGACAGAAATGCTTACTGTGCTACTTTTAAGTATTTAAAAAGAAAGTGGTGACATTTTATTATTTTATATTCATTTGCTACTTGAACTTCTATAATGTGCTCCATTTAGCCAATATATCTTATAGCTGTGTATGGTTGGTAATTTATTTTAAATATTCATCATTTTATAAGTTATGCTCAAAAGCTTCACTTCACTAGAAAATTTCCACCTACTTATTTTTTTGATGGAATTTTGACAACTTCTGTGACACACTCAACCTCTTAAAGGCTTCAGTTAGCTCCATGACACATGAGAAGCAATCTGTGCTGCCTTCCAGGAAGTAGGCATGACCTTTGAAACTGTTTTTCTTCACTCAACTCTAACAGCCAATCAGATTCAAGAATGATCGTTTGAACTGTATTTTCACTCATTTGATAATTATTTTTATCTAAAAAGTCTTATAAGCATATGCTTTACTATAAATAGTGATTTATTTAATCTGAGTTACATTTATATTTAAATAAGATTTAGAAATATGTTTCTGACAGTGACAGTTTTAAATGCATCTTTTTTCCTGTCTGCTTTAAGGACATTATAGTCCAGTATATACTCATAGTAACAAATAATTATTAAGATTAATCAATTTATCATAGTTAGTCTGTTTAGATAAAAAAAAATAAGAAATTGTATACAGCTTCATGTTCTTAGTTCATGCATACATAGTATATTAAATCAAATGTTTCCTTTTTTATGTATTTAATGTACATGCAGTAAGTATCCCTTCTGCTTGCTATTAACCTGCAGTAACTAGGAATTCCCACTAGATGTCAACAGAGGATTAGCTTGTGGCTTCTATGAGGATTTAGTAAGCCTGGATTTAGTGTATGGTTGTTAAAATATACAGTGTTATTGTTTTCAAATTTAGAGTTTTTAAATTGTGTATAACAGTTTTAAGAAATGTATTTGTCATAATGAATCAAGGAAACCATTTTTCAATTTTACTTATAATAGTAGTCTCCATCAAATGATAATATTTAGCATTATATCTATTAATGTCAATGGGCTGAACAACCCCATGAAAAGGAGTAGTATCAATAAATATTTAATGCATACATAAAGCAGATTTTGTATTTATTCAGGAATCCCACTTAGTAACAGAAGATCTAAATAAATTAACTTTTAAGGAGTTTAAGATTTTGGTAAGTTCAAACTACAACAACAAAAAAGAGGTGTCCTAATTTTACACAGAAAATCAATGAGAATTCCAGAAATAAAAAGAAAACCACAAGTGATGATGGAGCACTATATCACACAAAATGAACTTTAATCCACTTGTTTAGCGCTTTCAGCCCAAGAATTAGGCCTTCATCAGCACAAATTGTTAAAAAACTGTCTCATTTTTATACCATCATCAATACACATCACACCAATCAAATCTCATTTTACTTAAACTTAATGTAGAAACTGTTTAAAATGTGTTTAAATCAAAATGCATTTTAAATAAAGCATACAATTCTAACAAACATATAAACTATTTACATTTGTTGTAATAAGCTTTTCTTTTCAACACAAAATTAGTTGACACCATTGTTAAGCCCTGGTGCCCTGCATGCATCTAATAAAACCTGCCATTTGAACTCTCTAAAATCTAGTTCCCCATCTCTGTCTCCATTAAAGCCCAATGGAACATGATCTATAACTGTAAAAAGAAATTCCAGAAATAGTTGACTCATACTCAAGCAATGATGGTATGCTTGCTTTAGTCACACTAAAACTAGATAAAAAGATTTACACTTTTGCAAACACTTACCAGATACCGGGTGTTGGGCCTAAAACTGTGAAAAAATATTTAGACACCATAACATTACATTCTAAAGATGAGATATTATTAGCAGGTGATTTTAATTGTATCTTTCCCTTCACTGATACTACAAGCTCTAAGCCCTTCAAGATGTCTCCTGTTGCCAAGCACTTGAACAACTATATAAAAGACAGACACCTAATTGACATTGATGGTATAAAAATATTATCCTCCCTGAAGTATTCTTATTACTCCTACAGATATGGAACACAGACCAACATATACAAAGTCTTTGTAACCAGTTCTTTACTGGCCACAATTGATAATGTAGTGCTAACATCATGCCGTGTGTCTGACCACTATACTATCACCTTCAATGTAACACTTAATACTGACCCCTTAAACTTCTGCCAACAACTACCTGCTTATCTAGTAACATATCAAGAATTTAAAGAATGGTTTCTAGATTAAATAAAGCTTTACCAAGACCTCAATAATAATGGAGAGGTTTCAGATATTATCCTATGGGACACTTCAAAAGTAGTCTTGCATAGTAAAGTCAAAAGTTGGTATATAAGTCAAAGGAATGAGTGAGATAAAAAAACTGGCAGACATACAAAATAAATTAATGAACTAAAACTAAAACTTAAAGCAAAATCAACTTATCCACACCCCCACCAGGGGCAACAATATCCTAGATCTGGTCATTACCAGCATGAGTGACCAGTGTTCCACACCTGAAGTCAATGCCTTATTGGTCCGATCCGACCATAAGCTAATTACCCTAGGTATCCACATCCTGCCCCCACCCCCCATTAAGGAAACCATGGTAAAAAATGTCTCCAAAGCCAACTTCATGCTTCCTAAGACAGAAGTGGTGAATGTCATGACACCCATGCAGATCGACAATACAGTTACTACTACTGAATCCTACACAATTGCACTTTATAAGCACTTACATGAGTGCATGGATCGTGCTATCCCAAACAAAACCAAGATGCTATCCTCCAAAAGAGGAAGCCAATCTGGTGGCCCCCTGCCATAAACAAACTGTACAACAGAAGGTAGAAACTGTTGCAAAAGAGAGTAAAATCCCATGAGTGGAGGAGCTCCCTGGCCAGCCTCAATAAGAAGCTGCGATCCCTGATAAAATCCTCCAAAGCTAGTTATGAAAACAAAATTGCCACTGATTCTAAAGACAACAACAAAACATTCTATAGCAATGTCAAGAATCTCAATGACAACACTCAGATATGCTCTGAGTTACAGCACAATGGCACTAAATATACAGACCCAACTGATATTGCCAACATCCTGGCAGATAGGTTCACTGCTAACTTTACCCCCCTCTCACCACCTAAAGAGCCCATCTCTATACCGGAAGAATGCAAAGTTCCTGTAATCACAGCTGCACAGGTAAAAATCACACTCTCCAAAGCCAAGAACACAGCATCCATGGGACCTGACAACATCCCAGGCTGCATTCTACACGAACTACAGAATGAACTGGCACCCCACCTAAGTACCATGTTCAATCATAGCCTCACCTCAGCCTTTGTGCCTGCTGAATGGCGCACTGTGATGGTTATCCCAGTCCTCAAGGGGGGAGCCACCATGGACCCCGGGAACTACCGCCCCATTAGCCTGACGAGCCTGGTCTGCAAGGACATGGAACGTATCATCAAGGAACTTATAAACAAAGACATTGGTAATCTCCACACTCTGGACCCCACCAAGTTTGGGTTTGTAAAAGGCAGATCATGTCTCCTAAACCTGAAAGACATCTTTGAAGCAGTCACCAAAGCCGTAAACAAGGGTAAGGTGGTTCACACAGCCCATCTACATCTTGCCAAGGTTTTCAACACCATCCCCCACTCTGGAATTATAGATAAACTCATTAAACTAGGTATAAATCCCTATGTCACAAGATGGGTTGCCAACTGGCACACTGACAGATCCCACACTGTGAAAGTAGCAGACTCCAAATCCAACTTCAGACCAGTGACAAGTGGAGTACCACAGGGTTCAGTCCTGGGTCCTCTCCTGTTTGGTATCTACTTCTCTGAAGTACAGGCTAACACAGAAGGTCTTTGGCTAATGAAGTTCCCAGATCACTGCAAACTAGGAGCCATAATCAAAACTCCTAACGATGTGGACATCCTACCAAAGGGCCTCACTGAGACAGATGCCTGGTGTCAAAGCCATGGCCTCAAGCTCAATGCCAAAAAGTGCATTAACATCCCCTTTGGTAAAAACCCTTTACTCATGAACTACAACATAGGCGGTAGTATACTTAACACCGAAAGTGTGATAAGAGACCTTGGGACACAGGTGGACAGTAGTCTCTCCTTTGATAATCACATCGCCACAATAGTCAGGAAATCCTTCTACGTGGCACACCTCATTACAAAAGGTTTCTCATCCAGAAAAAAAGAGGTCATTGTTCCCCTCTACTCATCACTCATTAGACCCATTATAGAGTACAATGCCCCTTTTGGTATGTACCTCACAAGACATCTACACCAACTGGAAAGGCCGCAGAAATACCTCACAAAGAGGATTACCGGCCTCAAATGGATGCCCTATGCAGACCGTCTCAAAAAACTCCAGCTTTACTTCTTCACATATCGCCTACTCAAAGGTGATCTCTGCCTAACATCCAAAGCTATGTCAAACACAGAGCTGTTGGACATGCTCCACTTAATGAAATCCCAATCCCTCCGAGCTACATGCTCCAAGGACCTAAACCTTGTCACCACAATAAACAAAACATGTTGGAGGGATAGATTCCTGTCCCAGAGACTTCCCATACTCTGGAATAAACTACATATCTATATCAAACAAAGCTCCTCATTAGCACTCTTCAAGAAAAATCTTGATGATTGGATGGGAAATAGTAAATTCACCCCGGGTATCACCTCTGTGGCTCTGCTCGACAGTGGCACAGGAAAATAATTTTCTTGGGTGGCAAAAGCCAGAGTACCTTTTTGGCTGGGCTTGTATAGGCCTCAGGACCGATAGCCTAGTACCTACCTATGAACCTATGAACCTAAATGACAAATCTGCATTAGCTGACATATGTAAACTGAACAAGGAATATCAGGAACTCACGCAGCATAAAATATCAATAAATCTGGAAAAATTCAGATCACAATCGTGCTCAATTAATCCCAAGAATATGCACAGGATTGCGATTAGATCTAAACATTTAAATGAAAAAAGTCATACAAAAGAAATAATATACACCAGAAATAATCAGACTATCAAAATTGCACATCTAAAAAAATATCCTATTATGTTTTAAAACCATTACAAGAATATTAATAATAATAACTCATCTACAAGTGATAACAAAAGTATAAACAACTTTCTTGCTAATAATATTGAAAAGAAACTATCCAAACACAATATTAATAACACAGATAAACCCTTTTCCTTTAAAAATTAAAAGAATTAAAAGAACAAATAAAAAATCTTAAGTCAAAAAAGGCACCAGGATTGGATGGTCTGATTCTGAAGTTTTACAAACTCTTACCTGATAAAATCTTGAAAATCTTACTCAGTGCATTCCAGGAAGTTAAAACTACAGCAAACATCCCTCCCTCATGGAAATATTCTATCATCTCTCCCATCTTAAAACCAAATAAAGAGCCCAACCTTTTCACCTTATACAGGCTAATTTCTTTGCTTAACATTGATTACAAGATATTTATGTCTATCTTAGCAGACAGATTAAATAATATTCTTTCAATATTAATTCATGAAGACCAAACCAGGTTTATCAAAAACAGAAAGATGCAAGACAATGTAATTAGATTACTGTTGTTAATAGACTTAACATACAAAAAAATGAGAATTCTATTTTAAGCCTTGATACAGATAAAGAGTTCAACTCCCTAAGTTGGCCATATCTGTTTAAAGTCTGCAAAAATACAATTTTCCCCAAATTTTATAGGATTAATTAAAAAAAATATGAAAAGTCCATAGCCTATGTAAAGATTGGGTCTTATCTATCTAGCCCATTTGAAATATTAAGAGGTACTAAACAGTGGTGCCCCCTTGCCCCATTACTCTTTGCCCTGTCTATTGAGCTTCTTGCAAATTATGTTAGAAATAATGACAGTGTCAAAGGATATAAAGCGTTAGACAAATTATCCCCAAGATGCAGCAGTTTGCTGATGACTTACTAATAATTTCTAATGATATTGAAAATGCAGTAGATCACCTATTACATATTCTAGACATCTTTGCAAACATCGCTGGCCTAAAATTCAATCACAACAAAACTCAGGCACTTCTAGTGAATAAAAATGTTACTATGAAACATAGATCAAAAAGAGACATAAACTGGGAGGGCACACATATTAAAATCTAGGTATGATTATTGAATCTAATGAACCTAGCCACTGGGGATGCACAAGCCAGTGCATTTCTTTGTGCCGGTCCCAAGCCCGGATAAATAGGGAGGGTTGTGTCAGGAAGGGCATCCGGTGTAAAACCTCTGCCAAATGACTTATGCGGAGAACATTTCATATTTCCATACTGGATCGGTTGAGGCCCGGGTTAATAACAACCGCCACCAATACTGTTAGCCAATAGGGTGCTGGTGGAAATTGGGCTACTGTTGGCCGAAGGAGAAGAGGATGGGGAAGGCATGCCTGAAGGCAGGAGGAGAGGAGGAAGGTTAGGAGTGTAGTAGTGATGGTAGGAACTTTGAATGTTGGCAGTATGACTGGTATAAGGAGAGAGCTAGCTGATATGATGGAGAGGAGGAAGGTTGATATATTGTTTGTGCAAGAGACCAGATAGAAGGGAAGTAAGGCCAGGTGTATAGGAGGCGGGTTCAAATTGTTCTATCATGGTGTGGATGGCAGAAGAAATGGGGTAAGGGTTATCCTTAAGGAACACTATGCCAAGAGTGTTTTGGAGGTGAAGAGAGTGTCTGATAGAGTGATGTTTATGAAGCTTGAAATTGATGGTGTAATGATGAATGTTGTTAGTGCATATGCTCCACAAGTTGGGTGTGTGATGGATGAGAAAGAAAAATTTTGGATTGAGTTGGATGAAGTGGTGGTGAGTGTACTCAAGGGTGAGAGACTAGTGATTGGAGTGGACTTCAATGGGCATGTTGGTGAAGTGAACAGAGGGTATGAGGAAGTGATGGGTAGGTATGGTCATAAGGAGAGGAATGCAGAAGGTCAGATGATTGTGGATTTTCTGAAAAGAATGGACATGGCTGTGGTGAATACGTATTTTAAAAAGAGGGAGGAGCATAGGGTGACATACAAGAGTGGAGGAAAATGCACACAGGTGGATTATATCCTATATAGGAGGGCCAGTCTGAAGGAGATTGGAGACTGCAAAGTGGTGACAGGGGAAAGTGTAATTAAGCAGCATAGAATGGTGGTCTGTAGGATGACGTTGGTGATCAAGAAGAGGAGGAGGAGTGTGAAAGCAGTGCCAAGGATTAAATACTGGAAGTTAAAAAAGGGTGATTGTGAGGTGGAGTTCAGGGAAGAGTTTAGACAGGCAATTGGTGGCAGTGAAGAGTTACCGAATAGCTGGGTAACTACAGCAGAGCTAGTAAGGGAGACTGCTAGAAAGGTGCTTGGTGTGACATCTGGACAGAGGAAGGAGGACAAGGAGATCTGGTGGTGGAATGAGGAAGTACAGGAGAGTATACAGAGGAAGAGGCTGGTGAAGAAGTGGGATTGTCAAAGAGATGAAGAAAGTAGACGTGAGTATAAGGAGATGAGGCGCATGGCAAAGAAAGAGGTGGCGAAGGCTAAGGATAAGGCATATGGAGAGTTGTATGAGAGACTGGACACGAAAGAGGGAGAAAATGACCTGTACTGATTGGCTAGACAGAGGGACAGAGCTGGGAAAGATGTGCAGCAGGTAAGGGTGATAAAGGATAGTGAGGGAAACGTACTCACAAGCAAAGAGAGTGTGTTGAGTAGATGGAAAGAGTACTTTGAAGGGCTGATGAATGAAGAGAATGAGAGAGAGAGAGAGAAGGTTGGATGATGTGGGGATAGTGAATTAGGAAGTGAAACAGATTAGCAAGGATAAAGGATAGTGAGGGAAACGTACTCACAAGCAAAGAGAGTGTGTTGAGTAGATGGAAAGAGTACTTTGAAGGGCTGATGAATGAAGAGAATGAGAGAGAGAGAGAGAAGGTTGGATGATGTGGGGATAGTGAATCAGGAAGTGAAACAGATTAGCAAGGAGGAAGTAAGGACAGCTATGAAGAGGATGAAGAATGGAAAGGTTGTTGGCCCAGATGACATACCAGTGGAAGCAAGGAGGTTCTTAGGAGAAATGGCAGTGGAATTTTTAACCAAATTTTTTAATGAAATTTTGGAAAGTCAGAGGATGCCTGAGGAGTGGAGAAAATGTGTTTTGGTACCTATCTTTAAGAATAAGGGTGATATGCAGATCTGCGGTAACTATAGAGGATTAAAACTGATCGGTTACAGCTTGAAGTTATGGGAAAGAGTAGTGGAATCTAGGTTAAGAAGAGAGGTGATGATTGATTAGTGATCAGCAGTATGGTTTCATGCCAGGAAAGAGCACTACAGATGCTATGTTTGCTCTGAGAGTGTTGTTGGAGAAATACAGAGAAGGTCAGAAGGAGTTGCATTGTGTCTTTGTGGACTTAGAGAAAGCATATGACAGGGTGCCTAGAGAGGAGTTGTGGTATTGTATGAGGAAGTCGGGAGTGGCAGAGAAGTATGTAAGAGTGGTACAGGATATGTACGACGGTAGTGTGACATTGGTGAGGACTGCAGTGGGAGTGACAGATACGTTTAAGGTGGAGGTGGGATTATATCAAGGATCAGCTCTGAGCCCTTTCTTATTTGCAGTGGTGATGGACAGGTTGACAGATGAGATCAGACAGGAGGCCCCATGGACTATGATGTTTGCAGATGACATTGTGATATGTAATGAGAGTATGGACCAGGTTGAGGAGACCCTGGAGAGATGGAGATATGCTTTAAAGAGGAGAGGAATGAAGGTCTGCAGGGCTAAAACAGAATATATGTGTGTTAATGAGAGGGAGCATAGAGGAATGGTGAGGATGCAAGGAGTAGAGTTGGTAAAGGTGGATGAGTAGAAGTACTTGGGATCAACAGTTCAGAATAATGGTGAGTGTGGAAGAGAGGTGAAGAAGAGAGTACAGGCAGGGTGGAATGGGTGGAAAAAAGTGTCAGGAGGAATTTGTGACAGACAGGTACCAGTAAGAGTGAAAGGGAAGGTCTACAAGAGGGTAATGAGACCAGCTATGTTATATGGGTTAGAGACGGTGGCATTGACAAAATGGCAGGTGTCAGAGCTGGATGTGGCCAAGTTAAAGATGTTAAGATTTGCACTGGGTGTGACTAGGATGGACAGGATTAGGAATCAGTATATTAGAGGGTCAGCTCAGGTTGGACAGTTTGGAGACAAAGCAAGAGAGGCGAGATTGCGTTGGTTTGGACATGTGCTGAGGAGGGATGCTGGGTATATTAGGAAAAGGATGCTAAGGATGGAGCTGCCAGGTAAGAGGAAAAGAGGAAGGCCTAAGATAAGGTTTATGGATGTGGTGAGAGAGGACATGCAGGTGGTTGGTGTGAAAGAGCATGATGCAGAAGACAGGAAGAAATGGAAACAGATGATCCGCTGTGGCAACCCCTAACGGGAGCAGCTGAAAGAAGATGATAATCATTATTGAACCTAATTATACAAAATCACTCACATCTAATTGCCAACAACGTATAAACTCAATTACAAGTCTAATCGACAGTTGGAACAGACTCTTCTTTACATTTAAAGTCAGACTAACTTTAATCAAAATGATACTGTTACCTAAAATCTTATTCATTGACCAAGCTCTAATAATACCCCACCTGTTAAAGTTAAACAGAAGATTAATAACGTAGTACTCAACTTCCTTTGGAATCCCAAAAAACAAGAATTCCTCCTCTCTGGCACACCACAAACTGGGATGAAGGAGGTATAGGATATCCAAATATTAATGTTTATTTAAACTCCGTATTTATTAACATAGTGTTGCTTTGGAATAATACTTCTTATACAACATATTGGAAATCAGTACATGAAACCATACTTCTTAATAGTAATAGGACATTGCTTGAACTATATACTCAAATACATACAAACATCTTTATATAGATTTTAAAAATATACATTTAAAGTGTAAGGTCAAAACTTGTTCTTACACCTCTTACAAACCAAATATTGCTGTTATTTAAAAAGCTTATGTTTTCTAATCAATTAATTAAGAATGTATTAATAATAATATTTCATAGTGCCTACACAAATGTATGTTTGATTTCTTCTGATATTCAGAAAATTTTAAAATTTAAGAAGGGTGACCTAATATATTGGAATCAATTTCTCTCAGCTAATAAAATAAGTTCTGCAGACTACTTGATCAGCAGATTTTGTTTGCAAAATTGTAATTGGCTGGATATCCAAACTTGTAAGTTGTTTATATATACTAACTCATACCCTCATTAGGGGCCTACAATAAGAGTAACTTAAAAATATTGGATTTTATCTCAACAATTATTAATAGCTCACCCAAGAATACTTCATACATATCTATTATTTATAAAATTCTCAGAAATTATTTTAGCAAAATAGATGTTTCTGTTTGGAATTACTCAAGTGAAGTTAATAAACAAGCATTCTCAGAAAAAGATAAAACTTTATTTACAGTCAGTGAAGGAATCCACATCTTCCCTATTTTGGTGTGTATACACATGGACATTTTTACATAGATGTCTTTTCACCACACATACACCAGCAATAATGTACAAGAAAGATGAAATGAAATGCTGGAGATGTGGACACCCTGATGCTGACTGGATACATATTGTTGTTAATTGCGAAATAGTTTCCCCAGTTTGGTTAGACTTTAAATACCTTTGTAAAGCTCTATGGATAATAAATGTATAATTTCTGACTCCCTTATCCTTTTCAATGTTCTTGTTCCTGAAGTCATTCCTAAAAAAACAAACATTTTTACTATGGTCTATCTTCTCTATAGCAAGGAAAAATGTTACTAAAAATTGGAAATCCCAAACTACTCCTGTCTTTAAAGTTGAGTGTATTCATCTTGTGAAATACATTTATAAGAATGAGATTGCTACTATAAAAGCAAGGACTAACAACATAACTCATAATTTAATTGCTTGGACAAAATTGTCTAATCTGTTAGAGAAATATTAAGTGTTCTCCTATATATATTGCATTTTTAATTGT